>NC_092827.1:66931612-67234642 GCF_039878825.1 Excalfactoria chinensis | reverse complement strand
AGCTTTGCATGAAATTCATACTACAGAGCCTTCAATGTTTAACTGCGTTGGTAGATATTGCTTATTGGTTGGAATTATTGTCAGAATTCTGGAACTAAACTATACGAATGTCGGCATTGTTTTTCATTTGTACTTTTTTAATTAGTATCTGAACTGCAGGTTCTTAATAGTGATACTATGTGTACTACATCATGTGTCCGGAGTTGCAGAGTTGATTGTAAAGACTAATGTTGGAATGGAAGGGAAAAATGTAGAGAACTGTTGAAGGCAGAAGCTGTCTGTCAAACGCTAGCTGGTTATAAATTTGTTTAGTTAAGGGAGTTATGAAGGTCTACAGATAAAACTTTTCCTATCTGTGTTCAAAAGATGTCCTTGAAAGAGGTAGAAAGAAATGGCTCCCATGTTCTTCAAAGGCTCAGTCCCTGAACAACCTGAAAATGAGCTTTTCCCGTTCTTTTAAAGTCCCCTTCCTTTTTGCTTTCCAGTTGTTTTTTTCTCTAAGACATTGCAAAAGTACTTTTGCATGATATACAAAGGATTTAAGACTGATTGAGACAAAGTAATTAAAGTTGCTGTCTACAATTTGCTTTTGTACCTGTGTTAACCTTCTGTTATGTGGTATAAAGTTTTGTTTCTTCACTGCGTCATAATACTGCGGTTCCAGTCCAGCAAAGCACTCAAACTGTCAAATGCGTTTTTCTTCCTCTCTACCTCCCCCTCTTGGAGTAGCTCTCTTGGATCCTATTTCTGTGTTGGTTTGTTGTAATAAGTCACCTTGCTCCCTTTACTAACAAACCATGGATGTGACTGCAATAACAGTTCTGCCTTTAGATATACTTGTATATCTAATAAATGCATGTATCCTTTTGATCTCGGTTATATTTGCAGGCTTAAATATTTATAAAACAAAATTAAGCTGAAAAGTGTATAGTTCTGATTGCGCTCCTTGTTTGTTTTGACTTCAAGATGTGTGAAAGGCATGAGAATTTTTCTTCCATTCTTATTTTCTGCCCAGCTGTTTTCTGTGTTGCTGATGAGGAATTGCTTTCTGCTTCCTTCAGAAGGGAAATTGGAAATACTTGGGTTATTGAAATAATTGTTATTGGATTTGCACTCTATAAATTGAGATCTACCTGCTTATTCAGTCCTTAGCTTACTACCAGGGAGCTCAGAAAAACCGGAGTTATTAACTGAAAGAAAATGAAGCTTTCTCATGTGTAGAAGTAATAAATCAAAACACCACACCCGTTGCTTTCTGTGCTCAGAGAAACCTTTTTTCTCCCTTTCCCCCACCCCCCCACCCTTGAAGAAGTTAGTCTTGGAGGTAAGAACAAGCAGTGATTATTTGTATTCAAAGAGGATTAGAGACAGGACTCTGAAATGCAGGCTAATTCATTGGGCATTTCTGATATTGTAGAATTAACAAGAGTTGGCATTAAATCGTGCCTGAACGTTTGTTGGAGTAATTGTGTATTTTTCTGCTTGAAAGCAGACGGTGGTTTTGAGTGATAGGTCGTTTAATGTTGTAGATAAACTTTTAATTCTTTACTTGTGCTGAAAAGGCTTTTCTCATCGCCCTTTTCTCAGCTACCCTGCATACGCACACCTTCAGCTGCTGCCCTTCATCAAATCACATAACTGTGGTTGATATGGTAGTTTAAAAAAAAGCCCAACCATTGAAGTGGTAGGTACACATGTACTTCTCTGCTCTGGCTCCAAAGCTCATTGTTCACTGCTGAAGGAGGCCAGTCAACAAAGCTAAGAGCAGCAGCATCTGTAAGGGGAGAAGTGGGGACCATCAGCACATGCTCGCTGTGCAGAGCAGGGCGGCAGCTGGAGGCTGTATTGTCATTGGATTTCTTCCTCTTACTGGACTGCTTGTTCCATGGGATCTCTTAGATCTGTGGGACAAGCAAATCAAACAGGGGTTCTGGCATACCTGGTAAATATTTTGAATGCTAAACAGGCCCACCTGTTATCCCTTGGATCTAAATTAAAGCAGGTGTTACTTGTGTTAAGCTACTTGAATGTTTGGATTTCACCTCTTGCTAAGCTTTATGGGGAAAAGCAGAACGTGTGCAAGTAATGTTCAAATTAGAGTGATGGACTTGGGAAGCAGCCTTTTAATGCTTCCTCTGTAGTGTTTCTACTGCATTAATGGTCTTTCTGGTGTATGAGACTTTCCCCACACTTCAGCTTTCTAGGGAGAGGTAACTGTCCCAACTGTGAGTTAGAGTCAGACTGATTAGCTTTCTTGTCCTTGGGCACTTCACAGCAAGTGCTGTTTGTGTATTAGGCTGTGCTGAGCCTTTTGCTTGGTTGGTCAGACTGCTTTAGGCAGGGTAGTAGATTAAGGTTAGCTAATGTTATTAGAAGTAGCCTCTGATAAGAAGGTGCGTTCCTACCTACAGTTAGTTTAAATGAGCAAGTATGTTAATATTATTGCCCTTTCTTTGACTGTCCTCTGTTCGAGGACTTCTTCAGTTGCAAAGTGAAAAACGTTAGGGTTTGTTGGGGTCATTGACTGTTCTTGTGTGTTTGTTTTGTTTTTATTTTGTCATATACTAGCTTGCCAATTTTGGAAGGCAGGCAATACTTAGTTTTCTTCTGATAAATGATAAGGTCGACCCATTAGTTAAGGCTCTTGATGAAATCTCTGTGCAAGAGAATATGGCTTATCAGAGAGTCAACATCTTGTGATGTCAGATGCTTATGGAAGAATTTGCCATTTGTTGTCATGTATTGCAATACAATAAAAAACTGCATAGCATTTACATGCTATTCAATTAAACCAGTGCAGGGATTTGAGGCTTAAAACACACTTTTCATTTTAGGCTATCTTCAGATTCGTTTTGTTTTGTTTTTTTCCCCTCAAAATATACAGGAATGCAAGTCTTTGTATTAGAACAGTTTACCTATCTAAAATGCTACTCTGCTCTGACCTGAGGGTTTTCTGTACCTGTTGTCACTTTCCAGTGGAATAAGTTTATAATGCCCAGGAATCTCAAATTAAGCTTAACCAGAGCTTCCAGTTTTCGCCATTTGCTGTACCAAATTAGTTTTCCTCTGCAGTGTTGGATCAGGCTGTCCTCAGAGAGAATGTGTATGTGTATGCCAGAAACTTTAGAGAAAGCATTATTTTTGTCTGACTTGATCTAAGTTTATGAAATGTCATGTCAGGTTTTATAGTTGTTCTGACACTTCAAATAGTGCCTGTAAGCACTAAAATATGTGCTTTGTCCTAACTAAAAGTAAACTTTACAGATAAGTGAGACTCAAAGGGACTTTGTTTTATAGTCTTGAGACTGTAGGTTATAGTAGCAGGCACTATCAAAATGCTTTGTGTGCATTCACTGAGCCTGGATCTAAACATGTGGAACTATCAAATTATAATTTTCACATTTCTTGAGAATTTGAAATTGCCTTCTTGTATGCTTGTGTGGTGATCATGTGTGTTTTTGTTCTCCTGTAGTGGAAGCTTCTATTTTACTTAAAGTATTCAGATGTATGAAAAGAATGTACCTTTGGCAGTAATTTAAGTAGAGCAGGAATTAAGAGGAAAAATAAGTCCTTTGCTGTAATAATATCAGACTACTTACAAATATGTAATCAAATTTTGCAAGGTGTTTTCAGTGCTTCTTTGCTTACTTACATTATGCTTCTTGATGTACTTGGAAATGTTTTACTAATGCTAAGTAACTTGGCATCCACATGAAGTCAGCATTTGTTTATGGGATATTTCCTGCCTGTTTTGCTTGTAAGAATCACCATTCTAGGCATTATTAAAGTATGCTTTGTCTGCTTCATACAAAATGTTTTTGCTGACAAGGGAAGACACGGATGCTCCTTAATGTAATTAAATTAAATTGCCAGAGTACTTGTCTGGCATGTAGGAAAACTAGGATCATTTACTACAGGAAGAGTCATGAAGCCTTATTTCTTGAGACGTCCTCTTAGATGGCAGCAAATCAGAAAGCAAGCAGATGAATTTGATTCTCCTTGCTTAAGTTTCTGTAGGACTAGGAGTTACTGGTGCTTCAGAGCCTGAGTAGCTATTCTATGGGCATCTCATGTGATGTCTGTTAGTAAGCTTGTAAACTGGGTTGGGGGAAAAAAAGTAGCAATCAAGATTGGACTTTTGCTGCATCCATGTATAGCCAGCTTCGAATCTTTTCTCAGGTAACTAGCTTCTGCAAGGAGCCTTGGTCCTTGGTGGCCATCCGAATCCTAGCAGGCACTGAACTGTTGCAGTGCTAAGTACTGAGCTATGTGTAACATCAAGGTGCTTATGCATATCTGGTTCCAATGTACCACTAGAGCAGAAGTATATGGAGTGTTGGGAGATGTGTCTGCTTCAGTGAGAGCACCTATTCCAAAATCAAGTAATTTGACTGATCTCTACTGTGCGGTGCAGAAAAGCCTTCTATTAGGCTGGCTGGATCAGATGATGCTTTGAGGATGCTGCCGTATTCAGTTTCCTTTTAGAAAATGTTCAGTAGAAGGAAACTTGCCTGCAATTGACCCTTGGCCAGCATCTTAAAAGCAAGTAGTAGCTGATATTAAGCTTTAGCATGTATTTTGTCCCAATATTGCCTCTCTTATTCTATCTTAACATATGTTAACGTATGTTACCAAAGTAGAGCTTTCTGGTTTAATTCCATGCTTTGCATTCTGCATTGAGCAACACTGAAATGTTGCATTGCTGCAAAGTGATGAGCAAGGGTGGTCTTTTCCACATTTGGCATGCATCTAAGGTGGCTGGATGGCATTAGCCCATGGGGTAGTGCTGTGTGTTTACCCATGTGATGGTTTTTATCTGTGTTGCTGCCATTTCCATCTAGGAGACAGTAAGCAGCTGTCTTGGTAGTGTGTGGTGCAGTCACAACTCCCCAACATCTCTTGTGCCTTAATGTTGTGTGGTGTTCAGCATCAGGGTCCACAGTGATAAGAAAGACTGGAGTTGGATGCATGCTGAGCTTCCAGTTGATATTTTTAACCACAAGAGTTTTTCTGTAGTCTGTGTGGACTTGCCACTTATAAGGCGTGCGAAATCTTGACGTATCTAGCAATGGTACATGTTGGAAAATTGTTTTCTTGGTGATGGGAAGTCAGTGTAGGATAGAAATCCTATAATGAAGTCTAATATATCACAGTTAAATGTCAAATCTGTGGCACTTGAAATGTGAGTTTAAAGAAAAAAAGACATAAATAGGAAAAACAGTAGTACAGCTATAGAGCAGCAATACCTAGAGATTTGAATTAGTTTAATGTCTTTTTTGTGCCAAGTGAAATAACAATTGGCGATACACTAATTGCTTTGAAACACTTCTAAGGAATGTAGCAGTAGATGCAAATAAATATACCCAAACCAGAAGGGGAAGCAGTCTGGATGATCTAAGTAATGCTAATGAAATGATCCAATAACGTATGTCTGTGTGTAATTACAGCTTTCTAAACTGAAACGGCACTTATCTTACTTTTCTTGCTGCAAATGATGACATCTTGCCGTAGATGTGTAGAAACGCTGTAAAAATGAGTTTGAATCTTTCTTAGAATTTTTACTAAGTGCCTCATCCTCCTTTCCCACCCACCACTCAATGAAGTCTTAAATGTGTAACTAATCATTCGATGAAGGTTTTTTTTTACTCTTTGTAGAAATTAGCTGAGCATCTGAATCCTGAAGCTTAAATCTCCTACTGCGCCATTTTTCATATTACAGATTGAATGTACCACGTTGTGTTAACGGACTGGATGAGTTGAGCAGGAAAAGGGGCAGTGGCAAGGCTTATGAACTAATGTATGCTTTTTCAGGTGTTAGGGACATTTTAACTATTTCTGAACTAAAAAGTTGCTGTACTTTAGTGATTAATCAGCCTTAATCATAATTAAAACAACAACAACAAAAACACCCAAATAATAAAAACTTTTCATTCAATTCTAACTATAACAAAATCTACCCTGAGCTATGTGTAGGCTGCTCTGGAAGTAATGCCTCCCACCTATGATGTCAGCCCATGATGTTGGAGCGATGGCAGTAGAGGCGAAACCTTCCCACCAATATTCTGTTGCACTTAGTTGCTGTGTGATAGATGGCTGCTGAGGGGCGATCTGAAGAAATGGCATCTAGTGTGGAAGTGCTGAGAAAGCACAGGCGTGTCATTGCGTTACTCCAAGAGGAAAAAATGGCACCCACTGACATTCATTGATGCACGTTGAGTGTTTCTGGAGACCACAGAGCGAATGTGATCATGGTGAGGCAGTGGGTGGTGTGCTTCAGCAGTGGTGACAGTGGGTCACATCTGCTGTTGCAGATTGTTAGGAGCACAGCATGCAGGCTTTGGTGCAAATGCACAGCTACTGGTGGTGACTATATTAAAACCATAGAATAGAATCACAGAATCACTCAGGTTGGAACAGACCTTAAAGATCACTGAGTCCAGCCGTGACCTAACCATACTACCATAACTAAAAACCCTCTGCTAAATCATGTCCCTGAGCTCCACATCCAAAGGGTTTTTAAACACAACCAGGGTTGGTGACTCAACCACCTTCCTGGGGCCTATTCCAGTGTTTAACAACCCTTCAGGGTTAGCACTCTTCAGGTATTGGAAGATAGCAGTAAGGTCTCCCCTCAGCTTCCTTTTCCCCAGACTAAACAGCCCCAGTTCCTTCAGTCTCTCCTCGTACAGAATATTCTCCAAGCCCTTCACAAACCTTGTTGCCCTTCTCTGGACCTGCTCCAGCACCTCAGTGTCCTTTCTGTACTGAGGTGCCCAAAACTGAATACAGTACTCGAGGTGAGGACTCACCAATGCCAAGAACAGGGGCAGGATGACTTCCCTAGTCCTACTCACCATACTATTCCTGATACAAGCCAGGATGCCATTGGCTTTCTTGGCCACCTGGGCACACTGCTGGCTCATATTCAGCTGACTGCCCATCAGTTAAAAAAATAAATAAATTGAAAAAGAATTTCTTGCAGCTGAGAATTTCCTCTCTCAAATAGTATTATTGTGCTCTTTGTAGCTGTTGTAATTTCTACGGAAATAAATAGGAGGCATTACTTAGTGACCTATGTATTAAATCCAAGTAGTAAGCACTTTTTCCTTCTTCCTTATTTTTGCTGAAAAGTTGTTGATTTATAAACAAGAAGTGGAGTTGGGTAGCTTTTTAAGATATCAGTTTATTGTAATTTTCAGTGGAAAAAATTTATTGTGGTTCTGATTTACAAGGAATGTTTTAACAAATTCGTAAGTGTGCATTGTCTTAATTTCTGAGCTTCTGGAGTAATGGAAGTGTAATTGAATTTAAAGTGCAATTACGGTTCAGTGTTAGGTTTGTTTGGTACATCATAATGTCAGATTTCCCTCTGAATGGAGTCAAAAGCTTGCAATTTTGTCTCTTTGTCGATCATCTGATATTGAATCAAGAATAATAGAAAGATGCGATGTGTGAGAGTAAATAAAATTTGATGTATGCTAAAAACCCAACACCTGCATTATAGTTAAAAGCACTGATGTAGCTTTATGTGTCCTGACCTAAGAAAGTAACATCACTAGTGAGGACCACAAATATTACTGTAGTGATGTTGCCCATGCATCTTATGTTTGGTCAGCACCTATGATGTTCACCTAGCTACCCTTTAGGGTTTTTTTCAGCAAGTTCAAAATACTTGTCCAAATAAAAAATGGCTACAATTTGCAGCTTGATGTTGTCAGCTATTTTAGTACGCCAGGAAAATAGTATTATGAAGTGTTAAATATTAATAGTGTTAATACTGTTTTAGCATTGGCCTTTTTCTGATTTTACTCATTAAATCTCTTTAATCGTGAGAGCTTGGAACTATGCCTCTGAGCAGTTTTGGTTGTTTCGATCTTAAGCTTAGATTTCTATGTGAATGACTTTTGTCAGAGCAAGAATTGTACCGGTCTGCTAAGATTATTCATCAAATGCATTCAGCCTTTTAAGATTACATTTAGAAATTGGTATTTTGTTTCACTGTAAGAAAGCTGAAAATGCAATGTTTTTCTGTGATGACAACATAGGAATTTTATCTGACCGTATGTTTCGTTTGTGTTGCATTGAATTAATACTGTGAAACAATTTACAGTTAGAGATCCAAAGAAACTGGTTGATCCTGGTATATTTATATCTATGGCATTAATGTCTGCTTTCTTTCCTTTTCATGTGCTTTGAGTTCTCTCTAAAGGACATAATGTATTCTTTTTCCCCTTTAAAGGCATTGGATGGCTACAAATATCTTCAAAATGCTTTATTGGTTGAAAGTTCGTGGTTAAAATAGAACATCATTAAAATAGACTTTTATTTATTTATTTATTTATTTATTTTTAGAAGAAAAATACCACAAAGCCTTAATTAAAGGCATGAAGGTTAGAGGTCAATATTCCATACTCTTCCATCCCTGTTCTGTTCGATAGTGAGACTGAATACCCAGCAATCTGTGTTAGGAACTTCCATCCTTTCAATGTGGCTTGCCTGAGAATTTCTGTAGGCTGTACCGGAATAGTTGGGTACAAGTCTCTTATTCTAAGTATTCAAAATTGCATTCAACTTTTCTAAGTCTAACTTTTGTCCTTTGTAGTTTAATTAGGGAGGTGGTTGGGGAAACAAGGGGAAAGAGCTTAATATATAATCATGCCTAATGACATATGCTCCTATGCTTTTAAGCTCAGTAGGAATGGCAGAGCTTTTCCCTAAAGACTTTAAAGGTGTGAGGGTGGAAGAAAAAAGAACAAGAAGGCACTCAATGCCATTCCTTAACTTAATGAGAAATCCCTCCAGTTTCTTTTGGATGCTTAATTGATGTTCAGCTTTTATTTTTCAATTAACGTATTTTTTGTCTTGGTCTCATGGGGCAATGAAGAGCCTAGTAGAATTTCTGCAGAACTTGACGTTCTTGTGCTGGGAAGATTTTCTACCACCTACAGTTGATATTTGTAGTTATTCATAAAGCATTTCCATAGTGCTGCTGTCTTTAAAAATGGCACGCAAAATCGAATAGCTAGTAAAATCCAGACATTCTAGAACCAAAGAAAGCTTTTCATTCGGTGTGCTGCTGGGGCTTAAAGCACACTAAGATATACTTTCATTCACCTACATGAGCAGTGATAATTCTCTTGACATGTGTTTTCTTATTGTCTTAAAGTTTTTTTCTTTTTACTGACATCCGCAGGGCCTTGTAGCTTGAAACACAGACCGCATGGCAAATCTAGTATAAGAACCTGAACAAATTCCTTCTCTGATATCCTCGATTCACGATTCTGTGAAAAACATGCATTGATAGCACTTTGTTTTTAACTTCAGTGTTTATATAACTGCTTCTCTGGAAATGATTGCTAGCAATAAAACCTCAACGTTGAGTTTTGCATTTTGGTGTTTTAGAAATATGAGACATTACATTCAAATCTCCAGTTATTAGTTCTTACTTAATGTAGACAGTTAAGCTGAGTTTACATTGGGAAGTTCAGCGTTTGTGCCTGGGGACATGCTGAAAAGCTGTCATTTCTGGTTTAAATGTTCTCCAGACTGAATTTGGCTCATTCTAACTACTTATTATTCTAAAGACGTACCAGATGCAGCTTAGGAGTTACAGTGGTTGAGACCACTCACAGTAGGCAGCTTGCATACCATCACCTTATTCTAGAGGCTTGGGCGGATTACTAGAAGAGGTGCAAACAATTCTGCAGTTCATAGTAAAGATGTTGCCTTTAGCGCGGTTGCCCCCCAAAACCCAAAGCTTGTAATTAGAACTTCTTTGATGGAGAATATAGAAAGGGCAATAAAATTTAAGTGTCTGAGAGCAATAAAAGTGGCCGGCTCTGAAATCAGTTGGCTTAGTGTGCGGATCAGCATATCATTACTAATTATCTTCTTTTTCTAAAATTTACACTCTTATCCACTCTTATCCAAGTATGTAATATAATGTGAACCTAAATTACACATTCACGTTGTGTTTTTACAGTAAGGAAATAAGAGTACGAGGTTGTGTTTTTTTCCCTGTTGAAAGGAAAATGAGAGTTTGAGAATAAATGTTGGAATTTGTTTAGGGAGGAGGAGAAAAATCTTAATGTTTTTTTGTTTCCTTAGTCCCTCTAAATAGGTATTATCCATATTCCTTTAGTAACGTATCCATCAGAGTTACCCATAGTAACTTATACCTAGAATAATTTCAAAAGAACATGAAAGTAATACCTTGTGAATAACAACTTGGGAGGCTTTCCAGTCAATCAGAAAAACTGCCACTTGAGATATTATTGCTAGATAATCTGACTTCTTTTTGAGGTAACATTCATAGTTGTGTTATTCCTTATTAGAGGAGTATTTTCTTTATGTTTCATTTAATTTTTGCCTGCCTTGCACATATGAGTATTTGTGGTCAAAATGTTGTTATTCTATTTTTACTTCTTAATTCTTACTTCCTCTGGGCAAGCATTGTTATATATTAAATGCAGAAGTCTACCTCAATATTTTGTTGATTTCTTCATTTTTTTTTGAGCAGTAGGGGAAATGATCATCTTTTATCTTCCGAATTCTAAAGTTGGCTCTCTTGGACTACTAAATACACTTAAAATGCGGGAGCTTAGATATTGCTGTGTTCTTTGAAAACACAAAATTAATAATCTCTAAAATAATATTTCTGACTGCTATACTTTATTTTTCAGGAGGACCCAAATGACATAGATGCCAAAAGGAAAGATGTGCACATCAGCGACGGGGAGGACAAAGCACAAAGTATGGAGACATTACCTCCAGGTATTGCAGTGAAGTTTTTGATGAAAGATCCATAGGCATAGCGTGCAGCTACTTGATAGCCATAAAGCAAACCAGTTCTTCTGGTTCTAATCATTCTTTATAGTTTGGAAGTGATAGGTTTAGTATGTATCTCTGTTCTTAAGGCTTCAGCTTCCTTAAATCGTACCTGCTTCACTATTCCTTTGAGCTTAAAATCATAGGAAGAAAATTACTCTTTGCTGGTACATTTTTGTCATCTTGCAATAGGTTTAAGCTGCTGTTAAAGCATCTAACAGAAAAGTCGTCCATTTCTCTGTGGACAGTGCTGTCAGGAAACAGGCAAGACACCTTGGAGCTATGCTTCTGACTGAAGATTCAACCAAGGTTCTGGCTTATCTATCTATCTATCTATCTATCTATCTATCTATCTATCTATCTATCTATTTTTGCTTCATGTAGCATTTGTGACAAAGGTATGATGTAGTAAGTGTTTTCTTTTTTGAGCATGCTGGTGGTAAATCTTATTTTCCCTTATTTTTCCTGAGTGTTTGTCACATATTCGCAAAGAAACAGCACGGTATGACTAGATATTTGAAAGAACTCATAACTTGAACATGAGATGGGATAGTTTAATGTTACAGAACCTTCATTTGATGTGACTGCTATAAAAATTCTTCTGCTGCTTAACTGCTTCACATCAATGAGATTTAATGTATAGCTAGAATTGCTATAGCTAGGAGTGCAGAAGGGCTGAAATGGATTTAAATGTTTTACACTGTATTAAAGAGCTTTACAAAAATGACACCTGATCAGATTGCTTCATAACTTTTTTTTTAAAATTTTTTACTCTTTCAATTAATCCTTAATTTTTTTTTACCCCTAAGTAAGTCAAGCATTTGAATTTGTTTGAGATCTTGAGGAAAGACCTGACTAAAGTAAACTTCCTTTTAAGCAACTGGAAACTTCCATGCTCAATCATATGACTTGTGATTCTTGTTTTACAGTGATAAAACCCTTTCACTGGATAAGCTGTTTAAAATTCATGGCGTTTTTGTTCCTGTAGCCTTTGGATTGCCTCGTCTATTGCTTTCTGGAGAGGGGAAATGAGGCTCTGGTTATGTATATGTGCTTTTTGGTATTTTTTTTTCCAACCCCACTTTGTTTCTGGCAGACTTTTCTAAATACTTTGTCTTGAACAGAAATCTCTGTGAATTGAAGGAATATTTTTTCCTGAAACTGGGATTACAGGTCATCCAGTGCACATCTTCCAACTAGAGTTCTTCTTTCCACTAATATTTATGTGGAAAATAAGACTTAAAAAATCATAAATATTGAATATTTGTGTGTTTTGAGCCAAACCGCAACTGTGTCTTTGAAGATCTTCTTTTCTATGTTGCTCAAATTAGCTGTTTGAGTATTAAGAGGTGGAAAGTATTATAGGTCAAAAGGGAGAGAGATCAGAACCTGGTAGGTTAGAAGCAGAATTAGATGTAAAGTAGGACAGGTCAGGACTCCCTCTTAATCCATTGATTAGCAGTCTCTTTAAGTCTTGATTTAACAGGCTGGATAATCGTTACTGCAAGGTAGCGTGAATCTCAAGTCAGACATCAAAGGCTACTCAGAATTTTGCACTCTGGAATCACCATTTTGTTCATTTTCAATTTGAGTAGGTGACTTTTGAATTCATACTTCTGCAGATACTTTTGGGGTGTTTCAGAATGAAATGAATCACATTTTAGGAGAGATTTGGTTCAAAACAGCCTTGCTTTTTCCACTGAGGTTAGGAGACCTGTTATTTAGGCTTTGCCACTATGCAGTACAGTGTCTTTCAGAATCTATACAGAGTAAGAAATTATTTGCTCTTCTTAAAAATTACTTACAAAAATAGTAGTTTTATCTTTTATACAACCTTCCGTGCTACCAAGTTGTATTGGTTTTAAATGTACAGATGGAAACAAAATGTACAGAAGGTATATAAGTGAATGAGTAAAGGGAAAACTCACCAACGGTGGTGCCTTGACTGAGGCAGCTGAGGCAGTCCTCCCTGGTGAGCGATCTCCAAGAGATACTGCTCCAGTGGGAGTCAGCCCTTAAATGAGGTCTCAGAGGGGATGGAGTCAAGCTCCACCCCTTCCGGGAGCACAGCTACATCACTCTCACCTGTGCTCCCACAGCTGACCCCATACTTGCCTCAGCTGATTAATCAGAGGTTCAGGCTGTGATTACCAATCTCCCATACACAAGTATATAAATCTTTTGTCACTTTATGACCTCTTTGTGTTGGAAAATTGTCTTTCTTGATTTGTGCAAACAGTGGTGTCAGCTTCTGTAGTAAGACTGTCTGACCCTGAGCCCTCTGCATGAGTAACAAAAGCAAAACTATATAACCCATTCTTAAATGCTTTTTTTCAGCCTTGAACAAGCAATGATAGGAGTTTCAGCATCTAATCAGCTAGCTGCTTCTGTTAGTTAACAAATCTCTTTATGTCTGTAAGTCAAAATGATCATATTCATATTAGGTATCCTACTGCTTTTAAGCTCATCTCAGTCAGGAAGAGGGAGCATAAGCTATTTGTAGCATTCTGTGTTTATCTATTCCTACACTTTGAGGCCTGCTGCTTGGTTGCACATAAATTTATCTGCTGTGCTTTTTTCCCCTCTGTCTGACTTCAAGCTGCTTTTACTGTTATCTGAGTTTTTCCTAATGGATCTGATATGTAATATATATTCCACACAGTTGACAGGATCTTCTGTTGGAGCCAGAGCCAGTCTTTGCCTGCCTCTTGCCTTCTGAAGCCAGATTCACTTATCTTTTCATTCTATGGGCTGGCATTGGTTTTCAGTAAATTCGGCACTGTGAAATGGTCTACCTTCTTGACTTTCTTCCTTGAACAAATCCGCAAAACAAGCACTATTTTTTAAAAGTAGAGCTACTTATCATTTCACGGTTTAATTAAGAGAAAAGTCCTGTATAAAACCACCCAGTGTATTTAAAGTATGTGTACATATTGACTATTCCAGTTGATTGCCTTCTCTGAGACCTTAGAGTTGGGAAATAACTGTTGCTGTTGATGGACAAAAGGCAGCCTTGTGATGTTTCACTTCTTTTTCCTCTTATCTCTGCCCAGCTTTTCCATCTCAGAACAGATGTACTAGTGATCACCCTAAAGCTGAGGAACATCCAACCTTTGCATCTGTAAAATAAGCACTCGTCAAATGCATGTTCAGCATTGCAGCTTACTCTGGCTCCAGATTCCTAACAGAGTGATTTTTTGGCTTTTTTTTTGACTCAAGTAGTGAACTCTGCAGTTCATCTACCGTTCGATTTATTATCATGTTAGGGGTTTATTATCATGTTAGGGGTTTCAGTGAAGGTTGCCTTAAAACTCATACCTAAGATTGAAGTTAAAACCTTCTCAATTTAGGTTTTAGGTAAAAAGCATGCTGTTATAGTATTTAATAATATTATAATAAAAGTTTTATTTCAATATCGGGATCTCCTAACAGAAGTTCACCTAAAATAATTAAAGCATGTTTTATGGATGAAAGCTTAAAATGAGGAACGCCTTAGTTTCTGTGCTTCAGAGATTGAGAGAAGGAATAAAGATAAGCCTTGAAATGTCTGAGTAATCTCTGACTCTCATTAGTAGTGGGGTTGTAATGGTATTCCTCTGCATGTATCAGTATACTGTAGGATATGCCTGGACTTCAGTTTTTGCCTATAAGGTGACCCTAAGTATATTATATTAGAATGTGAACTCTGCATTTATTTTTGAGTTACAGGTGGTATAAATTTGCTGTAGGTAACAAAAGTTTGATGTTAGTACAAAATTAAAAAGAAGTTCAATCAAAAGTAAGAAATAAGAGCTTTGATACATTTAATATTAAACTGTTTTACAGCTGAAGGTGAATATTATGAAATTTTGATGCAAGGGAATGAATGTTAATGTAACTTTCAATTTTAGGTATACAAGTCCGAGTGCCACAGTCAGCTACATAAATAATACCCTCTTTGTTAAAGAGTAATTAATCTGTGATTTATTTTTAATGTAAAGAAGGTTGTATTTATGTCATGTAATTCATATTGGACAGCTATGTGCTTCTCTGCCTACATGCTAGCTTTGAAGAATAATCTTAGAATCATAGAATGGCCTGGGTTGGAAAGGACCACAGTGATCATCTAGTTTCAGCCCCCCTGCTATGTGCAGGGTCCCCAAACGCCAGACCAGGCTGCCCAGAGCCACATCCAGCCTATGTCCTCTTACACTTCTAAAAGCCTTGGTTTTTGAAGCCTGGGTTTGCTGTTTGAGTAATGTGACAGTAGTAAATTAAATTAGAATGTCTTTGAAGCCTGGACCTTTAAAAAGATCTACCGTGTTAAAGTGTATGAATATTCAGAATGCATTAAATTATATTTTAAATTGAAGTTGTGGTTGCAGGGGCAAAACCAACAAAATAGTGGATAAGATGATGTGTGGCCATCTGATGATTAGTTGTGTGAACTGAGAGCTGTGAAATGGTTCAATTTCATTAATTCACTGGGCATTCTGGAGCAACTTAATGTGCAAAAGTGAGTGTGACACTACAATGTTAAAAATACTGTTGGGGATTAATTACTTCATTGCAAAATAAGGTCAGTTATATTTGGATTTCTGAACTCTCTTGATGTTGCAGAGGTTAAGCTGAATATTTGTCTGTTTTTCTTTTATAGGCAAAGTTCGGTGGCAAGACTTTGATCAGGATGCTTATGTTAGTGCTACCATGGTGCGATCTGGTCAGGATCCATATGCTCGCAATAAGTTCAATCAGGTAGAAAGCGACAAACTACGAATGGACCGAAACATTCCTGACACAAGGCACGATCAGTAAGTTCCCAACTGAGCCATGTTTGGCTTGGATTAGCCTTTTTGTTTGCATATTTTGAGCAGAGAACTGTTTTCCTGCAGCAGAAGTTCTCTAGCTTTCAGGATGTAAGGAACAGCAAACCGTGCTGTAATCCTTAAACAGTAAAGAACAATACATCTTGTTCAAGTTTTTCCTGTTTCCAGAACTTCTGTCAGTGTGTATTTGGCATCAGGACTGTTATTGTATTTCAGTCTCATTTTGTCCCTGTTTATCTGATGACTTTTCTCGGTTTCTGTGTTTGTAAAGGGTTATGTCTTAGCTTCACTCCAGTGACTGACATCTCAACAAACACAGCTCTGATCAGTATCCCTGCAGTAAAATGCTAACATTATTTCTGGTCTCCAGAGACGTGTGGTGCAGTTCTTTACATGGAGTTGGCTTGCAGGTCTTTCCCACACAGCTGGGCTGATTGCTGAGCCACTTTCCCATTTCTAAGGGAAACCGTAGGCAAGGTGTTGCTGAACATATGCAATTAAAATAATTACTTCAAAGTCAGGTGGATCTGACATGTTTTTTCTAGTATATGAACTGTCCTGAGTTTATGGCTTCAGAATTCATTCCAGTGGTTGATTTGTTGTGTAGCTTGGGAATTATGCTGGATTGATTGCTTAGTGATGACAAATTTGTTTCCCCGGGTTTCAGGATTCACCATTCTATATTTGTGGTGATCTTTTCCTCTTGCTGTAAGAGTGAGGTAGGCAGTTGCTGAATGTGGTATTCCATCTAATAGACCACATATATGTAAACAGAAGGATGCTTTCTTCTTTCCCGAACCACGAAGTTCATCTTACCTACTTCTGAGAGAGTATGGAAGCTTGCTGTGTGTTAGTGTGGCTTTGTGGATTCTTTGAACCTATGGAGTCTAATAAGCAAGTATAGAAGCTACTTCTGATGGCGACCAATGTGGAGCAGGAGTCAGTACTGGGTCCAATACTGCTTAATATTTTCATTGATAACATAGATGGTATGGCAGAATGCAATCTCAGTAAGTTTTCAGATGATACAAAGCTGAGAGAGAGTGACAGGTATACAGGAAGCACAGAGTCCTTGGGAAGAGATAACCTCATGCACCAGTACCATCCAGGGGCCAAACTTCAGATGCTTGAAAGCTTTTGCCATGTCTCTCTGTTTGTACTACTTCCTGAATCAGCACACTTGAGAGCAAGATAAAAATGTTTTTCTCATTTGGAAGAGACTGACATTTGGTAAGGAAATAAAGTGATCTGGACCAACCTTGTTTAAGCAGATTTGATTAATATCAAAATGACGGATGATCATTATGACGTCAGTAACTTGAAAAAAGAGCTGGATTTGATAATTACAAATATTAATATTTTCTTTTAAAAACAAGACAAGTACAGCCTCAAAGCATGAAATTAACCAGCTGTGTGTAGCTGAATTGCCTAAGTAATTCTGCAGCTAGGATGAGTGTACATTCACAGCTGTGTGTAGAAGAAGCTAGAGGAGATGCCAGAGAGAGAAAAGGAAGGTGACATTTTTCTTCACAGTGCTCTCTTGTGTGCAGTGGTGTAGCAGAGGAGGTATGTAGAAAAACGTAGATATTCATTATGTAATGTTAAATCCCTTGTATAATAGCATGGTTTTAGGTTCCCCTTGAACATGCGATATTGCAGATGACGTAAAGCAAGTCTTGTATAGTCTGGCATTAGTTGACCTGGAAAGTAGAAAGAATCCTGTGTTTTATTTGTTGCCGTGAGAGCACTGAAAATATGATGCTCACTGAGTAGTAAAGTTTTTTTTGTGTTTTGTTTTATTAATTACTTCATAATTGTCATTATTAAATATACATTGTTTTTTGCACAAGAAAACCATTCAAACTGGTTTGAGATCAGTGTGGTTTCCCCCCTCCCCTTGCTGGTAGGGAAGCTCAGCTGCTAGCATCCTGAAGCTTTCATAATTTAGGCTGTGTTTGGAAATTTCATAGATATTTAATTAGATATTAAATATTCTCTAAGGGGGTTCTAACAGACAAATGCTATCCTTTGTTGAGAAGAGCTTAGATAAGAGAGATGACAGGAAACAAATTATATTACAGTAGCTGTGGTTGTTGTGACTTTATGATGTGGCTTCCTTATTTTTAATTTTAGTTTATTCTTTTTAAACGGTTCTAGAAAAGAGCCTTGCAAAGAGGTGTGAGAGATGGTTCTGGGGAAAGGCTGCATCTGCGCTGGGCTTATTAGACTTTGGTATGAAGCAGATTTAAATGCCCATCAATCTGTAAATAGTCATCTTTTTAAAGAAAAGAAAATTACTCGAGCAGTAATTCCTGCAAATTGTTCATGGTGCTTTCCTTGCTGTCTTGCAATTAATTTTCCTTCTATTTTGGCAAGGACAGTAACTGCAGAAGCTGAAAACACTGCATTAAATACTGGTTTGAGATCTGTCTAATGGAAAGAGCAAGAGTAATAGCTATGGAAGGAAGAATATGTTAAAGAACCTAGGATTTGACACTTGGAAGCATGTTATTTTCAGTAAAAGCTGAAGGCAACTGTGTTAAGATTGGTATTTCCTTTGGAATTGCTACAACATTTTTCTTCAGGAAAACTGAGGAAATATTTGTTTCTATATATGCAGCTTTACTAATTGACTACTGTAAAGGCTATTTGACTTTAAAGTAGCAAAATAGTAATACTTTTTTAAGAGATGAAATTGTCCAGATTGTTTAGAAACTGTTGAATGTGTAAATGCATTTCTTTTTTTGTACCATATTGCTTAGGCTTTTCTGGCTCTAACAAATTTGTACTAGCATCAAGACAAGTCTTCTAATTGGTAATTCTGTGAAAGCTTGTCAGCAGTACTGGAAAACACTTTGGTTTGCCCCTGTAACCTGCTTGCCATTGTTTAAATAAAAGGGAAAAGTGAGAAACAGGCAGATATGTCATCTGAAAAGTGAGAAGGTCTGGAGGAATGTAAATGAGATGATGTTCATGTCACTACCGCTTTCAACAGGTTTGAGAAAGCTCTGGGTTTCCTCTGTTACTGTCTGTTTATAACATGTCTCAGGCTGAGAGCTGACCTGATTGTGGTAGATTTTGGAGACCCAGAAGGTGACTGTCACAGTCATAATTAGAAACCTCCAAAGAAATTCTTTTGTCAGTGAAAAATAGTCTTCCAAGTAGGAGCTTGGTGGAATACTCCATGCTTTTGGGTCTTCTGAGGACCAGTGCCTTCCCACAATACAGATCAGTGGCTTTTGGTAATGTCTCTCACCTGATATCTTGATGTGATTCTTAACAATTACTGGCAGATGCTTTATTTGGATTAAGCTTCTTTTTCCTGGACTCTGCAAGTATTAGCAGGCTCTGAACTCATGTCCAAATTTTCATTTCAAATAGACAAGAAGCAAACTTGCTATCTCTTTAGTACCTAGATATCATCTATTGTAGTGAATGTGTCCTTGGTTAAAGTGAATTTTTCTACCAAAAAGTAATTTCAACAAAGCTCAGAGATTTCAAACATTTGGCCAATGATATGAGCTAGCTCTGACTCAAATTTCTGGGGAAAAAAAAAAAAAAACTTTTTGTATCTCATTAATTTTAATAATATTTTCTAAGCACTGAAGGTCTAATATGATATTTTCAGTTCAAGTTTTATTTTATCAAGGTAAGCGCTGCGAGTTGAGGGAAGAAATTCTGCATCCCAAAACTGATAAGGCTGTTTCTTTGGTTTGCTGAGTTTAACTTCAGCATTATTGACACCAACATAAAAGGAAGAGAAGTGCTTAATTGAAGCATTCCTCCCATTTTATTTCAAAGTCTAAAAATCTTTTCTTCCTCTGAAATATGTAGTAGTGTTGTTCTCCTGAGGTTGTTTTTTAAATAAAAGGCTTCATTGCCATGAGTAATTACCTCTTTAAATGTGCTCTTTTATGCAGAGAGAACACTATAACTATTATTATTATTATTATTCTAATGCATTTAATTTAGCATTATGACTTTCTTGCGATAGGCTTGAACTAAATTTACTCACTTTCCTGACCTTATTCTAAATTGGTTTGATACAGTATTCAATTAATTCTTGTCATGCTAAATTGTGATCTTCTAGGGTCGCTTTGAATTATTGAGCGTGACTTATGATGCAGATTTCAGTGGAACATTCCAACAGATTAAAATTTCAAGTTTGGGTTCTGAGTGCTCATCTGCAAAGTACCAAGCTTGATCTGTGCCAAGGCTTCGTGGGATAACTGTGTGCACAGTAGGCTTGTCTTGTGTGGGTAGTTTGGAAGTTGCCAGAAAACAGGATAGTTCTTTTAGCATTGTAGGCTTTTGTGTATAATAGCTGAATTTATTTCAGCTGTTTAGATGAATTGCCAAAATCTCATGGTAGAAGAAGTTTTAATTCTTTATTTTCCGTGAATATTTGTGATGTATTGCTAGAAATTGGGTGCTAGTGGAAATGCTGTCTTGTACACCCACCACTGAAGGAACAAAGCTAGATAAGGCCTTGCTAATCTGACATAGAGCAGTTGTAGGTTTGGCACAAGCTTTGTTTTTCTTCGGGGCAGTGAGATCACAGTGGCACAATAGCATTTTGTTTCACTACCAGTGCAAACATTTGTGTGACCTTATGGACCTATTGCATTGAGAGTGCTGTACTTCCTTGCAATTCTGGAACATGGATGAGGAGAAGGAACAGATTGCACACTTTAATTCCTTGAAGCTAAAGGTTGTGTGATTTATGTTGTAACAGGTGTTTCATCAGATCTTTTATACAAACATTTGGCTCATTTTAGAAGTTAGGGTAGTAATACAACTTTTCTCTCTTCTCATCTTCCCTTAATAGCTAGTTTGATTCTTACTGCATAGCTTACAGTTCCTCGGTGACCTTACCACTAGTGTTCCCTAATTCACCTGGGATTGTTCCCTCTGAAGATGTTTAGGCGTGTTGGAACTCTGCCCCAAATGTTCAATAAAGCATGTGTGAAGAAATGCATCACTCATGTTGCTGCACGAATGAAGATTATGAACTTGACTTGTCAGACAGCAATGATTTTAACACAAAAAAACACCGTTTTTTAGTATGCTATTGTCATTGCATGAGAAAGAGTCCTTTTTTAGGTTTATTGCCAAGGTATTCATGTAGCTTAATTTTATGTAGATGTAGAAAAGTTCATGTATTTTTAGAATTGTGGGGTTTTATTGCTTGTATTATTAAAAGAGAAAAATGAGTTAGCATAGATGGACTATTGAAAGTCTCAGTCTTAAGCTAATGAGAAGTCACATGCACAAGCAAGACTAGGATGCAGTATTGAAAATAAAAGGGAAAGTGGATGAGTGCTTTCCTAAAGGAGATACATACAGCTTGTGAACCTCTGCTTTTTTTATTAATGTGCTCATTTACTTAGACTTATGAATTGGTCTTGAAGTGAAACAGAACTCTGGTTTCATATTCAGTTGGATGAAAGGTACGTACAGTATACTACAGTGATTGTAGTACAGTGACATTTATCTCCAAATCTGACACTGGCTCAGTCTGTTGTATACAAAGACAAATAAGAGTGGTAAAAGAGGAGCTGATTATAAGTCATTACATTTGAAAACAAGATACGTCGTTCTTTCAAGGTAGATACAGAGTGTACACAGTTTAGGAGATAACTGCTTTTTGATGAAGACTGTTAAGACTGTAATGTAAATATTAGATTGAAATGGCAGGTTATTATGTCTTTCAGGTGTCAACGGAAACAATGGCGGATAGATTTGCCAGCCACTAGTGTGGTGATCACCTTTCATAATGAGGCAAGATCTGCTTTGCTACGAACTGTTGTCAGGTATGTCTGGGAGGCAGTCCTTGATTTTTATTTTTTTTTTTTTTTCCCCACAAAAAGCAGTTTATGCCAGAGTAGCTTTTGGCAAAGAGAAATAGCAAATCCCTTATCCAAAGCAATCTGTTATGCTTTTCTGTACCATTTATAATGGGTAAGGCTGGATCTTAATTTCATTGATGCCTCCAGTTCTTACATCCTGAAATAATGATCTTAAACAAACATGTGAAAGTGTGAGATTAATTGCAAGAAAGTATTTTGAAATTGGTTGTATAAATGCTCTCCAGAAAAATATGGGGAAGATGGATTTTCATGGGCTCCTTTATCTGAAGATATCTGCAAAGCTTCCATTTTCCAAATTGTCTAATTCACTGATTTCTGGAGGCTGGAAATCTGAGGGAGGAACAACTCTGTGTTCCTTTTTTCACAAACTCTTTACTGAATAAGCCAATAGCTGTTGTAGATAGGATCTTGGACTAGATTAAACTGTAGTTTAACAAATAATGTCATTAAAAATACTGCTTATGGGAGATGGAAACTGCTTTGTATTGAATGTTTTTTTTTGTCTGTTTCAGTGTCCTTAAAAAAAGCCCATCACATCTTATTAAGGAAATCATACTAGTGGATGACTACAGTAATGATCGTAAGTACTTTTATAGTGTCCAAACGTTATTTTGTTTACTTTGCTGAGACTTTCCGTAAATGAAAGTAGGTGACTCAGTTGGGAGTTAGTCATATGAATGGGAATTTGCATGTCTGGTACTAAACCAGCTCTTAATTCTTTTGTGTTTGTCATTGTGGAAACATGAAGAGTTCTAAAATACTTCAGATATATTTTATTACTTCCTGCTAGCGGAAGAAGCAGAGTTTAGAGTTGAAAACAGCCTTCCCTTAGTACATAATAATGTAAAAATAGAACCCATGCATAGTGCTTGCACTAAGTGTTTCTTTGCAGTTCTGCTGCTCTCCATCACTTTTGGAAAATTCTTAGTGAATAAAGAAAGTCAAGATTTTAAAACTTTAAGGATATCGTAATAGTAATTTGAGCAGTGAACCTCTGAATAGCACTTTAAAGGAAGTCAAGGTCTACCTTTGCAATGCTGATTGATACTTTATGTTAGTTTAAGCCTTAATGTTGCTTAAAAACTTTCATATAATAAAGAAGACACAAGTTATGATCTTTTTTCTTAAGGAAATGTAGAAACTACCCAAGGTAACAAAAAGAGCATTGATTGAAAACAATACGAGTGTAAAATAAAATTAGTTTAAAATAATATAATAATGGTGGTAATTTCTTAGCCTGGTCACTTTATTTCTGGAGAAACAAACAGGCATTTTGTAAGCATGAATCTTGTAACTATTTGTAGCCATGATGACTTTCCACTATGAAATTTTTGTTCTGTTTCTGAAGAAAAGCATACTTGTGGTAAATGAGACTGCTTTTCATCACCTTATTTTATTGTTATTATTTTGTCAGCTGATGATGGTGCTCTATTGGGAAAAATTGAAAAAGTGCGGGTTCTTCGAAATGATCGCCGAGAAGGTAGGCTTGAGTTGGACTAAGGAAGATGCAAGTTCCACCCTGTTTCCTTATCTGCTAATCTACATCAAGTCTTCTAAAGGAATGTTCTATATTGGAAGGGAGGATTTCACTTCATAAATCACCGTACAAGTGGAAGGAATAAAAGCTGTTGTATTTGTGTGATTAAAAATAGTAATTCTAATTAACTTGCTGTTGTTGTGTGCAGCTGCACACATGACGACTTGATGCTTTGCCTCTCATCCTCAGCCCCTTGTTTTTCTCACTCCAGTAAATCCTCTGTTAAGCTGCTCCAACTGTATGCAAGGTCTCACTGTAAGTTGTATGCAAGCCTGCAAAGATCCAGCTTAAAAATATCCCTCTTCTGCTGGTTCCCTTATGAGAGGTGGTTTTAAGGATTCACTTGATGGACAGCCTGTCAGACTGTTTGGCAAACTTGAGTTTAAGCAGCCAGGAGGGCCGGGGCCACGTATGCCAGCTTTCCTTGCATCTTCTTCCCTTTTATTGCTTTGCACATTACAGCCTCATATCACTGAGCCCTTCAGTCACAGCTTCCTGGCTGTGTAGCTTAAAGTATTAGAGGCAACTGTTATTCTACAGCTGTTTGAAATAGCAACTAGGAGCTGACAGTTGAAATAGCTGACTGAGTTAGCAGATACGTGCTGTTTGTTTTTATAGGCACTGCGTCTTCTAGGCTGACAGACTGTGGAGCAGCAAGAATGATTAGATTGTCAGAATCTGGAAGTAGCATGCACAAAACCCCGTGTTATCCCATAATTAAAGTAATGACTTACTGGGGATTCTTAGTATTTAAGCATTTGTTTGGAATATGCTTGTAAACAAAGGCTTGTTAGGAAAGCAGGCCTTTTATGACTTACCGTGGTTTCGGGGTTCTGAGAGAGTTGATCTCATCTTTCTAACCAAAGCAGTGTTTAAAGACTGTGATAGCAGTAATGGAAAAACTGACTGAAATAACACTTTGATTTTTTTTTTTTTTCCATGTACTATAAATATTCTGTACAGTAGATACAGAGTTTTCATTCATACTTCAAAATAAGCACTAAAATGTGTGAAAAGAATACATTTTGACCAATCTTTCGCTGTCAAAATTGAAGGTGCAGTGCTAGTTTACTTGGTGTTTTTTGAGATTGGAATGAAGTTATTAGCCATGAAAGCCATTTAGGAAGCTATTTAGGAAAACTGTTTAGGAAGTTTATCCTAGATGTGTGTTTATGCCGCCAGGTAATTTTCTTTAATGAAAATATTTTCTGATTTCATTTGATTGCTACACTGTTGTGATGGAGCTTTATGTTAAGCTTGCCTATTGTTTTCATATGAAGACTTTTACTGATATCTCAGGCAGGGATGCCACTGGCTACTTTTCTTTCAGAAATAGGAGATGGTTGCTTTAGGTTTCATATGTAGAACCAGTTTGCTATGGGAGCAAATACATCTTGGGGTGTCTGGTGTGACTGAATGGTCAGGGAAACCTTTTGGACTCTTTCTGCTTTATGGCTCCTTGCGATTGTAGAGAACTCGATGACCCAAATGGTTACTTCCACGTTCTCCAATGTAAAACAAGAAATTGGATTATATAAAAACAAAAGTTAGAAATAAGAAACTCTGGAAGGAAGAATTGCAGAAGTAGAACAAACATAAATGGTGTGCTTGGGGAATGGTTTGTGAAGTAACTGCATGGAAAAGTGCTAGGGTTGGGTCTGAGGAGAGAACGTAAGTATACCTGATTAGCTGCAAATGTACAACAGGTAAAATAGAAAGCACTGACATGGAGCATAACCACAGAGCGTATCTACAGTACCGAAGTACTCTTATGATAAGAGAGCACAAGGATCTTCATGAAGGTGTTTAGTTGCTGAATGTTGGGCAGAGCAAGCTAGTTCTGTAGCTATTTATTCTTAAGCTTTTGTTCTCTTTGGCAGTGGTATTTTGCAAGTTTATTTTGTGAAGAGGATGAAAAGAAATAGTAGTTTATCATTTGGTTGTTCCGTTTGTTTTTTTCTTAATAGAAACAGTTCTTAAAAAAAAAAAGTGTAAATGAAATCAATGAATTTTGAAGAGGGGAGGAAACAGGTATCAAATTTGTAAAGGGGTGAGAGCACGCTGAAGAAATGACTGAAGAATACTGTGGGTTGTTCTAGGGTATGCATGTGAATGTTACAAGGGAGTTGAAGGAATAGTGAGGTCATTCAGTGAGCAAATAATAAGAGTGAAAGCAAGAAAGGAATAGGGTGAATCAGTGAGGGGATGTGTAAATGAGGTGCTAAGAAGAAGTAGACAAAAGAATGGACAGACTGTTCTTGAGAGCTGCTAAAACAGGGGAATGGAGGGAGTGCAGAAAGATAGGTAGGATCTTCTGTTCTACTATACTGCCATAGAGGTAGGGCTTCTTCATTCACTCAGCATGAATCCTTCAGTTGTGCTACTAAAATCAGGTGGTGCTGTATCTTATTGTAGATATTCACCCAGTAATAATAATAACTTTCTGTATTGATGTTAAGTAACATTTATCACTATCAATGACATCTGCTGTATTGCAGACCCAGGTGTACTTGTATGTTGCTTTTTATGTTTTAAAGGCGCTTCAATTCTTCTGTTTAAATAAGATTAGAACTTGTAAAACTGGGTGCAGTAGTTAAAGATGTAGGCTTTTTTATTACAAATTGTTAACCAGCATCTTTTCTTAAATGGAGCTTGTGTCTTTATGTCCTGAGTTAAAGTAATTAAATTCATTACTATCTTGGAATGCGATCATCTGTCTCACTGCTGTTGATTGTTTTCTTCCAGAACCTACTTCAACTGTTGGGTTTTTTTTTCCTTCTCAGGCTTGATGCGCTCCCGGGTCAGAGGGGCAGATGCAGCACAGGCGAAAGTACTTACTTTCCTGGATAGTCACTGTGAATGCAATGAACATTGGCTGGAGCCGCTTTTGGAAAGAGTAGCTGAGGTTAGTAAAGAGTTCTTCTGAAGTAATTTCCTGAAGGAGTAGCTTTTAAATTTTAAAGCCATCTGGTTTATACTACATTAATTTTATGCATTTTTTTCTAAAGAAGCTTTTCCTCTGAAGTGAGATGATGGAGATGATCAGAATGCTCCGTGATTAAAACTTGCTTTTTGTTCATTTAATCTGGGAACATAGGAACATAAAATGTGAATATTTATTATTACCTTCAAAAATAATTCAAATATATGCTTCTTTGGTTCTTTAGGGACCTCCTTAGTAATCTTCAGAGCAAAACATGGTTCCCTTCAACCAATATCGTTTCAGTGTAATTCAGTTTACCCTGAATATTTATGCCTCGTTAACATTCAGTGTGATAATGGAGAGAGGTTGAGCTGTAAAACCAAAATTCTCATGGAAATTAACAGGGACCGTGGGCTCTCAGCTTCTGTGAAAATGATGTTTTGCCTGTGTCCCAGAAAAGCTAGTGACAGGGCTGAGAGTTATACGTTTTTTCCGTGCTCTGGAGGAACTCAGTTGATGTAGACAGTGAATCACATGTAATCATGGAGTGCTCAAAACAACAGGGCTATTTCCATAATTGCATTTTCTTTCAGGTGAACGCACATTCTAATTTAACATATGTTAGTCTGGAAAATCTTTCCTTCAGAGTCCTCCTGGTCAACTCTGTACAGTTAGTGCCCAATTTCTTGCTTATCCTCCATATGCTTTCCTTTGCATTTCCTCCAAAAGAGAGGGGGAGGATGAAGTCATATCCTCAGTATGCCAGGAAGAAAAGCAGTCATCACTGTCAACTGGGAACTTCTCTTACTCCTTTAGGTCCTGCAATGTTTTATCATGTATTCCAAAATGCTGTAAATTGTCTAAGGCACATCAGCATTTAAAATACTATTTTAGGGGAGAAATAACTATAATCAGTTTAAACCTAAATACTTTTAAAGCGTTTGGAACCCACAAAGCCCTTGAGCTTGAGCAGCATAACGCTTTGCAATCTTTTTCTATTTCTTTTTGGCTAATATAGTGTTGCAGCCTTAGAAAGGAAGCTCCTATATAATTCTTAACCAGGAGAATAAACTTGAAGGCATTAAATACATTTCAGAAGGTAGTGGAAAATGTTTTCTGCTAAAGCAGTGTCTTGACTCTAGGATGCGAGAAGTGTTTTCAAGTGTAATTTGTTTGAACCATCCACTTCTTTGAGAAAAGAGAAGACAGTGATAGTTTTGGTCAATAAAGCCTTGCTTTTAGCAGGACAAATATTTTACTGCTTGTCCTTTTTTGTTTTTTTTTTCCCCTTTTTCCTCTTGGCGTACTTATTCAGCTTTCTGAAACCGATCTGGGATGTGAAAGTGTTCATCATAACAGAATGTAAAGCTTATTCAATTGCTGCCAGATGAATAAAGATATGGCATGAGTGGTATACCTGATAGGAGAAATTGGTGCATGGGTTTTTGTTGGTTTTTTTTTTTGTTTTGTTTTTGTACCAGCCACTTTTAGAAGCAAAGGAATGATTAGATCTTTTAAAACTTGCTCCTCACAATTGCCATGGTGATAAATGCTGATTGTGAGCCATTCCTCATCTATTGTTAAATTAATGATATGGTTTTCCAGTTTGCTTTTACCTGGGAAGGTTCCCAACCAGCAGTTATGAAGTTTGAACAAGCAGAAAGCTTAGAAGTACCTTTAACAAATCATTAGTGTATATCACATAGCCTGTGATAGTTCCTTCTTATTTTAAGTGGATTAATTTTGCTCACAGTGCAGATGGTATGTTACTTGATATTAATCAGCAGCATTTTCTTAATGGTCTTGGTGACAAGAAGCTGAATAGATATGAACTCCTTACCTAACTATGAGGCTGAGGAGTATTTTCATGTCAGGACTACTAAATATTTATGCAGGGTTCTCTGATGCTCTGCTGCATCTGTTCTGTGTGTGCGGCAGAAAGGTTACCTTTTCCTTCAATTTCAGAATTGCCCTCTTGGCATTTAATACTATATGAGTTTTAGGAGTTTTGTTAAGTGTTTTACAGTATAAAAATGTAGATCTGCCAAAAACAGTCTTGACTGGAATCCATTCTGCAATATGCTATCTGATGTGCTGTGTGTTTGACTGCTTATGTGGTCACCTGAGGCACTCAGATCTCTTCAGTTGAAGAACAATCCATTCCAGCGCTTGCTTCTTGAACTAGTTTCCTAGTTAGAATGTCCTTGTTCATTGCCCATACTTGCTTGCTGTTCCTGGAGGGGTTGGCTCTGCTAGGAATCTCCTTCAGCAGCTTGAACAAAGGCCTAAAGCAACAACAACATAAATGCAAGGTGAAAATTTTAGCACTCAGGATGGACAGATAGCATACTGTAGCTGGTA
The DNA here is from genome assembly GCF_039878825.1 of Excalfactoria chinensis. Classification (NCBI taxonomy): domain Eukaryota; kingdom Metazoa; phylum Chordata; class Aves; order Galliformes; family Phasianidae; genus Excalfactoria; species Excalfactoria chinensis. Next base: position 67,206,319 of record NC_092827.1, on the reverse strand, counting down.
TGCCTTCTTCCTTTTTGCTCCCTACTGCAGAGATGTTTTCTGCCTATTTGCACAGGGCTACCTTTTGTATATTCTAGGTGTGTGTGGGTATTAGGGGAGATAAAATACGCAGTCTTGAACACGTTGTTTTATTTCATGAACATTTTTCTACTTGACTTTTTCCATTTCCTATTTCTAATCACTTTGTTCTATTCTTACAGCATATTGACTACAGAAAAATAGAAATTGGAAGGTTCTGATGCAGAACTGAACTCATCTGTTTTCATGACATAACTATAAATTGTCTATCACTTTTGATAATATTTTTACGCAAAAACATCTTAAAGGAAGAAAGAAGTAGGATTAAGAAATGATATGTGGATTCTTTTCTCATATCTCTTAGATTCTGCGACCTTGAGCAAATCACTTCCAACCACTGCGTTGATGAAAGGAAAATATTTGTATTTTCTGTGAAGAGTTTTGTGAAGTTTAATATTTGAAGTGCTTTGAGATTTTTGGATACTAGATTGGGGGAAGAACAGTGTATGCAGAATCTTGAGGACAATTTCAAATTGTTTATGAGAAAAACGAGTAGTAGTAGTAGTAGTAGTCTAACCCTCTAGAGCATGTATAACCTCCTTATGAAATATTAAAATAAAAGTCTACTACAAAATTCCAGTTGCGAGAGACCTGCAGTGTTGACAGGCTATTTCTTTCCAGTGGCATCACTGAAAAGCACAAGGTTTCCCAATTCTGTATCCTCTTATGGACATGGTTTAGTGAGAGCTATTGGTAATAGGTGAACGGTTGGACTGGATGATCTTTTAGGTCTTTTCCAACCTTGGTGATACTATGATTATAAGTTATAGTATGAAACCTCCAGAACAAAATGAGATGATAAAGGGAGTTTGTTTTTGCTTTTATTTTTTCCAAAGCACGTGTCAGGTTTCTGCTGTAATGACAACGTGCTTTAATAGCCGTTGTGCTTGAGAACAATTTAAGAAGAACAGGGTTTTAGTATTTTAAGTGAATGGTTTTGAACTCCATCTGCCTTAGAGACCCACTGGCTCTGTTTCAGTAGTCTCTACATTAACAATTCTGCAGCGCCCCGCAAAGTGTCATCTTAGGGATGTGCAAGTGATTTGTCTGCTTTGCTGCTGAACAAAGGTATCGCTTTGAAGCATGGAGGGGGCAACGTGTTTCCAAGGCCAAGGAAGTGGCAGTTGTACATCAGACTGAGTGGCTGCAGGCTTAGGTATTTGTGTGGCAGAGAAATAACGAAGTTATTTGCCTAAGTAACACATTAAGTGTTGCAAATGGTGCTAGTTTGCCATTGCACTGATATTGACAGAATTAATCAGACCGACAGCAATGACCTGAGGAAATCCTGAACGTGTGGGGACTGTGCTGCCTGCTTATTCAGCGTTGTGGGGATGTACTGGAGATAAGCTGTAGCCTCACTGAAGCTCTCCCTAATGTGACAGACGATAGGAAGTTTTTACCACCACATTTAGCTGTATCGAATATAATCGTTTGAGAAAACACAGATTTTTGCTGGAGGAGATTTCTCTAGATGGGCATGGATATGTATAAGCCAGCTCAGTTTCAGCTGAGGAAGGAAGAAGAAAGAAAGGGTTGTTTCATATTCATTTCTATTTCATGCTGATGGGTGTATTGTGAATACTGGGTGGGCTGGATATCTTTAGAAGACATCAGCACTTAAATAAAGGAGTTTTCTAGTTTTGACACTACATATCGATATCTAGAACAGGGCCATGGGTGCACCTGACGTGTTTTAATGTTGTAGGAAGGCACAGCAGAAATCTGTGGTGTTTTGCAGTTCAGATGCAGTAAATCTTAATTGCCTCCCAAGTGAAGCGCTGCTAGTAAAACCATATCCTTGCATTATGAACACGTAGACTTGGGTCTACAGCTAACATAAACGTGAGCTGAAGATGTAATCAATGGCAGAATAGGACAGGATAGTCTTCTATTTTTGTTTCTAATTCAGTTTAGGCCAAGATAATTAATATCTATAAAAGATGTGATCACATCTTGCATTTTATCCTTCATAAAGTGTCACATGGTATAGCTCAAGTTCTGCTTAACAGGAATGTAGAAGCAATAACAAGTTGTCAGCTTTTAGCTCAGTCTTCAGCTTTTAGCAGGAGACACAACTCAGGTTTTTCTTCTGGCTAATACAGGGGGAAAGTGACCTTTTGTTTACTGATATAGAATGATGCAATGTATGTCAGCTATTTAATTTAGGCTTACTAAAATCTGTACAGATTGAGTAATTAAGATTCAGTAAACGAGAATGGGAGTTTTTAATGTCATTTTTGGACCAACATTTGACTAAAAGAACTGCTTTCAAGCCTCCTGTTATAAGTTCACACTATATTCTCCTGGTAGTTTAGTACCAGTCTGTTCTGTATAATACTGCAGTAGCAATGAGGATGCACTGTTGAACCCATTTAGAATATTTGTATTGCTGTTTGGAGCCATACTTTACAGATAGGTTCTTATAGTGGAGATGTTGAGGTTAGTATTTTTTTTTTAATCATAAGAAAAGTTTCTCTGTAAAGCAGTTACCAAAATATCCTGTCTATTTAAAGCATTTTTATATTCGCAAAGTTGGTATTCTACTGTTCTGGAGTTGCCTATGCTCTGTTGCTAAATCATGGTGTTTGAAGTTCTACTTTGAACGCAAGCTGCCTGTTAATCAAACTACCATAGAAGTCAAACTTTAGTTTGTAAATGAATCTTTTCCTTTTCTTTTCTCTTTTCCCTTAGGAGGTACCTCACAGAGAAGAACTGGTTTAACCACAATACTGCGTTTCTAATATTAGATGATTCTCTTTTAGAGTACAGATGTCTTATACCAGTAGATGATGCATGTGGAATTGCTGGAAAGACTATTTTTTTTGTAACTTAAAAGCTATTTTGACAAACACATAAGCTAAGGTAATTAGTGGTGCTCAGAATAGTATACGAGACCAAGTTCAGACAGAGGAATGCAGAGTCCATGCCACTGGAATTTTGGCTGCCAGAGGTTAATAGCATTCATTAGTTTAAGAGGATTTTTTTCTTTTTTTCCTATTTTGTATCTGATTGTGAAGTGTGATTCTTCTAGTGTGAAATCTGTTATCATTAACCTGAGACTTTTCTGATTGTAGAAAGGTCAAAATGGCCCTTAAAGGTTAGAGTAATAGGACCCCAGTACATTATGGGCTAGGAATTTGCTGTGAAAATATGAATTACCCGCATGGTTCTTTTCTTTGCACTGGTTTGAAAAGTAAGACTGAAAGTGCTGTTTGCTTGTCTGTCTTTTGAAGTACAAGTTTGGTGTCTTCTTCATGACTAAGCCAGAAGAGGCTTACCTATGTATAAGGTAGCCTGGAATATAAAGGGTATTCTCAGCTATATTGCGTGGTTTCTGCTCTCTGAATGAAGTGGTGGTGAGCAGTGCTACTCAGGGCCAGAAGCTGAAGCAGGGGATAAGTTGGGGGAACAGTATTCGTGTAATCCTGCTGAACTCCACAACATCTCATCCTGTCTGAATCTTTACACATTGATTTCGTTATTTCAATATCACTTTCTAATATTTATTTTAGGACAAGACCAGAGTTGTGTCTCCTATTATTGATGTAATTAATATGGACAACTTCCAGTACGTGGGAGCGTCAGCTGATTTAAAAGGCGGTATGTACCTCTGCTGGAGTACAAATATAATGAGAAGCATCACAAGTCAAAGCTCATAGTCATGGCAGTTGTGGAATGGGCAGTTAACACACTGCTCTTCTCTTTTGCATATCTGGCTTAATTTCTATATATCAACTGTTTCTAGGCTTAGATTTTAATTGCACTCTACTTTACAACAGTTTGTCTTTATTATACCAATTCTTATAGGTTTATGCTGCTTTTTACCAGTATGCAAGAGTCACTCCAATGTTTGCAGCATTGGAAGCAGCTTATGGTCAGAGCTTACAGTTGCCTTTTTACAGAAGACAATTTAATTGCTCTCTTGTTCAGAAGTCCATCAGCGCTGCAGTGCCTACGAGTATGTTTTAAGATGCTGGTTTGCTTAAAAATAAATCTCCTGTGAAAAAACAGAAAGCTCAGGATTTTTTTTTTTTAAAAGGAAAGGTGTTTTGTTACCCGTGATCTGTAATTGTGAGGAGAATAAAGCATAACCTTGGTGTTTGTAGTGTTTGTATCTTTACTGTTAGAAAACTCCCTGTTAAATTCAGTTTAGAAATGATACAGTTTCATTGTCTGGTTAATGCAAACTGTTAACAGCCGATAGTAAAAAGCCTTGTAAAACCCTTCAGAAATGATTATTTCCCTCCTTTTCCAAAAGAGGAAGGACAACTTTGCAGTAAAATCCTTATTTATTAAGTTTTTAAATTTAATATCACTATTAGCAGGTGTCTAGCAATTAGAATAGCTGTCCCCAAACCACTCCACAATAGCTGCTCCCACAACCCTCCAAACTGTGCTGTCTGTAAAGCAGATGTAAGATAAGCCACAGTATTGAAATTATGTGGTACTGTTTCCACAGTGTTTCAGCTTATTTTGAATGGGCTCTCTCAAATGATGTAGGAGAAAGCAGTTTTAAGCTCCTTCTGTATGTGAAATCCTAGTTCGTAACTGGCCACCAAGTGTTTGTTCCAGTAAACTGAAGTAATATTTGCATAATTTTGCATGTCCTTCAAGTTCCAGTCATGATCTGGAGGTGAAAGTTTCTGTATCCTTTTAATTAGTGTTCTGAAAGAATGTCTGCCATGGATATATTCACAATATGCTAATACATAATACTATGCTATTATCTGTCTGCTAGCTTTATTAAAACCTTAAGGCTTTTGCCCAATCTATTCATTTTGTAGCAACTATGGAAATCTTTATACCATTATGTAGTTCTTATTGTTGTCTGCAGCGGGAGGAGGAGTTTTCATTGAAACCTTAGATTGGTTCCTGTGGGGTTCATGCTCTTTAGTTCTTTCCAACTGAACTGGGAGAGGATTGAGCGATCATTCTACTTGTTACCGCTTTTCATGCTTCATCTATGAAACTATGTTTCCCAATTTTTTTCTCCTTTTAGTGCTCATTTTCTCTTATACACAATAGATTCTTTAAAGCGCATTGAGCCTCTGTACTTCTGGACTGAGAAGTGAGAAGCTGCCTTTTTAACAATAGAAATTTTTCACATAGCAATGTCTAAATGCTATTTGGTGGTATGTTCAAATGTGAATAATATATTCCCATTCAGCTCCCAAAGGACGGATTAGCACATTAGGGGCACTACAGCATTTGGCATCATGGGACGCTTTCATTGTGGCCACGTCTAAACATGGAAATCAAACCATGCTTTCAACCTTAGATATAGTGTCTATGTGGCTGAAGCATGGAGAGTTGAGACAGCTGGGACAGCATTTGTGCCTGCTCTGTTTTGCAAGACTTAATCACCCGAGGCAAGCTATCTAGCAAATTCTACAGACTAAAAAGTGGACAGGACTGAGATAATTCCTATGTCTGGCCACTATTAAATCCATGCACTTCACATTATAGGTTTTTTTTTGGAAGGGAGGAGGTTTACAGAACTATTTACATCCTGAGTAACATTTTAATTACTGGAATAAATTGTAGTTAATGGAGATCTAATAACCTAGGTTATGCCTATTATGAAGTTTACACATGATAGAATTTCATACTGGATATGCACTTGCGTTTAAAAATATTCCTTTTACAAAGTTACTGATACTATCTCATTGCGTGCAATTTTTTTTCCCAGACTCGGTGAAAATGGAGACAGAAGAACGGGTTTTTTTTATGAGTAGACAATTTATACACTTGTTCAGAGTTTGCAATGCAGTGCTGTGTTCCAAAAGAGACCCCTTGTGTTCACTATGGTGTACGTAACTCTATCTCTACCACTTGTGCTGGGGAACAGTGGGTTTTTTCAGTTCTTCCCAGATGTAAGTAATTTTGCTGGGGATATATGAAGAAATGAGATTTATTTTTTTTTTAACTACATGGAAATATTGGAGTTGGTTTTACTTCTCATGCTGGAGGCTTTGCACTGCTATCAGCTGTGGCCATTTTAATGCTTTGAAACTTGGAGTTTGAGAGCATTTAGATGGTCTTTCATTTTTTACGGTGTAACTCTGTACAGTTTTACAGCTCAAACCTGCAGTGAAAGAGTTGCCATGCACGTTGTAGAGACTGTTCAAGATAATTTCTGTGAGATAGACACATCTTGGGAGTTAAAAACGAAGCAATTTTCATTTTAGCTCTCCACATCAATCCGTACCATGCACGTTTACAGATCCAGACAAACAGTATGTTGCCTGTTTAGCTTAATTTTTTTTTCCCCCACTTTCCTCAGAAAGTAATTGCTTTATCTTCATACTGAAGAGAGAAAACTATTGACATCTGCGCAACAGAAATCTGGAAATCATTTATTACATGACCTCATAGGATCTAAATGCTTTTGGCAGCCTGCAGTCTTTGTAAGGCTGGTTCGCTATGCGTACTGGGAGAGCACTGTACAGCCCATGGAGCTTTTTCAATAGAGGTTCATACCTAAAGGTGTAACACAGCTCAAAACCATTTAGTCTTTCCTATAGGAAGTTTATCTTGCACCTGTTGTGTTGGTGTTTGTTTTTTTTGTATTGGTGCCTAAAGGAAGGCAGTTCAAAATGCTGTAAGTGACTCATTGGCCTTGCCTGTTCTGGTGATCTTTGTGTTTCTGTATTTAACTTGCAAAAGAACCAATCTCTTGTGTGCATGCAGACGCATGTATATACGTGTTTAGAAGATGAGTAAGCTTTTTGTCTCTGTAGCACTGATCTAGATTTTAAAAAATGCTGCATGTGGAAGCATGCAGTAGGAAAGGATGCAGTTATGTGGGTATTAATGAGAAGTAACCTGCTGTACCCTAGAGATAGAGGGTGTGTGATGGAGAACTGATGCTGATAGAGAAGAACAGTGGGTTTCTGTAATCCTAAGCATGATCATACGGTAACATCTGAGATGTGACAGTACAGTAAGAACTATTAAGGGCAATTGTAAAGGGATGAAGATCTTCACAAGATGTTCGATATGACTTACACATGAATCCATTATTTCATGTATTTACAGCTTATGCTTTCTCATCTGTTGACTGGGTTTCTTACAATTGTGCAATAGATGTCAACAAGAAAAAGCAATATTTTTTTTAGATTACTTTTTTATTGTCCTGTTCAACTTTTTTTTTTCTTTCAGGCTTCTCCTCATTTGTTTTCTACCTAGAAGATTGTACAAGTTTAGATTTCCTTCCCAGTGATTTTTGTTTGATATTACGTTACTACAACTTGAACAATTACCACAATCTTAACATCCTACTCTGTTTTCTTCTTAAAGGCTTTGACTGGAACCTGGTATTCAAATGGGACTACATGACACCAGAGCAAAGAAGAGCACGGCAAGGAAACCCAGTTGCTCCCATAAAGTATGCCTACATCACTGATTCTCCATTTGATAGATAATGCTTATTTTTGTTTTTTTAATTAAAAAATGTATTGATTCATCTTCATGGGACTCTGTTCCCGTCAGATATCTTCAGTGCAAATAGATTAGCATTGGCTGGTTTATCTGATTTAAATGCATAATAGAACAGGCTGAGTGTAATATTTCTATAGGACATGATGAGAGTATAGCTTGAAGCAAAGTTTACCGCTAATACTGTTCTGTTTTTTAACTCAGGACTGTGAGGTTTAGTTTTGTGCGTGTCACTGTCTCAGAAACTAAAACTGATATTACCAGTTGGGAAAATTCAAATGGAGACAATTAGTGCAGGCAGTCCCTATTTTTCAAGATTAGAGTTTAAAATAAGCAAAGTAGTACAGAATTTGCATCCTTTCTGTTGTTGCTTAAGGGAATTTCATTTAGGTTTTTTTCCTATCTGTAGCATTTCATATTTTACTGTAAATGACATGCATTGAAATGTAGCAACTGTATATTTACAATTAGACTTGACATATATGAAATAGAAATGGATCCAGGACCAAGTAGCTTATGAGTTAACAAAGCTCATTTTATCAGTCTGGAAATGAACCTCAGCTTTCAGGAACATGGTAACTTCATTCATGTTTGTGCAGCCTTATGATACCCTGAGTGTTTAGAAAAAGCATACAATAAAAGAAAACAGCAAAAATCTCATCCAGCTTTAAAGTTCTCCTGTAGATTATTTAACCTTAAAAAAAAATAAAAAAAATAAAAAGACATTTTTTGCGTTAAAATTTGATGTTTTATATGTTTTGACAGCTAAAAATACAACAAAAAAGTTTTTGCCATTTTACTGCTGGCACAAGTTCCGGTCTTTCAAATAAGGGACTTGGGAGCCAAATGGAGATGTGGAAATTCAGTTTCTGAGGCAGTGGGTGATTATAATGCTGTACACGCCATAGAAATGTTGCGTGATGATGTGCAGACAAGCTTTGATGTGATGGATGTAAACTTAGTTGCCTTTGAAAACACTGCAGCTTTTTTTCAAGGAGGTATTAACCTTGACATGCAAATCAGTTACCTCCCAGTTCATGGTTCTGTAGGTGTTGAATTTAATTTTTCTTGTCTGTTTAGGACACCTATGATAGCTGGTGGGTTATTTGTGATGGACAAATCCTATTTTGAAGAACTGGGGAAGTATGACATGATGATGGATGTATGGGGTGGAGAAAACTTAGGTAAGTGCATGGTGTAAGTTCAGATCAGTTTTGAAAGGAAAGCAGGTTTCAGCTTTGCTTTTACTTTCATAGTTTCATGGTCTTCATGGTTTTGTGCAAAGAGGATTAAAGAACAGTCGAAGCTTCAGGTGCGTTATTGGCAAAATCCAGAAGGTTTCAGTGTGTAAGAATTAACATTTAGCAATTTTATCCTATGAAGAGACAGAAGTATTTGCTTACTGTGCAGTTAAGCAACTTGACAGGTAAAATGAAATAAACTAAGGATGCAGATAGGAAATTCTCTTCAAAAACGATGCCTTATTTGAAAGCTGTATCATCCTCTAATGTTATCGATTAAAATACAGTGTTAAGTGCTGACAATTTAAGGCAGGTTTTAAAACGTTGGTGAAATTTAGTGACAAAAATCAGAGCACGGGAGTTCGTGAGTTTAATGTTCTTAAATACACTTTAAGAAATCAATCAAAGCATCTGTCCAAAAAGTAATCTTTTTACCATTAATCCTATTGTACTGCCTGGCTTCTAAACTTAGGGTTTGCATTTTATACCCCTGTTATAGCTCAACAAGATAATTATGCTTGGAAAGGCATTTTTTTTGGAATTCCTTATATTCAGATGTTTGAGTGGGGTTTGAGGAGGAAGGAGGAGGGACCAAGGACTTGCACTTTAGCCATTACTTTGACCTTGTGGTTAGATTTGGCTTTTGGCTCTTTGCATTGCAGTATTATCCCTCGGCTAAGACTAGTGTGTTTGTAGTCAATGAAATATTTGGGTGGAGCGATTGCTCATGAGTTACAGTATGTCATTAATTTAGTTTTTCAAGGTAGAGATCATCTCAGGCATTCTAAATAGCCTGTTTAGGACCAATTCTGAGGATTAAAATGCCTCTATTGCTGGGCTAGTTGTGAAATCCTAAAATACCTTGAACTTGTAAAACCTCATGAGTGTTTTTAGCTACTGAATTATCTGCATTAGGCACACATGGCCTACAAGAAAATGTCTTTTTCATCCGGTACACCTCTAAATACAGAGATACTGTAACCACTTGCTTAATGCTCACATAAGGAACTGGAATGCTGGAAGAAACATCCTTACAGTCTCCTCTGTCTTTCCTGTGCGGTGCTTACTCTTTACTTATTCTGAGCAATTACTTTCTGTGGATTTTACCCCCCTTGCTATTTGGCTGCATGTGGCTAAATTGTATTAATTTTGAACATCATTGTTGTTTTTCATGTTTTAAAATGTTCTGGAAAGTCATTGAATAAATTTACTGCAGCAATACTTTTATCCTCTGAGAACCTCTTCTGACACCAGAGCACTTAAATATCTGATTAGCTGTAAGCATGTACTTGAATCGCTCTCTTTTTTTTCCCTGAAAACTTAGCAACTGCTCGTATGCTTTGATAATTGAGGATTTTATAGTAATAAATGGCACAAGCAACAGCTCATTACTCAGTGTGAAAAGATGGCAAGCAAAAAGCTCTTTGTTTCCTCTGTTGCTTTCAGTTTTCTCTTTTCCGCAGTGGGAGGGAGGGGAGATGGAGCCTTTGGGGTGCATCTTCTCTGCTCCCTGAAAATACAGGGTCTATCAGAGCAGACAGCTAATTATTTGTTCGTAGCTGCCAGGTTAACTGAAAAGGAATAAAAATTGCATGGCATATGATTTAATTACCGATAGATCACATGCACCAGATAGTGGAAATATGTTATGTGTGGTTCAAAATCTAATATGCATATTTGTACAGCCACTTTATTCTCAGGCATATCTCTCAATCAGTCAGTTGATGTTACATGCAAATGATCTTCTAGATGGACTTGTAAAATAGATCTAAACATACTTCATTTAAATTTGCATTTTCTTGCAGGCATGTACAGAGCAGTTGTGAGATTTTCTTCACATTAGTATAAGTTCAACTATACTCATATAATAGGTGCGTCAGCTTGCAGTATTGTGCCTAGTGTAAATCCTGTATTAGCCAAGTGACTGTTCTTACTGATAAGATATGGTGCATTTTCACACAGTTTCCAAATTTGACTGATAACACTTTTACTGTATATGTATATGTATATGGTGAAGAAGTTCTTCATGAAGTTTAGCTGGAGTCTTTTGTGTTCCAGTTTATGCCTGTTGCTCCTTGTCTTGGCAAAGAGCACCTCTGACCACTTGGCAGGCTCCCTTCAGGTGTTTATAGACACCTGAGGTGTTTATCCCTCCTGAGCTTTCTTTTCTCCTAACTGAACAGTGCCTGCTCTTGCAGGCTCTCCTCATAAGAGAGATGCTCCAGTCCCTCCATCCCTACATTAGATTCTTGAGGTTACATCCATGTCTCTTTTACTGGCTGGCCCAGAACATTTTACAGTATTCTAGGTGTGGCATCACCCATCTTAAGTAGAGGGGTCAGGTCGTTGCTCTCAAGTTGGTGGTGATAATTAGCCTAAGGAAGCTCAGAATACTATCAGCCTTACTAGGAGCAAAGGCATGCCTCTGCCTTGTGTTCACCTTGATATCCACCAGAACCCCCAGGTCCTATTTTATAGAGCCTGCTTTCCATCTGGGTGGCCCCCAGCATGTACTGGTGCTTGGGTTTGCTCCTGTGCAGGCCTCTGCACTTCTCCTTTTGTGAGATTCTTGTCAGCATACCTTTCCAGCCTGTCAGTGTCCCTCCGAATCAGACGCTCACTCCAGTTTCATGCCATCTGCAGATTTGAGGATGCACTGTACCCCATCATCCAGATCATTAATGAAGATGGTATTGATGTTTTGGATGTAGCATTCAAAATTCATCATTTTAACAAGAGCACTACATAACAGCACTTTTTTTTTTTTTTTTTTTGCTAGCTTAATAGAGATACTGAACAGTCATTTATTGTAATGCCCAATTTTTGTCGTTCTTAGCACAAAATAAGAGATAAGAATAAAGTCAGTGCTGTGAAAAATGTGTGGCGAGAATGCCATGTTCAGTTGCTTTTATAAGTCATTTGCCTATCCTCTCATGTTAATTTAGCTATAATATCAAGGCCATACGTTACTGCCAGAGATAGTGCTGTTGTCATTAATATTTTTTTGAAGACTGGATGTCTGCAGATTGGACTGTGTTGATTATCTAGATATAATATATATATATAATATGACTAACTGGCCTTGATTCAACAGAAATTTTTACTGAAGTAAAATTAGAATTCTTGCAAAGAGCAAAGATCATTCAGAAGAAAAGCAGTTAACTCGCCTTGTCTTAGTTTGAAATGACAGCACCTATTCTTCTTCTGGTCAGACCAGTCGAACAGGAAAGAAGGGGACAGATTCTTTATCAGAGTCTGTGGTGATAGAACAAGGGGAAGTGGTTTCAGGCTTAAAAGAGGGCAGATTTAGGTTAGATATAAGGAAAAGGTATTTTACAGTGAGGGTGGTGAGGCACTGAAACAGATTGCCCAGTGATGTGGTGGATGCCATTTCCCTGGAGACATTACAGGAAAGGCTGGACCAGGTCCTGGGCAACCTGATCTGGCTGTTCGTCTCCCTGTTCATTGCAGGGGAGTTGGACTAGATGGCCTTTAAAGGTCTCTTCCAACTCTAAGGATTCTATGATTGAGAGGACATGCTTGCTGCTAACCTTTAGATTTTCTTGCTTTATGTTTTGAAATGATGAAGTTTAAAGACTTTTATATATGTAAGAGGAGGGCTTCTGGAGGAAGAATGGTACTTACATATAGTTTATAGTATAGTTTGAAAAGTGGAATTTGACTTTGCATTACAGTTGCTTATTTATTTATTTATTTATTAATCTATGGAAAGATACTGAATGATGATTAATAGACTAAGGGTAGGAGATGGTGACCTGCTGCAGCTGCTAGACTAAGAGGGGGAAATACATCCATGTTGAAACAGTACTACTGCAAGCACCCTTGTACTTCACATGAATGAAGACAAGTTCTAGGACTTGTACTCGGTCACTTCTGCTGTCAGAGGTCTAAGCTGAGAAACATGCAATATATATCTAGACCTTGTCTTCGCTACTGAAGTTAGCTTGCTAGATTGGTTTAGAATGATAGTGTCCATAGCCATTGATTTATATAAGTTGTTACTCTGTGTTCAAATCAAGCCAGGAGCTTGCATCTGTTATTTTATCTTGCCTTGAATATACTTGGTATTCTTTTTAATCTTCAGCTTTTTTAAAATTATAGATTAGATAATTTATGCTAAATGAATCCACTGTTATTTACCATTTACATAAAGCACAGCAACAGAACACACAAAGTTTACTTATTCTGGCAAATTTCAGCATCATTTGTGAGTTTGTGGAGAGTACTGCTCAGATGAGAGAAGGCATGCAGTTTTGCTTCTGAGTTAATGCAGTTATTTCTTCTGAGTTTGGAGAATAATAAACTAAAATATGCCTTGGTTTTATCCCAGATTTTCTCAGAAATCGATCTTATTGATCTTCTCAGCAATTACCGGTTTCTTTGTTTAAAAACAACCGTACAAAATTACAGTATTTTGTGATGTATTTTTGATGTTGTTCTTTTATGTTTTCACTGTAGAGATCTCGTTCCGAGTTTGGCAATGTGGTGGGAGCCTAGAAATCATCCCTTGCAGCAGAGTGGGTCACGTATTCCGCAAGCAACATCCGTACACGTTTCCTGGTGGGAGTGGTACTGTATTTGCAAGGTAACTCTTCTGCTGATCCTCAGCTAAATAGTGATAATTTGAATTTCTTCAAAATGATCAGCAGGTGGCAGTAATTTAATTTTAGGGACCTTTAAAAGAAGCACCATACAGTCCCATACATCTTTTTTTTAGAAACAATTTCATTATTCTCTAAGACCCAGAATACAATAGGTTAGGTTAGGTAGGTTAGGAATTTGCTTTATTTTTGTTATTAAGGAACCAGTATGAGATACACAAGTGATCCTGTAGGCAAATTCTGGCATATTGTACCAGGCTGTTGGATGCTTAATTCTTCATTGTATCTTCCTTTCTCATAACGTGACTAAAATGCTTTTTGTGTAAACCTAAGAAACATCACTAGTAAGAGCATAGATAAGCATGTGTGTTAATTTTATTGTTGATTTAAAAACATGGAGACAAATGGAGATGTTTCATCTTTTTTTCTGTAGAATGAGAACAGCAATTCCTGATTCACGTTCATAATGTTCTAAGTCATACGGGTTAAGGCAGTGAGCGCTGTATGACAGGGATTTTGACCATGGCTCTGTCAGTTCTGGCTTTGGAAGCATTTTTGGTTTAGAGAACTGGATTTCATACTGCAGGGTCCAAAGAAGCTAAGTCTGAGTAAAAGCTTTTGCAAGTTAAGAGCTTCAAATTTAAATCATTTCTTTATTTTTGAAGAATATGGAGCCACAGCGCAGAGTGAAAATGTGTTTAAGTCCGTAAGAATGTTTCAAGCTGCCAGTATATTTGGAGTAGTGCTTCACCTGAGCTTGAGGAACCACCTTAGGGGTATAAATTTTCTTCTGCATAGGTTATACCTGCAGCACCACACTAATCAATTGTCATCAATTTAGTAGCCTGGTAATATAAAGTCACTGTCGTTGCTTCTTGTAGTAGGCGTAGGAGGGATTTTCTTGCTACCCTATAATTTGAGTTCTATGTGCTACAGTAAAAATGTAGTAAAAATGAACAAGAGCATACATCACAAATGTATCATTTACATTGGTGAAGATTCTGCATTTATATTGGGATGGCAGCTTTTAGATTTTGTTGCTATTAAGTCAAATAATCGCTGTGATTTAATCACTCAAATTTCCTGACAGCTACTGTGATAGATTTTTTTGGGGATACATTTTGTTTTCTTGTTATTTATATTCGAAATGACTTTAAAAAGAGATACCACCTGGGCCTGAATGATGAGGCCAAGTAAAGCCCGCGAACTTTCATCTTGGGCACTTGCATCCCTCTATCCAGATCTATCTTTCTCTGCAAGTGGTTTATTGCCATTGTCCTTGACTGTCCAGCTGTCTCAAATTCTGAAGCGCCATTAAAGTTCTTTGTTTCATTGGAATTATTTTTGAATTGACCTAGAAAACTTATATATCGCTTTACAGCAACTTGCCAACCTTGCTTTTTAGTTGAAGGTTGTTTCTTTCTCAGACAGCTGCCTTGTGTGTCAAGCTAATATAACAAAATTCCTTTAAAAAAAAAATAATGTATTTTTAGCAGTGAGAGAATGTGAAACCCAAGGTAATGGGATACCCTCATAGTGCAGACATTATCAAATGTGTGGAGCCATGGTGCCAAAAAAACTTGGTGCTTGGAATCACTGCTTGTGCAGTTGGGACTCATTAGCTTATACAATCATCTGTCCCTTGACTGTATGTAATTTGTTCTGGAGTGCAGTGGGTAAGCGTCCTATTTTTAGCTGACTAGCCAGTATGCACTGCCTTTGGGCAGCCAAAACAAATCGATCCTGGATGAGAGACTGGGAGTCGTGTGGCACAAGAGGAGAAAAGGGGTGACATCCTGGCTGAGTGGTGTGGGCAGATGCAGCTTGCTTCTAGCAGAATGTATTAGATTAGGTTTGCTTTGCACATATATACGCTTTACTGCTTGAGGGCCAGCTGCTTTAAAACACAATTTCATCTGAGTTAATAAACCTTACAGACCCTAGTCTGGTGTGTGCAAAACTATCGCTGATGGCATGATGCAAAGTTTCATCATCTGTGGTTTAATCAAAGTGCTGAGTGTTCCCTACACTGTGTAGTCTGGCTGCTTTGGGGTCTTACAAATTTGAGCAGTCCTCAGCATCTATACCGTTTCCATATCCATACTGCACTGTGTCTGAGTTCTTAATCTTTGGTTGTGTAAAAGTGTGATGCAGAGATGCATACTGGCCTTGGAAGTGCCTTTTGAGTTGTTAACCCCCCTGGCAAACCAATTAGTATCTCTCCCACCACCAAAATTGGTTTAGCCTGTGAATAGATGATAGCCAAGCTGATTGCTGAGTGACAGTCATTAAGGCCTGACAGATTACAAAAGAATTTGAACTAAAATAGTCTGATCTGGATTGAATGGGCTTTTGCTTACCATAAAAACACACAAAGGAATCTTTGCAAGGAAAATATTGGTCCTCAAACAGCAAATGATTGAAGTCTGCCTTGTGTTTTTTTGTCTTTATTTTTTTTCTCTTTCCCCACCTCCTCCTCTCTTAGCAACTTGCAAGAAGAACTGAAATTGTCCTGGCTAGTTCTGCCTTCTAATTTGGAAAGAATCATACCAAGAAGTTGCTGGCTGACTGCATTTACTCTGGCTGCTTAGGACTGAACTTACTGCCAAATGTAAAATAAGCTTCAGAGCATGACAGTTGCAAGGGAAGTAATTCAATGAAATTACAAACAATAGAAGGAGATGAGTTTTACATGGAAGCCAGGAGACAGGGAAAAAAACACCTTATAATCTCACAGTCCAAAGGGAGCTGTAAACACACGGCTTGCATAAATGCAGAAATTTTAGTTAGCCATTTGATTTGAGGCAAATAATCCTGGTTAGCTTTTTTTTCCTTTACATTTACTGCAGTAATTCATCTCTGAATCTTCAAGTATTGAAAAAATTTTTCTAAGCACTGTCTGCTCTGTTACAGTAGACTTGTTTGGTTCATAGGCTTTGGATGTCACAACAGCTTATGTCTTCTTGGAATGTTGAGTGCTATGCTGGTAGTAGTAAGATGCAGGCTGAAAATGTGTTGCTGAAGTTAGCATATCTGTTTTCAGCAAGGTGAAATACATCATTAAATATTGCCAATTGTTGAGATTTTGTGTTTCCAATTAGCTTGCTTACTCAGGTGAAGACTCACTGAATTTGGTCTGTCAAATCGTATTAAACAGCAAAACCAACAACATTCCCTGAAGCTTACAGAAAGAATTCCAGGACGTGGATTAAATTCCAGATGAAAATATGAAGCAGCAAAGAGTGTGGAAAAGGCATTAGTTCTAAATTTATTGATTTCAGTCATGTGATTTTTTTTTTCTAGTGATTTTCTGTTACTTGGGTCTTTAATAGGAAATCTTCTGCCTGGCTTGAGGCAACTGATGATGTAGTACTAAGAAGGATTAAAATCAAACCAAGAATAAATTACATTGTTTAATTGCAGTTGGGGGAAAATATAACATTTTGTTTTCATGTGATTGTCCCTAGAAATACACGCAGGGCAGCAGAAGTCTGGATGGATGAGTACAAGAATTTCTATTATGCAGCAGTGCCTTCAGCCAGGAATGTACCTTATGGCAAGTAAGTCATAATTACTTCTTTCTCCTCCTTCAAAAAACAGTGGCTTCTGAGGTGTAAGTAGTGATGGCACTTATCTCCTTAAGATGTAGATCCTCTGAGAAACCTGGGTTTTGTTTATATTCATTAATGCATCCAGATCTTGAAAACCATTCTTCATTTTCCCTTTCCAGTATTCAAAGCCGCATGGAACTCAGAAAAAGACTCAGCTGCAAACCCTTCAAGTGGTATCTTGAAAATGTTTATCCCGAGTTACGGTGAGTTTCATCTGAATCTGGGATGATGTGGAGTTTTGGTTTGTCTTATGAAATCATTGGTTCATCTTTCCCCTCTCTTGGAAGTAAAATATAATTGTGGGCTTATTTGCTTTTGATATTGTTTTGTTCTAATTCCTAAAAATCCATTTTATCCAAGTAGTCTTTTCCACTTACATGGAATTGCGGCTGTAGTTGCAGTATTTCAGAGAACAGCATCCAAAGCCCTGAACTCGTCTGAGCCTGAAGCTAGTCTCCTACATGGGCTTTTTTTTTTGCTTGAGGGTGCATTGCTCTCTATCCTGTTGTCTTCCCTTTTAGAGTTTTGCCTTCACCAAGGCATGTGACTAGCTGAGTGAGAAAGCTGAATCTCATACAGCAGAAATAACAGAAGCTAGCAGAAAAGAAAACCGAGCAAGTTTTGTAAGCATTGGTAAATGCTTTGCTCTGAGAAGCTATGTCACATGTTGTATTATCACTTACTCTGTCAGTGAACAAGAGCTAACCTTTATGCACGTGTAGAGGAAAAAACAAACTGAAAATATGGGTAACATTACTAACACTTCCTGCAAAATGAATCAGTGCTTACAGCATTGACATAATACATGATAGAAAGGGATAATTTTTGCCACAGAATGTATATGAACTGATGAAAAATCCTCAAAGAAACATTTTTAGCACTTCTTAAATGACAAGATTTTCGTTCATTAATGTGTTAATAGGTATGTCTGTAGGGTCACAAAATCACAGTGTCTTGAGTTAAAAGGGACATGAAAGACCTTCTAGTACCAACCCTGCTGCTTTGGTATCTGACTCTATAAGCTTCTTTGTCTTCTGTTGACATAACATTGGTTGCACAATCGTGAGATACTGTGTGTGCGATTCATGGGAATACTTCTTGCTGAGGACACTTTGTGTCAGTGAAATTGGGTTGTTAGTAATGGAATACGGGCTTGGAATGCAAGAGCATCAGCCATTACAGCCTTGGTATACGATGTACAAAACCATGTGTGCTAAAGAGTCTCATGAACCAGGATAGTGCTGAGGAGGAAAGTTATTCTGTATTTCTCTTATTAAAAGTGCCAGAGGGTATTTATTTGTATTTAATTTATCAGAAGAAATATGGCTTGCAATTTTTCTTGGGAAATATGCTACAATAAGCATTACTGGGGTGTAATGTTATCTTATTCTGCGTCACCTCCCTTGTGCTCATTCTGCTGGGTTGAATTATGATGTTCTTATTATAGTCTGAAGTTTTTAAAGGAGTTTGTGCGCTCTTGCTTTTCTGTTTAATATGAACTTATGGTCTCCCTGCCCCACAAAGGTATCTGAATGTGTTTGCCCATGTACTTCCAGACTATATGAGTTCCACCTTATATGCAACTGTTTAAAAATAAGTATGAGTAAAACACTCTTATTTTTTTCCCCTTCAACCCTAATTTCTAACATTTCAGTAAAGAGCAGTTTGGGACAAAAGTAGAACATTTCTGATGGCTTGCCTGGAAAAAAAACAAGGTGTGCTCATCTGAACTGATAGCATGAAGATATGAGTGACCTCAAATGATGATGTTGTCACCTTTAATTTGATCGTCATGCTGAGTTTGTAGGTTCATCCTTGTTTTCTGCTTATGTCCTAAGCTTGCAGGTTTGTGTTTGATCAGTTACTGATCAGAAATTTGTCTTCAGAAGATGACTGGAATTTCCAGAGAGTAGTTATCACTCATATCTCTCATCTTAAAAATACTTGGTGAGAAGCTAAAAGAAATATCAAAGATAAACTGATTGAGGTAGATATTTTTGGTTTTATTTTAGGGTACCCGATCATCAGGATATAGCTTTTGGAGCTTTGCAGCAGGGTACCAATTGCCTTGATACGTTGGGCCATTTTGCAGATGGTGTTGTTGGAGTTTATGAATGTCATAATGCCGGAGGAAACCAGGTCTGTATGATATTTGTGTTTTTTTTGTTCCAACATATGTGGTCTTAGGATTTAAAAATAAATTGAAACTAACTCAACCATGTACTGTGTGATGGTGGTAGGAACACGAACTCAGATGAACAAATCACTTATTTAGGCAGTCTGATGTACAGATTTCTCCCTCAAAGGCAGTTTTGCATTTTCAGGGTTAGAATCTGAGCAGAGAGGTTCGTTCAGTAAGATCAGGTTAACCTCCTCCTTTTTTGTCTATTAGTGTTTATTTTTATTCTAGAGGCCAGTGATCTTTCCCAGGAGTTTTAGGCTTTCACAAAAAGCTTTAATCCGTTAATTGGTACGTTTGATTTTGGAGGAAGTTTTCTTGAGAAAAGATATGGATTGTTGAGCATGTGGCCTAAGGTCAGCAAAGTCAGAAGGGTGCTTTACTGTGATGCCGTATTAGTAATTTCCAGTTTGTGGTAGTGGCATGTAAAAAATGGCTCAGATTTCTGTTCAGCTCTTCCAGAAAACAGAGGTGTCTAAACTTCCATCTCCTATTTGCTCCTAGTAAAGGCAGTGCTCCAACAAAACATGTCTGATCCTACTTTTGATCCCATTGCAATTTGTATTTGATCCTACTTGCAAATATGTCACATCTGTAGATGGGGACATTATTGTAAAGGACCTAATTATGCAGTCATGGCTTCGTCGTTATTGACAAAGTATGTGAGTATGTACTCACTATTTTGTGTGGTCACTAAAGTTTTCAGAACCAACGTGATTATAAATATAATAAATTTAAAGCTGATAATCAAATGCACGTGTTAGATCAGAAGCCTGACCAACTGCAGATCGACTATTGAAAGAATGATTGTATCAGGATTTTGTGCTCTGATTTAGATTAGAAGGGGAAAACCCTATAATCAGATAAAGCCTAACGTAAGTAAGTTATTTCAGGCGGTGTATAATGTTGATTTGAATTGCCATTGTACATCTGAGATGTGTCTTCCATATCATTAAAGGGAATATAATTGGGGGGGTGTTTTCTCTTATCTATCTGATAATGCATGTCTTCAGAACAGCACAGGATTTTATTGTATTTTTTCAGAAGAAAGGATAACTGTGTCAAAGAATTGCCTCAGAGCAGAAGTTTTGGTAGTTTCTGGTTATCCTGTATATTCTTTATAGATACGTGCAGGCTTCTTTCAGTCCTTCCCTCGTCCAATACTGAAGCACCTGTACATTCTGTTTTACACTACGAAGGGCCTTCACATAGATATCTCCAGCTGCAGAGCTTGGAACCTGTGTGAAGCTGTAACTTTTGCTTTTAGATGAGCTGGTTGCTGGTTTGTCTCGGCCTTTTCTGGTCTTCTTATGGAAGGATAAAGATGTAAAAATCGGTATCTTCAAGGCTTTAACTTCCTTTTGCTGCAGGATTCTTAAACCTGAATTTTAACACAGTATTTTCAAATGTCATTACTGAGTATAAATCTTCTTTTTCAGGGGCACTTGTGCCTGCTGATGAGCTCTAAAAATATTTGCTTACTTCCTTAAGTTGTTAAAAGTGGCTGTTAATGATGCTAGTTGGCCTTGGACAAAAAAAACTGAGAAGGCAAGTCATTTTGTTGTCATCTGAGATTAAAACTGAACAGAATATTCTGAGTTGAAAGGGACCCACAGTGGCCGTGGAGCCCAGCTCCTGGCT
Source organism: Excalfactoria chinensis (assembly GCF_039878825.1). Taxonomy (NCBI): domain Eukaryota; kingdom Metazoa; phylum Chordata; class Aves; order Galliformes; family Phasianidae; genus Excalfactoria; species Excalfactoria chinensis. The sequence goes on along the minus strand of NC_092827.1, from coordinate 67,185,507 downwards.
CCACACAGCAACACCCCGAATCCAAGCCCTCTGTCTGAGAATGATGTCCAATTGCTCCTTGAACTCCAGCACTTGGAGCCATGCCTGCTGTCCTGGGCAGCCCGTTCCATGCCCACTGCCTGCTGGTGCAGAACCTTTTCCTAGTATCCGGTCTGAACGTAATGAAAAAAAGATGCATTGGGAACAAAAGGAAAAGCTTTCAGCTTTTTGTTTTGGAAGACAAGAAAAGGGATATGCAGATTTGTCTTTTTTGTTTTGCGTAGTCAGTTGTTATTATTTGAGAGGTTGCATAATATGGTGGCCATCTAACGATGTGCTACTGGGCTTGCTTCCTGTACGATGACGATTGCTGGTAATCACATTGGAGAGAAGTTCTAATTGTTTCCTGAGCATCTGTTCTCAAAGGAATTTAATCACTGTTAAATCTACTGGGTTTAAGTGATCGTGCAAGCTGAACATCAGTTACAGCATCAGAAAATAAGCTGAAAAATTGGATGGGACTAGGCATCTAATTTCTTTCTGAAACTCTCACTGCTTACAAAATAACACTAAATATAGCCAGACATGAGCTAGTATATCTAGGTTCTTGTGTTACACAACCCCGATTCCTTTGAGCTCACTGGAGTGAAGTTAATTTTTCCTTTTTAAGTAGCAATGAGTAAGAGTTAGTGTGGCTCTAGTGAGAAAGGAGATAAACTTCCTTCCTTAAAGGATAATGAGACGCACAGAGACCAATCTGGATCCTGGAGACCAAACTTTAGGGTGAGAGGCATGCAGAGTCTGAACGTTAGGGCAGGATCAGGTCCTGTGTAGGAGGACACTGAGGTAAGACCAGCTGGGCAGTGGTGCATACAGAACAGCTTTTCTTTGCTCATCATTTAAGAAACTGCTTGCTTATATGCATTTAAAGGAAATTCTGTTGTACACTTCAGGATGAAAGTCTCATTCTCCTGTTATCTCTGAGCTTGGCTGCCTTGTGTTCTGCTTTCTGGTGACCTCTATCATTAGGAACTGTTTTCCCTAAAGACATATGTGCATTACCTAGTGTGTGGATAGGGTGACCGATGACATTGCAGAACAAGCTTGCTTTTTTTCATATATGTAATGCAAAAGTTATATATAACCTATATAGCTATAGGTAGATACATAGAAAATGTAACTGGTTAGATAACTTGCTTTAAAAGCTGACCCTAAACTTGTGGACCTGTGACTTGCTGTTGTACCTCAGTAAAGCCAGTAGAGGGAGCAGTCAGCTAGCCCAGCCTGGCGTCAATTTGGGGCGACTGGAGTAAATGAAATTACTGTTTGAGATGTACCATTTTTCTCATCCCCTTCTCTGTCGGAAAACAATAAATTGTACTAATGCTCTTACTGAGCCATTCACAGGAGTTTAACCTGTGCTGTGGATGTAGACATGGCAGGTGTAACTCATGCGTAACTTAGTATGACTGATTTTGTATACTGCTCTTATATTTTACTTCCTTTTCTTAGGAATGGGCCTTAACAAAGGACAAGTCAGTGAAACATATGGATTTGTGCCTTACTGTTGTGGACAGAGCGCCTGGTTCACTAATAAAACTTCAGGGCTGCAGGGAGAATGACAGCAGACAGGTCAGTATGTCCTGAGTGTACTCTATGGAGAGTGGGAAAACAAGGGTTGTGAGTGAGAGCGCAAAAACACACACTGGTGTCTGTATTCTGTTCTAAAGATTCTACTCTTTGCTCTGCATCATTCTTTGCATGCATAAAATTTGGATACGTGATGTCCTGCAGAGAAGCAAGAACAATCTCGTATATTAACCTTTCCTTTCTATAAGCCAGTGACAATCTTACAATAACGTATAGAGCTGTTATCTCCAATTTGGCCTGATATAAAGGCTTCACCCTTCACAGCGGCACTGATGTGTGGCAGTCTTCAACCATCCCGTCCATTTTCTGAAATAAAGTATATGTTCCATGATGTGTATTTGAAAGGCCTTCAGCGAAGTTTGAAGATAACGTAGTCAGTCTCAGGAGGGTGGGTTAGCTTTCCTTTCTTCTTTTCAGCCGTGACCTGTTTATAACAGTACTAGACTCCATTGCTAGGCTCCTTACTAATGCAGCAGTGCTACTTCATCTGTCTGCCACGCCTGAGGAAAATTGCGTTTGCAGACTCATATCATCTTTTTGTTGTTGTCAGTTGTCATGTAACTGTTCTGTTTCTGCAAAGTCATCAGTTCTGATTTTTTTTGTTCCCTTCCTTGTTTCCGTATTTCTGTATTTGCAAACATTTGCCTGAGATGTTGATGTCTTGATGAAGAAAAAACACTCTTGCCGCTTTTCAGATAAAGAAACCGAGGAGGTGATATTTTCCTGATAAGGCTTAAAGGCAGAATTCAAAGGAAATACAGCAGAAAGTCTTTTCACATCTTACATTTTGTATTTACTCTGCCTGTCCTTGGCATCACCTTGGGCAACAGTGCTTCTGGCAGCACAGACTAACCAGTTGGTGTCTTTGTAACTGAAAGGCATCTGACTGACCTTTGCTCACCTTTGGTGATTGTGCTTCTCACTTCTTTATGTTCTGAACTGTATTAGTAGTGGTGATGTTGCGGATGGGTTCTGTGACTTACTTTCTTCCTCAAACCGAAGGCATCGGAAAGTCAAATATGGTGTGACAACATATTTGAGAAGTGCTGAAGCAGAGGAAAAATGGTTTGGTGTATTCTATATCTCATGCAGTGCATTAGCTGAAAGAATGGTTGCTTTGGCAAGGCTTTCTATAACGTACATACCCTTAATCAAGGATTGTCTAAACTGCATTACTGCAGTATACACATCTCTCCTAAGTACGAGCCAGGAAAGCACATGAAGATTTCAATTGATGGGATATAGAATGCAATTTTTTTCCTTGATTTTTAACGCTTAATAACTTTATTCTCTCTTCCAGAAATGGGAACAAATTGAAAGCAACTCTAAACTGAGGCACGTTGGCAGCAACCTCTGTCTAGACAGCCGAAACGCCAAAAATGGTGGTCTCACTGTTGAGATCTGCAGTCCTTCCTTATCACAACAGTGGAAATTCACACTTAATCTTCAGCAGTAGGACTTACAAGCAAAAAATGCTGTTTCAACTCATAGACATCGGGCAAAGTTTTGATTGAATTACTGATGTATTTCTTAAAACTTTCCACGGAACTTATATACCTCAGTATTCCATCTTTATCTGAAAGTAGGAGAGTGCTGAAGCGAACACCAGGGAACCGGTGGACTCAGAGCACTGCAAAGATTTCACTGAACGTGGCTGCAGCACAGCTCCTTCTCGGTGTGAAGACTTTAAACGGTTCCTTTCTGTCTTCAGTTACGTACTTGCACAGCAGATAACTAACTCTAGGAACAACCGATGTATGATAGAAAACGGATCTTGAAAAACGCCTGTGGGGAACAGGGTCTGGGAGGGAGGGTGGGAAAACTGCCAGGAGAAGGTCATTTGAAATCTCCATTTACATAGAAATGCATTGTTTGTTGTTTCCAAAAACAGAAGTGTCATTTTGAACGGTTTTTGTTGGGTTTTGGTTTGTTTTTTGTTTGTTTTTTTTTTTCCTGTGTGTACTTGGTAATTTGAATATGAACTTTTCTATGATGGACTCTAAATATAAATATATAAAACATATATATTGCCAGCTCCCAATGATTTATATCAATTTTCATCACCCTGTAATTATCAACGATGTCGTTGATAATGTTGACATATGATGTAATAACCAGAAATTGGATCGGAGTGCTAGGAGAGTGAATCTTAATGAAGGTGCAGATTTTGTGCTGCCGAGTATGATGTCCGTGCTAACACTGGATGCTTTTGCTTTGCAAACTGGATCTACTTCTTGAAGCTTCACCCTCACTGGAGATCATGAAACTCAGGAGGAGAAAGAAAATAGCAGAATAAGCCAATGCATCTGCACAGATGATTGCTCGGATTGTTTCTTCCAGCTTGGAAATTCATTACATGTGCTCTGGATATCGTTAATCTTGTACTTGATATTTGTGTTGATGATTTCTGTAACATTATGTCCTGAAATATTCCTCTTCATTACCAAGATTGTACAAACGGTGCAGATCTTGCACAGATGCAGCCATGTGGGTTCAGCACAATGTTATTCTGGGCCCTCATCACAAAAATTTCCTTGTCTCAAACTCTCCCCTCTTGAGTTCTGAGAGTAATATGGAAGGGAGCGTCACTGTTGACAGCACGAGGTCTGAATTTTAATTTGCAAGGATGAGCAGTTAGGTAATATCTCTGAATTGCACTTACTTAATTTATAGGCCTGCTGCTGGGGAATTTTCTTGCTTTTTTTTGTTTCGTTTCATTATACGGGGCTTTTTGGGTGGATTCAGGTTCGGCTCTGGGAATCAGTCTGGATACCAGCAGATCCTACGTGGTGTTTTTCACCATAGAGCCCGTGAGTTTTACAGCTTCGATTCAGCTGATGTCATTTTTATATTAAAACAACACTGTCAAAGTTAAATCAACTTTGACCTGTACTTTATGTTTGCATAGACTATGTACTTTTTTAAAATTAAAATAAATAAATGCTTGAATGACCTTTTAAAATGAAAAGTGAGTAAGTAGTTTCAGCACTGATAAGTGACGCAGCATTGGTGGGAGGTGAAAAAAAGAAGAAACAGTGCAGGCATGCAGTGCCAGGAAGTGGTTTTGGTAAGATATGGATCTTGGGGAAAAATGTAAGTGTTGGTTGCAAGGAGATGAAAAACATCTGCTGTACTGTACAACTCCAGTGCAGTCCCCTCTTTATTTGTTTCTGGAGGTAGAGTAGTTCCTTATTCTTCAGCTTCATTTGGCTGCATCTGTACGTTAGGTACAGAGGTGGTATTCTTCTGGTCAAAAATGGCTCTAATTGTGTCAGTCAGTGTGCCACAAATATCTTGTGTCTCTGAAGCTATGACCTGCAAGTATCTGCGTAACTTTTGGATGTAGACATTAAATCCAACTTCTCTCATCCATCTGACTTTTTGTTTTTTGATATGTGGGTAATTAATACTTTTTCTTCCTTTTTTCTTTTGGTTCTTCACAGTCTATTTTGTCCAAATCTAGCCTGTTTTAGAGGCCATGCAGGAGGTAAACTAGTTTCCATCTTTTTGTCTCTGCGTACCTGTAGCCTTTTAATCTAGCTGAGAACTTGAAGAACGTGACTCATAACATAGCAGTAGATTTCTGAATTCAGGAGAATAAAAGCTGAAATGTGGGCTCAGCAGCAAACCAGTTCTTGAAGTTTTGGGGAGGCAGAATTTAGGAGAAAGCACTCGGCTTCTACCATGGATATTTCCACTTGCAACTTCGATCATAGTAAACAGTGCTCAACTGAGATCAGAAGTTGAGGCTCTGAGCATTGGCCTCTTAAGTCTGAGGTAGAATTGGAAGGGAAAAAAAATATCTGTATTCCACCTCTTAAGTCTGTAATGCCAACTGGTATCGTAGAAAGTAGGAATATTTTCACTAACTCCCCGTGGATGCTGTGCACAGGGGCTTTAGTACAGAAGCTGTATGTTAAAAGACAGCGTTACTTTTCTTTGAGAGAACAGACAAAAGAAGTGTTATCCTTTTGTTATGTTTACATAACGGTGTGCCAAAGTTCATTACTGTGATTTTAAAACGTATAAAAGATTTAGGAAATTGGCCCATGCGAAAGGTAAATTAAAAGCCCTCAAAGCAAATTGTGTTGGAGTCTTCTGAGAACTTTTCTTACCGTCTTCAGAGCAAGAATGGTGATATTGTTTGTTTTGCAGATTTTCAAAACTTAGTTTGGAAACTTGTTTTTTTTTTTTCTTTTTTTCAGTTGGTTTGAAAAGTCTGCTGTACAGAGCTTGTACTTTGTTCATTTTATAGATGGAAACCATCCTTGAAAAATTGTTTAACTTAAATAAAGAAGAATGCTTTATAGATGATTGTGTGGTGGTTGATGCAATTAAGCAAAACCAAAGGATCTGCCTGAAGCTTGGTTGGTTTGTAATTGTTCCTGTCGTAAAAGTGTGTGTACGTGAATGTGTATTTGTATTTAAGAAAAGAGAATCTGTATTTAATATGACAGCTTTGAGGAAATCCTTATTTTCAAAGCTGTTTCCCATTCGGTGAGTTTACTGTGACAATAGTTACCTGAAAATACGTGGTTAAGGCACATCCCCTACCATGACCCAGTTAGATCTGATCTTCTCAAGACTAATGCTGTCCCTATTTCCACTTTCAGAAAGTGCTGTTCCAAGCATGGCAGCGCTTGCTTCAGCCTGGAGGGACTCGAGGAAGATGACTGCAGCAATGGCTCTTGTAGTTGATTGGCATGCCTGTCCTCATCTGCCTGCATCATGAAGAAGGGCAGCAAAGCTGGTGAGAGGTCTTATGGGGAGTGGCTGAGAGATCTGGGATTATTTAATCTGGAGAAGAAGAGGCTCAGGGGAGACGTTATTACTCTCTACAACTCCCTGAAAGGAAGTTGTGGTGAGGGTGGAGGTCAGCCTTTTTTCCCAGGTAACGGTAATAGGATGAGAGGTAACAGCCTCAAGTTGAGACAGTAGAGGTTCGGGTTGGATATTAAGAAAAAATTATTCTCCGGGATAGTGGTGAGGCATTGGCACAGGCTGCCCAGGGAGGCAGTGCAGTCACCACCCCTAGATGTGTTCAAGAACCGTGTGGATGTGGCACTGAGGGATGTGGTTAGTGGGCACGGTGGAGATGGGCTCACAGTTGGACTAAATGATCTTAAAGTTCTCCGATCTTAATGATTCTGTGATTCTACGTTTCTCTCTGTGCTTAATCAGAGATTTCTTCTTTTGTATGCTGGCTGGTAATTCAGATGTCTGTGGTCGTCTTGAGGCAAGATCTGAAATACGCTCAGAAACAAAACTAAAAAAAGACTCCTTTTTAAAAAAAGTATTTTTCTCGGGGGACAAGAACCTCACAGGTGTAGTTTAGAGAGTTCTTCTTTTCTACTCAGCAGCATACAGAACTGGAACACTTGCTCCTGCTCTAAGCAGCCTAGGTTTGTAGTCAGCCCCAAGGACTTATCAGCTACCATAACCTGCAGGGGCATTTGTAGGAAAGGTATAAATGCTTTAATTGTACTGACGGGAGGATTTTTGCCTATCAAGCTGTATGGAAGGAAAGGAGAGTTGTTTGGTGTAAGCTTACTGTCTCTGTGTGCTGGAGGTAGGTGACTGGTTGGCACCTCTGAGAAAGTTTAAATGAAACCTAAATTGAATTTTCTATCAATAGACCACCGATTAATATTTATGGTTGGAGAAAATAAAATTGCCCTGTCAAACTACAGTAAACAGAAGCAAACACCTTGTATTTACAGACTGTATTTGAGAATTCAAATGAGGGTTCTCCGTCTTAAATGCCTTTTGACACCTCTGAGCTGGCAAGTAATACTAAGAAGCAGTTAGGGTTCTGGGAGTAGTACCTTTGCAATCTAATCCAGTGATAAATGCGGAAGTCTGTCTCATGTCTGCGTAGAGCCTTAAGCTTTTTCTGTGGGTGCTTTTCCTAGTAAGCTGCTTAATGTAAGTAAATGAACTGTCCAGCAATTTCTGCATTCCTTCTGACTAAAACTTCATTGTTTCCTCCGCCTTATTTCCAAATATATATCAAAGTTTCTCATCTGCTGTAACTTCCTGGCTGGAATGTCAGGTCATGCTTTTTCACCTGTTTGTATGCATGGTTTTTCTGTTTGCCTATCACTATGCTCACAGTCAGATATTTATACCGTTTTTATAAGGGGACATCAAATCGTTTTTCTTCATGTTTAAATAAAGTGTATTTTAAATATATGATTTTCCAGGGGATCCCTGACTGTATATAGCTGAATACTGAGAGATTATAATGCTAAACTGCTCGAGATAAGGGTGGTTGTCTTAGTTGAGGTGTGTCCTGTAAATTGCTGTCCAATTCCTGCCTGGAATAGGACAACCATAACCTTAGTTAATTTTAAGCTACATTTTTATATGTGGAAAAAGTCTACACTGTTTTACTTGTATTTATATTAAACATAGATATGCTATAGAGTAGCGTGATCCAGTTGCATGCACCGCTCTCCTCATCCAAACTGAAATACAGTGAAATATTTCATAGCAATAATTACAGAGTGCTCTAACGAGAGGCTTATTCCTGTACAGAATGACTTCAAATGAATAGAAGCCACTAAAAAATACAGTCTGGGATAATAGGCTGTGATTACGGAATGAGCAGAAATGTTGGAGTTGTATCTCTTGTTAGACTGCACATTTGATTTACAACTTATCATCCAGCAGCTATTTTAAGCTCTGCCAGTAATCAAGCTGAAATATTGGGAATTAAGTCAGGGCACAGATGTTCTCTCTGTACGCCCCTCCAAGAGGTTGTTGGATGAATGGGTGCAAAATACCCTTTGAACTGGATTTGATTTCTTGCATAGAGAGCTACAATATGCTCCTATGCTGCAGGAAGAGGGACCTGTTTGATTTCAGTTTGTTATTTCTACCCAGCAGATGAATGACCTTGTTTTAATTGAAAGAGATCTTGAATTAGGAAACACGTATGTTTACTGCCATGCTCACATTATTTAAAGAAAACGAGGGTCCAAGTTTCTTCAGTCTGGACCCAAACTTCTCCGTTATATTGGAGCTTCTGGAGTCTGATTCTGTCATCTCTCAGCTCATGCCCTTACAGGCTGAGCCCAGCAGCAAACAGGCTTTGCAGATCATGATGTTTTGCTACAGCTGCCGTTCTCTGAGCAGATGGAGATGAGGAATGACTGTCCTCCTGCTCCAGAAAAAACAGAATTAGGTCCTTACAGTTGTTACCTGTCGGATGCCCACCAATGCTGACCACTCACGTTGTGCTTTGGAACTGGTAATAGAGACAGACAGATGTTAGTGTGTTCTGAGAAGCTCTGAATCAATGATACCAAGGGGATGGCAGATCTTCCTCGACTTCCAGAAATCCAGCACAGGGGTATAAATCAATGTTCCACCTGCAGGCAATAAGGCAGGTTTGTGTGTGCATGTGCAAGCAATAAACAAAACGCTATTGGATATCCAGGAGCAGTGTTTGCATCTCAGGCTACTGATCTGAAATGGTGCTTCTCAGGGCTGACAGTTTACTTAGGGAACATCCCCCCAAATCATTCTTGTTTACCTGCAATCTGTGACACGTTGTGGTTTCTGTTTTTCTGAACAAGATTATGTGCTAGAGTACAGTAAAAAATGTGTTCATACAACATGTCAGTAAACCTAAAGAGGTGTAAGGAAAAGACACTGAAAGGTTGTCTCTAAGTCCGAGATTGATGGGAGCTCGGAGGGCAAGTGGAGGAAATAGTACTGTGTTAATCTCATTCCTTAAGCACTTGCTGTTGTTGAAGTCTGGATGCTGGGTTAGATCATCCACTGGTCCCCACTGGCTAATGTTTTCCAGCTGAAATACCCTGGGTGGCTCGTGTCACAGGTGGACAAATGCATGGATGCACAGAGAACAGCATGTGAGTGCATCTCCAGGAATGGGCAGGGTGGCTGTGCTGATCGAACAGAGGAGTAAGAACTGAGCAGCTGGTATACGATGTGCTCTGTAGAGAATCCCATCTCCAGCTCTTGTTTCACATTGGCTTTCTTTTGCCACAGTTTACCTGCAAAGTCACCTGTTTAACGTCATGCATGAAATGTGAAAGAGGGAAGCCAGCATTTTCAATAGCATCTTGGGTAGACAGCACCTTTGACATTCTGGTGTCTCCTCATTGCACAGTTCCAGAGGATAGGTTTCTGAAGAAAACAAGGTTTTATGGACTACTGAAAACATGCCATGGAATTTTCCACTAGCATGAATGCAATGATCTTTGCTGTGCATCTGAATTTGGGCCTTTATCAGCAGTGCTTGGAGAGAGGCTTGTATGAATTTCTCGATATCCTTGCCTGGAACAAAAAGGGAGTCTTGGCTGAAGATAAGTTAGTGGTAGGATAGGATGAGAGGTAATGGCCTTAAATTGTGACAGAGGAAGTTCAGGTTGGATATTAGGGAAAATTTCTTCTCAGAAAGATTGGTGAGACACGGGAATGGGCTGCACAGGGAGGTGGTGGGGTCACCATCCCCAGAGGCATTCAAGAACTGTGTGGATGTGGCACTGAGGGACATCATTTGGTGGGCATGGTGGGGGTGGGTTGATGGTTAGACTTCGGTGATCCTAGAGGCCTTTTCCAAACTTAACAATCCTGTGATCCTACGATGTGGTACCTTGGGCTCCATTGCAGGATAAGGGGTGATAAAAAGCAGTGACTTGTTCAACCAGAGAACTGGTTGCACTGAGAGATGTGGCTGGAACCAACCCCACCGTTTTTGTTAGTGCTGGTGCTGTACTTGGTTTGGGACCCATTTTGTGTGGATGATGAGGAGCTCTGCCTGTGCCAAGCAGGACTGAGCCTGGCAAAAGTGAGCAGCACCCTCAAAGCAAGGACCACAGAGTGACTTTCCTGGCAAAAAGAAAAGCATCCATTATAAGATATTCTTTTTCCTCATCAAGTTATTTACGTCTGGCAAAATAAGAGGTAATTTCACAGGGTGACATGGGATGTGTCCAAGCCCAGGTGAAAGCTGACTGCTGGGCCCCCCAAGGCGGCTCGCTGTGCTCTGACTGTGCCTGAACCTTTGGCCCCCCTCATGGGAAGGACTTTGGTGTGCCCAGGCAGCTCAGCTCTCTGAGTCAGAACCTGGAGCACGAGCTTCCTGAGGAAAGCCAGAGATGGCAGCAGGACAAGTTCCCTGCTGGTTCCCGTGTTCCGGTTTCCTCCTCTTGGCAGAACAGAATTTGATTTTTCTCACCACGATTATGGGCTGCGAAGAACAGCTCTTAAATTAGCCCTGAGGAGGTGGAAAGGTAGAAGCGAGCTCACCACGGGGAGTTGGGTTTGACGCATGCACCAGGCACACGTTCTACCTGACCTGACTGATGAGCTGTGCTGCATGCAGGCTCCTCTCTTTGGTTTGTTTCTGTTGTTTTAATTAACTTCTGGCCTCCGTGCCAAATGCCCGTCCTGTATCTTTCCAGCTGCTGCTGTGCAGTTAGTGGTGATCCTCAGCCAGATCCCAGCTCAGGTGGCACGGCTCCATTTTGGGAACACCCCCTAGATCTCAAGGCCTGTGTGAAGGCATACAGCAGCCAGCGCTTGCCAGATGTCTCCTGGGGACCCAGACAGGGCTGATGAGCTGGGCCTCTGTGCAGACACAAGGGGTTGATAAGAGTCTGGTATGTGAGGTGGTACTCTGAGCCCCCCCTGCACCGGGTAGAGACTGGGCCTTCCTCAGCACCCAGCACTGCAGAGCTTTGGTGTTGCTCCAGAGGGAGAGATGCCCTCTGGGGTGCTTCAGCCTTTATGCAGGGCCACACAGCAAATCAGCAGCAAATATCAGTGTTGGTTTTTGTTAACAAAATGAGAAACTGGGTTAAGTACCTCAGGCAATGCAATCCCAGGGGCTGCTGTGAGGCTGTCGTTGCTGGAGAGCCTGTCAGCTGCAAAAGGGCACCGCTGCCTTGAAACAACGAACCTAACAACATTATAAATAACTCCTTGTTACTAGAAAATAAATTGCAAGATAAAAATTCTGCTCTAGTTTTCTTCCTTTGGGGGCAGCAACAGAGCAATTTGGGTTTTTTTTGCAGGGGCCAAAAGTAGCAAAAGGAATAGGCAACAGGAAGGGCAAGTATGTAGGAGAGAGTTGCACAAGCAATAGAAAGCTGGTGCTGGCTCCTGCTGCATCCTCTTAGGTGCCTACATTTAGGGTGGACGCGGTTCCTCCAGCAGTTGAGGGCAGATGTATTTTATGCAACGTGAAAGCAGCTTCTAAAACTACTGCAGTGCACAGTGCCTGGAAACTGACTGCTGTCACACAGTCAAGAGAGAATGCTGCTGAATATGTGTGGCATGTAACTAACTGCCTGGTAGCTGCTTACTGCGCTAGCCCTGACCCCTGAAGGGAATGCGAAGGTTTAGTGACTGGTCTGAGTCCAACTGGAGTGCCTTTCAGATGCATCAGAGATGCTGTTGTCCAGCTCCTGGCTACAGAAACGCATTTTCTTGATTAAAAGTGCTAGAGCCTCTCATATTTTAATCTGCTTGTTGAACCTGACTTGCAGTATTTAATGGCTCTGGCTGTGGGTCGCCATCTGTATTTGATTTAGAAAATGCTTGATGTTATCTGTTGTCTGCAAGGATAGTAACTGTGGGTTTCTGCAGTCAGTGGCATCTTTGAAACTGCTTATCTGAGCAGAGCCCCAACTGCCCTATGTTAATCGTAGATAGGAATTGGGATGTCTCTCTCCAGTGCAGAAATGGTGCTGGACCAGGCGGTGAGTTGTTGGCCACAGCAGTGATGAACTGGGCACAATGAGAAGCGAATCAGCAGTAGAAAAATGAAGGAAAGCTGACACCTACAGAACTACCTTTTTCCTTGCAAGTGTCGGGTGGAGGCTTTCTTCTGTGATTGGGTGTGGACACACGTCTGTAGAGCAGCCTCTTCTGCTTAAATGTTCAAGTGACAAAACATGTGGAGGTACATTAACTCCTGTTTGATTTTATCTCCAGCAGTTTGTGTTAAAAGGCTTTAGGGTATAAAAGGGTATAGACAAACTAACAGGCAACACGCCTCTCCAGCTTGTGAAATTATTCTGGCATGGCTGGCTGCAGATGCTGATCTTGCAGCAAATTAAAGGAAGGTTTCCCACCTCCCTGTATTCCCTCACAGACAGAGTGTTATTTGGAGCTGTGTCTGGCTGCTGGAAGCTTGACAAGATTTTCTTGTTATTTATTTTAAATATTGTGTGTCTGTCTAAAAGAGATCGGTGTTTTCCTTCGCTCTTTCCTCACATGACAATGACGTGCTGTGATTCTGCCTCGTTCTTCTTGGCCAGTTCCAACCTGGCAGAAGGAATATCTAACTCTTCATTTAAGCTTGAAATCCAGCCCCACAAGAGTTGAAAGTATAAATGAGAATATTTTGGCTTGTTGCACCTTGTTGTGTTCACGTCACCGCTGGTTCCAGCTGCACTGGGGCAAGGGCTGTGTAGTGGAAGGAGAGCTTGTCTGCTTAGGGCTGGCTGTCATTCTGGTCTGGGGGCAGTGAATTGGGAAGTGGGAATAGCAAAGAGGGAGAGAAGTGTCTAGCAGTCCCTAGGGCCAGAGGGTGCACTTGCATCCAACTGAACAGCAGCATTTGGACAATAGTGGAGGAGCGGTCAAACAAAAGATATGGAGAAAAGACAGGTTACAGAAGGAGAAGAAGAGGAGGGAATGAAAGATGGTGAAGTTAGGGATGCTGGAATACAGCTGGGGCAAAGATAAGCAGAGGTGCCCCCATAAGGGCCCTCCTGTGTTGGAACTGTTTTTTTTCATGCTGACCCCAGGGTCCCACATCCCTGAGCTCCTCAATTTTCATCACCCTTTTCCTTTCTTAAACCCTCATTACCGAAGATGAAACTGTTGCTGGCTGTGCAACTGTCCTGCTCTGTAATCAGAGGAAACCATAACATGGAGATGGTCTGTGCAGAACGGGGATGACTTTGCTTTGTAGGGGTCTGATGAGATGCAGTTCATTAATGCATGTCAAGTGATTTTCTGAGCCTTGGATGAAGGGACTGTAGCAGTGCCTGGGCTCGGTGATGGCTGGGCAATCTGCAGCGCCTGTGACTTGGCACCTCTTTCACTCTGCTCCTCTCTGGGGATAGAGGGGCAAGTCAAGCAAGGTATTAGAAAGCACTGCAAAATGGAATGCTAAGGTTGGCTTAATTAAGAAAGACTATGTTGCTGGAGTTACTAATTGCAAATTCCCTCGAGAATAATTTAATGGGAGATTGAGTTACTGCAAGGCCTTGGCCTGATCTGAATGTGTGCCATTGTTTTAAGTGACAGCGCTGAGGTTACACATGTGTATGTGTCTCAGTGTTAATCATAATGTGTTCATAATTTCACAAATTAAATTCCTTGTGTCATTCAATTAACGTGCTAAAGATGACTCGTGCTGCTGCTCGCAGCTCCGATGACAGCCCGATTACACACAGCGTCAGCTCAGGTCACGGCGCATCCAGGGACCGGAGAGCACAGTGCTGGGAGCAGTCCTACCACAATGGAGGGTTTAAATGAATTCCCACTTGGCTCATCACAGCTAAATGTGTTGGCCAGCATGTGGCGGGGGCCTGTGGTCATCTCTTTTGGTCAGCTCTGGCACAGAGTGGCCTGTGGAGTGATGTACCTGTTGGCACCAGGATGGCACGTTCAGGCTGCCCCTTCGGCCACCTGTCTGCCGGTACAGTTGTAGAGCTCAGAGCTGCTGAGCACGCCAGACTCTCCTCCCCTTCCTTTACTGATAGTAGAAGGAGCAACCTGAGAAAAACAGCCACGTAATAGAGGCTGGGTCCATGGGGATGTTAAGTAGCTAAGGTCAAGGGATGCACTGCCAGTTGCTTTTGGTCATGTTCTACGTTCACTAAAAATCCATAATTTTTCTTTGGACAATTTAGATGCAAACTAAACTTCTTCCCTTGGAAAATACTGGTTGCTTGGAAGAAATAGACTGTGAGCAAGGTGAAGGTACAGCAGGCACCCGATGCATCCCAGCAAGAGGTCAGTGCTGAGCCACACACACTATACAGCCTGGTCCTTGTGGGGGACACAGGCACATGGCATGGGGGAAATCTCTCCTTCATTTGCTGGACTGTGACCTCACTTAAGTTTTCTCTTGCAAGGTTTCTGCTTCCTTTGTGGATTGGGGTTTCAACCATGTGATGTGCGTTTAGCTTTTTCTGCTAATGCCACACACTTGGCATGTGGGTGATGCTTCCAGTGGGTACTACTGGTGGTGCAGATAAAGCTTGGCAAGGCAGAGCAGCAAGGATAAAGGGCCCGTACCATTTAGCAGACATTGGAGCCCATGTCCCTGTGCTCAGCCCACAGGGCAGCTGGAGGCACTGCGTGGGGTGTTGAGGGCAGCAGGGCCGTTCCCTTTCTGTGTGCAGCATGTGTTGGGGGCCTGGGGCTCTGTCTACACTCAGTTCCTTCATAGAATATGTATTTGTACTCAGTGTCTGGGTAAAGGCATCGGGTTTTCAGTCTATAGCAGTCTGAGAGTGAGAATGTGTAATTTATCTGTGGGTATTTTCCCCAGGTCCTTTCACCTACACGAATTGCCAAAGCTATTCTAGAAAAGAACGAGGCAGAAAAGCAACCGGTAATATATCTGACTGTATTTCAAAGTTGCTGATTGTAAACAAACATCGTTGAAGAAATAAATTCACATGACAAGATATCAGAGTGATACTATAAATCCATTCTGTTATTGTTGCCACACTTCACTTTTTTTTTTTGTTTTTTGTTTTTTTTTGAACTCAGAATTTAGCTCATGGTGTACAAAACTCGTAAAAATTTATTGCAAGCGTGCCTTTGTGTAGAACAAAACCGGTGTCACAAAAGTAGTTCCCTGTCCCATGCAGAAACACAGCTGTGGATGGCTCTGTGAAGAGCTCACACACATGCATTTCCCCGAAAGACGTGGCTGTTAGAAAACTGCTCGGAGAAATTAAAAAGAAAAGGAAGCGATTGCAGCGTTTGCTTTACCTCTGGAATTTACATCTGCAGCAGAAATCTCTGGAATTTTTAGGAATATGGACCTTTGCAACAGAATTGTGATCGCTGATGTGAGCGCAGCCCGAAGGAGCTGAGGCCAACCTTTGTGTTTGGTGCAGTTGCCACATTAGATGGAATGTTGCTTTAACATTTTAAATAGAAATGAGAATGAGATGGGGAGATTCCTTTGCCAGAATTCCCATCTCTTCCCATGGTACCCCCTCAGCCTACCTCCCTCCCTTGCACTCCTTGCTCTTTGACTTCCGATGTGCACAGTGTAAGCAAAGGCATGGAGCGAGGCTAGCAGTGGAGCGGCTGTGCAGAGTGGTCGTATTGAACATCAACCTTTTCTTTTGGACTCAAGGCAGCAGGGGAAGGGGAGTGCACATGCTGACAGGTAAGTTAGAAGGGATCATCTGGCTCCTCTCCTCTGCATGCCCAACCTCTTCTGTTCCCTCTGCCTCTTCACTGCACCAATTAGCCTCACCTCATCTTTGGTTGCCCCTGGTCTCTCTTCAGAACACAGGGTGAAGTTATTTTTTAACTTCTGTACTGAAATGCCAGGCAAACATTTGGCTTATAAACAGAGGAAAAATCCAGGCTGCGAAAGTAAGTGCGAGACCTGCAATTTGTTTTCTATCAACGGAGTAACTTGGTTTCACAGAGAGATGCAAACAGTTCAACACGCTTTGCACACACCTTGGCACAGATTAATTGAAGAAAAAGGACTACATCGTGACTTTGACACCGAGAGGGTGGAGGCTCTGGACAGATGAACCTAGTGTACCGGGCTCTTCTTCCTTGTTTCTAGGCTTTTTTGGTAATGAGTGAAACTGAGTGCTCTGCTTGAAATCCAGAGCGTTCTGTAAATTCTTGAAGAGTAGAAGCGTTTGCAGGCTTTTTGTTTCTGATGAACAGAGGTGTTTGGGCACTCACCTTGCCTCTCTCTGCTTATCCAATTGGATCCTGAATGTCCCAACCCTACAGCACGGTGCCACGGTCCTTTTGCATTAGGTTCTCCATCCAGATTCCCCAAGCATTCCAGGATTGTTGCAATTACATCAAATGAGCACTTTTGCAGAGTCATGTTTTCACGGATAGAATTTTTGCACTACACATGGTGTGGACCACTTTGACATCTAATGCTAGCAGTCATTGCTTCAGAAGAGTGATACAAAAGGGATTTACCACGTAAGGCCTTTCAGTGATACCTAACAGCTGCTCACCAGCCCTATCAAACTGGTAAGTGTGAAGGGTTTAAGTAAAAGATGAGGGGAAAAAAAAAAAAGAGAGAAAGGAAAAAGAAAACCAAACCACTGACAAGAAAAACAAACTGTAATACCTTGGACAGTGCTGAGAGCTGTCATAGACATTCCAATGGGAGCAGTGGGGAGGCGATGCCGAAATCTCTTGGGCCCACATGAAACCTGGTGGAGCAGCACTAACGGGGCAAAACAGGAACACCTTCACAGTGACTGCAATTTCTAAAGGCTTCGGAAACGATACCCTGTTCCATCTGTGATTTTCAAAATATCAGGAAGGATCAGTTGAAGTAATACTACAGAAGGAAATGGAAAGGCCAACTCTGTGTTGTCACCTCTTCTAGGTGGTGAACTGACCAAGAGCTGGTGGGATGACTGAGATAAGCTCAGGGAAGTTCTTCAGGGCTAAATTTTGGAAGAATTAGAGTTTTTGTGTGGAAGCGTGGGTATTCTCAGCTGTTCCCCAACAGTGAGACGACCACATAAGGGCCATTCCAGTTTGAGTTCATGATGCTTCTGGAAAGCAAGGCAGATTTGGGAAGAGCCTTTACGAGAGGAAATATATACCGAGTAGCACTGGCAACAGGCTTACATCCAAGCTGGATTTTTTTTCTCTGTGCAAAATAGCCTAGTTAATAGGAAGGCCAAATACATAAATGTTTTGAAGCTGAAGTTTCTCACCTTTCAAAACATCAGGAATGTTTTTTTTGACACTTGCATGTTTTTCTCAACCAGACTGAGATGTATTTGTGTTTAACAGACAATCTCACACCAGTCATAGCAATCAGAAATTGCTGTGGTACATTCCACAGCAGGGATGGATGGAAGACTTCATACTTTCCTCAAGACTGCCTTAGTAATTATTTCTCTGAATTCTGCACTGATGTCTAGTCTTCAGCAGAGCTTTGGATTCTCTGTTTATTTCCCTGCTTCCTCCTCCCCTGGCAGGTTGGGCTGCTCTGTTCTATTCAGCTTCCTCCTACTTTCAGCACAGCTTGGATTTGACTCACATAGGCCTATATATGCAAAGAACCGGTGCTGTGCTCCCACAGCCCTTGCTGCAGAGCAGGATGATGTCTGTCCTGCTCCCAGTTTTAGTCTGGAAAAGCAGATCTGACAAAGAACAAAGTTGCTGAAAATGCAGAACATGGACTTAATCAGCAAGAGTGCAAGCCCCGTTATACAGTTTCATCATGCATTTATCTCTGCTGTGCCTCACTGATTATGAAGGGGAAAGCTCCTATATGAAGGGATAATAGTGTCTGATGACTACCGCCGTCGTAAGAGCACTTTCCAAGAGGTAGACACACAGAGCTATCAGTGCAGCATAAACCTCTGCTCATCACTGAAATCAGCCACAGGACTAGTGGATGCTGAGACATGCAAGACACAGAGCCAATGGAGGACTTACTCACTAGCTCAAGGCAGTCTACTAAATACTAGAAGGAAAAAATATATATATCCCTTCAGCAAAAATAAAAAGCCACAGCCATAGAAGTACAGCTGAAGGTGATGAAAGGGCTTGGAGTTGCTCTCTTTCATGCCAGTCTGGAAATGGGTAAATGTATTTTTCTGAAGAAAACAAAGTTGTACCCTATTAGTGGCACTGGGATGTCACGGTAAATGAAGAAGAGCTGGGGCCAGAGAAAAGAAGTGGAAAACAGCCAAGAGGTGTCTTTAAATTGTGCCATAGTGTCGAGTGCACAAACGGGCTGAAGTAAAAAATGGCAGAGTTTCTGCAAGCCCTTGGAGCGTTTTTCAACTAAGACAACAGCAGTGGAAACCGTTTCACGGTGGCTTCTGAGATCTTGTCACATTGTTATATTATGCACTAGGAAAGAAATGCTTTCCAAGAATGGATCGTGGCAGGACAGAGATTTCTTGAAAGAAGCACTGTGCATAGAAGGTGGTCAGGATGTCTCACTGATGGTCTTCGTACTCTGGAACAGAGTTTGCGTACCATACTTAAATCATGTTCAGAAGTACATGTGAATTAAAATTCAGTTCAGCAGGAGAGACACGAGCCTTCCTGCTCCCACATCTACTTCAGCTTCAAACCCTCTTTCCTACCTCTGTGACCCGCTTAGCATTTCCACTGTCTTTTAGCCACTGCTGTGCTTTAAGGTCCCTTACCCAGATTGTCTCAAGGATACAAAAAAAAACAAGACAGAAAAACGTGGTGTCATTTCACAAGCTATTGCACAATTAACATACACGCGCACAGTACAACTAGCATCCTTGCACTACTTTGAGACTAAACCATTTTTTTTCCCCTTTAACTAGGGAGAAGCTTTAGTGTTACAGGTGGATGGGAAAACCAAATCTGAGTCAGCCAGTGTGCAGTAAAGGAAATGCTACAGAATCTAAGCTGCGAGAAGCAAACTTTTACTTTATAACCTCATTCAATTTCTTCCTTAATTATTTTGCTGTTTTTTGTTTTTGTTTTTTTTTTTAATAGTAACTTAGAGAAAGTGCAAGATGCTTTTTCAACAAGGAGAAATCCTAACGTCCCTCAACCCTATCCACTCCAAGTCAACAGATGGAGAAGATAAGGTGGAACAGTTATCCATGGGTATAAACTATGCTTTGGTGGGTTCTGCTTGTTGGCTTTCAGAGCCAAAATTCAGGCATTTTGTACATATAAATATATATAAATATTTTTGCTTACTTATGGAATGTTTGTGCATGCGTTGGGCACCAGTTCAAAATGATGAAGGATGATTAAGGCTAAGAAAATGAAATTCATTGCAAAGCTATAATTTTGTTTAAATTTTTCTCCTTTGCAAAAGGAGACTAAAGCATCTTCCCTGTAATAGTCAGCCACTGTGTAATCCCCCATCAACACCAATTCTAGGGAAAACTACTCAGGACCCAGTCCCTGAGGCAAAAAGCTAGGACCTCGTCATTTTAGCTCAAGTAATCCACATAATTAACGACGTAAGTAAGTAGAAAAACTCAATGTTCCAAAGCCTTGGACCTACTGACACCTGAAAAAGAAAAGGCATTTTCTAAATGGGAAGGCATAGATCCAGGCCTTCAAGCATACACGGTAATGACGTAACAATTTGCAAAGGGCTCCAGCTCTAGCTGAAGGGGCTACGACATAGCTGGAGAGTGCTGTGCTTGCTCCTCGGACACACAAAGCAGCTCCTAGGAAGCCCTGCCAGCCTCTCTGTTGCTGCTGGGGGCATCAGCATCTTGCAAATGCTCTGGTCTAGCAGGGGAATGAAAGGAAGCTGGGCTCGCAGCAGCTACTGTTCATGCAACATTTGACCTGCAGAGTTCCTGCCACACCTTTCCTTATGATACTAACTCTGACTGCCATATAAACTTACAAGGCATAATGAAGTTGTCACTACTCATCCTGTCACAATGAAAGCTGGCATTGCCTGAGCAGAGAGCTTGCAACAATAACACCGTTTACTTTCAGGTATCTCTGTGGAGTTTCTTCAGAAATAGAAACTGAGGGCTGGACATTTGTTTTCTATGTTTCGTGTTAGCCTCACCCCCACCAGGATATTAAGACTGGTAAGACCCAGCCACGCCACACATTCAGTCTGCAGAAGGATCATCTCCATTCCCTGCTGGGACAAGGAGATTTGAACTCATCCTCAGGGTCCTGCATAGCCCAGCATTACCAAAGACTTACAGCGGTACAAACCCTCCCCTTCCTCTTGAGCCTCTGAGGCTTCCAGTTGTAACCTACACGGTTGTAACCTTTGCTATTCTCTTTTCCAGGATGGAGATGCTGTGGACTGCCAAGTGAAAACAGGCGCTTAAGAAACCTGCAGTTTGTCACTCATCTTGAGGCTGGCAGGCAGAGCAGGACAGGTGGGGTGGTCTCCAGGTTGTACTGCAGGCAGAACCACTGAGGTGCTGGCTGTCCCTTTACTTTCCCTGCAACCAGGTGAGATCTGCCTAAGCGTACTCCAAAAATCAAGACGTTGGTGGAAACAGAAAGCTGTCAGCGCATGGATTCTCTCTGGGCCAGTCAGTGATTTACCAGCCCCTGCTGATTTGCACAATGGGCATTTGCAGTGCCTTGGCATCTCTGATGGTCACAGCAATTGAAATCATAGAGTTCTGAAATTCATGTTCATGACCCTTTATATAAACTGGTGAGGTTTATACTGATCATTACATCAATCAATTGCTCCATTCCTCTTAAATCAGCCCAAGTCATTCTTTCGTAAAACTTCTCAGGAAATGCTAAGCTTGGAGACCAAAAATCAGTTGGTCCCTAAAGCAACGTGGTTTATGTCCTGTAAGGTAACACAATCCTGTCTGTTTCCATCACTGCTAACCTTTAGAATACAGAGGGGTTTTTGGTGATTGAGTTCTGGACTGAAATCAATAATGTGTAGAGAGCAGGGCAGTATTTCACCTCCATATCAGTTCTCTCCTGTTTCAGCCACACTTCCCTCTCTCTTCACTGCTTCCCAAAGCTTTACTGCCTTCAGATTCCACCAACGCCAAACTGTAGCAGCTCAGCCACAGGCACCAGCACGTGACAATGCTTGTCCTCTACAGTGACTCAGAACAGGTGAACTCTTTGGGCTTGCTCTGTTTTAGTGATGTTTAACTTCTAGCTGTAACTGGACTTCTTTCTTTTTGCAAAACACAACACTATGTTATTTTGATAAACAAGTAATCTGCTTAATTACAGCTACTGCAACAAGCCCTTTGTTCTAGTGAGAAGAATTCCTACAGAACATCCCGCAGTGATCATGCGAAACACACAGCTATTAGTGAATTACTCTCTTCCTGCCAACTGTGTGCCAAAATGAAGTTCCAAAATGACCTGAAAAGCCTTGACACTTATGAAAGGAAATCAAACAAATTGTTTTTTGTTATCCACTTAACAGTCCATTATGTCAGACTTTAAAGCAACATACAAGACAGTTGAAATCAAGGAAACATATGACTGTTATGTTCTTATTTCTGACCTGTATACCAACCATGGCAGTTAAGATGTGAGGCAGTATTAATTCACTCACTGTTCATGTATAAAATGTTTCATCTTAGTTAAAAAAAAATAATGAATCAGTGTCATGTTTTTCCATTTTAAATGTACTCATGTATTTGGTTTCTTCTAATCTTACTGCGTTCTATGGGGGATCAAATCGCCTTACGCTTCAAAAAGAAAGAAGAGAAAGAAAAAAGTCTTGACCAGTTCCCAGTTCCTGGCTGCCTGCCTTAAAGGTCTTGTTTGTCAACATGCCTATCTGGGATTCGTGTCTTGGAACTGCTTCTTTTAGCACACTGTGAGGACAGCAATGATTCCTACAAGGTGGTTGGCACTCTCAACCACAGCCCACGGTACAGACTTAACACTACTTGTACCAGAATTGAGTAACTCCAAATAAGGTACTTGTACCAGAATTGAGTAACTCCAAATAAGGTACAGAGTTCTATGCAATGCCCACCTGGGCCTGCTGAGCTATCTCAGCTCGTGGCAAGCACTGAGCCCAAGCATGACTTTACAAGATGACCCTGTTTAATGAATAGCATCGAGAGACAACTAATTTAAGTTCATTTCTGGTGTACAGATACCCACAGGGCATTCGCATATGCAATTCTGTGTCAGCGTTTCTTGTGGCACTTTCTGCGGAACGTTTACACATCCAGCTGCTACTAGGAACAAAGTTTCCACCTCTCTAGTGGCATCACTTGGTGTTTTTGGATAAGGACAGCACTGGTGGTGTCAGAAGTTCCTTCCTTTGCTGTTCCAGGTGTGGTATTTTCTTCTGCTTACCTTCCACCTCCTGCCTATGCCACCAAGAACATTACATCAATGGGAGGGTGAGGTGTCATCCAAGCCCAGAAGCTCCTTTACAAGTCTTTCACCAAACTGTGCGCGGCTATACCTCGTCACGTGGTAGGCCTCTGACATTTTGTAGAGGATGTAGGCATTGTTTATAGCAATGCT
Source organism: Excalfactoria chinensis (assembly GCF_039878825.1). Classification (NCBI taxonomy): domain Eukaryota; kingdom Metazoa; phylum Chordata; class Aves; order Galliformes; family Phasianidae; genus Excalfactoria; species Excalfactoria chinensis. The sequence goes on along the minus strand of NC_092827.1, from coordinate 67,162,686 downwards.
GATGGCAAACCAGAATACTTGCTGCCAGGTCTTGTTCGGCTTGTGGGAAATAAAATACCTACCAAGAGAAAAGGCAACAAACAAACAAATAAACAGTATTCAGCCATCACTTTCATCTGAATGCAAGGAATAACCCTAGAAGAGGATTATGCAAAATAGAAGCAGGGCCAGTACTTACTGCCAAGTGCAAGTATGATCTTCAAGAATTCTGTACTTTGTATTTGCAATCATTTACAGTTAGTTGCCTGTCTCTTCAGTTTTGGAAATTTCTAGCAGTGTCCTTGTTTCAGGAGACAAAACTTCAGCAGCATTCACCTCTGCACACAGCAAAAAAAAACGAATGCCATGCTCCTAGAGCATGCATGTGACAAACGCCCAAGTGCTGGGAGCCACTGGTCTAAATCCCTTAAAACTGTAATTAAAAGAAAAGACTCAGGCCTGTTAGAATCATAGAATTACCCAGGTTGGAAAAGGCCTGAAAGATCATCAAGTCCAACCGCAGCCTAACCATAGTACCCAAACTCTAACAACCCTCTGCTAAATCATATCTCTCAGCACCACATCCAAACGGCTCTTAAACACGTCCAGGGATGGCGACTCAACCAAATCCCTGGGGAGCCTATTCCAGTGTTTAACTACCCTTTCTGCAAAGAAGTGTTTCCTAACATCCAACCTAAACTTACTTTGGTGCAACTTGAGGCCATTTCCCCTTGTCCTGTCACTTGTCACCAGTTTAGGGAAGGCTGCTGATGCCTCTCCTCTCAATTATTTCAATTGTAAGAGAAAAATTATTTCTGCTGTTGTCAACAGTATGTGGGAGGATATGGGGGCAGAGACAGAGCACCTCCTCTCCATAAGGCAAGAGAACTAGGACAGACTGACAGCCTTATATTTAGGTTCTGACTAATTCTAGGACTTCCAGAATATTCTCTTCAGTCATAAGATTTTCCACTTTTCCATTTTCTCTTTTTTTTTTTTTTAAATCTACTACCTCATCTCTTTCTTTGTGCTGCTTTCCACACACCAAATTCTTGCTACTTTGCTCAGATTAACTTAGAAAATCTCTGCTGCTTTTTCTCCTCAGTATCTAGCTCATGAAATCGTCTGCACCTCACTACTACTCCCACTGCCAAGCTTCCCCGCTGCTGTTCTTACTTGTCTCTGTTTCTCCATTACATTAAGAGCTAGCAATGAGCACACCAAAAGGAATCCAGGAGCCCAAATATCTGTACTCTGCTCTGCCAATTCACCTGGATTGGCTCTGTATTCACAGCTGAGCATCTTTTGGCTCAGGGTAGCTCAAATATCACCAAGACAGATCCTCACCTCCTGCTGATAGGAGTGGAGAGCTGAGCTATCCTGAGAGACTTGGAGACCTTTGCTGAATTCTCAACTTAGTCTTGAATTTGATGTGGCCAAGAACACCATCAGCCTCTTGGCTCATCTTCCCAGCTTCTCTTACAAGTCATTTTCAAGAAGCTAAGAACATAAGACTCATAATTTTCTTTTTTTAGACTGGTAGGTAGGTGGGTAGAGCCAAAAGGAGACTAGCAGGCCTTACGAGATTATTCAGAAGGTGAACGGAAGCAGTAAAAAAATGCAATGTGCTTAATGATGAGTGCTCATTCATCTCTGTATTCCTGCAGAGATTCCCTACAGCATGGCTAGCAATGCAGCTCTCACCACTATGCAGAGGCAGATTCTGGTCTTTGACTGGAACAAGAGTTTTGACAGAAATGAATTAAGTCAAAGCAGGACTGTGCTCTCAGCTGCAGTTCCACATGGAGAACTCAGTCCAGCCATGGGGAAGGATTGAAAGAAATAAACACCCTCACACCCAACCCATTCTCACTTACTTGCTGTATTTGTCGTCGTATTTGCAGATATAGCTAAGGTGAGCAGCAAATGCTTCAACCGCCAAAGGGCATGGAATTTCTCCGCTTTTTCTCTTAATTATAACCCCTGCATCAATTAGAAACATAGCAGTTTTAAATCCACATGATAGGTGTGGCCATTGAAAGATACAGTTTACATACACTGAGCATTATATAATACAATCTTGCAAGTTTCTGTCCCAAAATCAGGAGGCGGCCCCTCTGTTACCTGCAACAGAGATGCTAATTTGACCAATTTTTTTCTTTGGTAATACACTGAACAAGGGAAAAAGGGAGATGAATCAATATTTAGTTGGAGGTGACAAGGTGTTAGGGAGACAAATGTTCTCACCGTATTTCAGGTAAAAACCCACCACCCTAGTCACACAGCAGCCCGCTACCAATAGCGTATCAGTCTCTCTTCTGTAAGTTCACAGTGAGTTGTGATCAGCTCTAGAGCTGTGACTTGGTATTTCCTGCTTTGAGCTCTAGCAGTCCTAAACAGTGAAATGCGTCCCTTCCTCAGATCTGCCCCTGAAGACCAAGAGCAACAGGGTTTCCCCACTCCAGTGGGTGCTACTTGGCAAAAAAAAACGCAAACTAAACCAAACCAAATACAAGAATCGCCTCAGTTTGTTCCGTGTGTCTTTCTCCGAGCTTCTTCCAGTGCTACCACAGTATTTATGAGCCCAATACTCTCATAAGAAATTGCCCCAGCTCTTTGCTTTGTGACTCCAGGCTGCAGAAGGGAAGGACGAATGGAGTAAAGTTGAAGTACCTTATTAAGTTGGTTCCCTTGTTTCCATGTTCCTTCAGCATTTGACAGTCAGGTCTACAAGGCATGGGCCACCTCTTGCTCCATGACTACAGCTGACTGCCTAGGGATGATCCTTACTTCCTACTGGGCACAAGAGTGTTTTTCTCCAACTCTAGAGAAGCAAAGGCTTGGCTGCATTCTTTCTCAGCAGTGTTTCAGTACAGATCCTAGGCTTCCTCACTTCTCCATCCTTCAAACTCCTTCCTTCAGCCAACTCTTTTACAGCCATCCCTAAAATGCTCCTCACGTTTTGATTGCAGACTTCACCATTTCATTCCTTCAGCTGGAAGTCTCATTCCATCCATAATCTCCGTCAAGCCCCCCGCACTGTCCTAGCTGGCAGGCTCTATTTTGAAGCAAGACTTGTGACATATATGAAATGTCACGTTACTGCTGAGCCATGCAACAATTTATTTGGGGTTTTTAAATTCTGATTTTCCATGAGTCCAAAACAATATCACCTTTAAAACATTCAACACTCTCACCTCTTCCCCTCCAGAATAGGGCGTAAATGTCCCCTCTCCTCTCCCCCTCCTCTGGCGAATTTCTATTTCCTTTGCAATTTGCTTTGTATTCACAATCCTTAACAATGCATTGTGACGGCAGCTACGTGGGCACCACACACTCCCTCTCACTTTCTATTATGTTCTGCACAACCGTTCCTCTGTACTGAGAACATTAAGTAGCTTCATATGCACATTATTTTTATGTCCTCCAGGCAGCCACAAGGCTGCCCCTCCAGGGAGGCAACTGCTGGAGCTGGGTCATTCCTAGCTGCAAGACTCTGTGGCAGGAGGCCCCAAGCAAGCTGACTCACCCGCACCTCTGATGAGTTATTTCCCCTCCTGGTCCTCCCTCGGTATCACTCTGCTCAGTCCTTGGCAGCCCTTCCCAGGGGAGCACACCGCCTGTGCTGCAGCCGGCGCCTGCCTGCTGCTCTGGTGCAAGCTGCTGGAGTCAACTTTAGGTTTGGATTGTTTCACGTTCCAAGTGCCATATGACTTTTGATCTGGATGTACATTTGTTACGGTTCTTTCTCAGAGCTGCAGACAGCTTAATTTAAGCTCAAGGCTTAAATTTAAGTTCAAGGCTTAATTTAAGTTCAAGGGCTTGCCCTCGTTCCATCTATCCCTCTTGCCATACCTGAATACAACCCCATAATTTCAATCTCACAAAGGATATGTGTAAATTTAAGGTTATAATCCTAGAGCTTCCCTGTCCTGAAACATATTTTTAAACATTCAGCATCTTAACCCAGACTTTCCAATTCAGAATTAGATTTTTTTCAGGAAACAAAGATGTCATCACAAAGGCATCCCTCGCTCCATCTCCAGGACTAAGAACAACACTGGGACTTGCTTATCAAAGCAGTGTACACAAATGCAGTGCTTTCACAGCATCTCCCATCTTTTCATTGTTCCCTCTGTACAATCCTCAAGACGGGGTGGGCAGAAATGGCACAGACAGCAAGGAGAAGCTAATGTGAGTTTCCCAGGGAACTGCAGCATTTGATACTGGCTGTGTCAGTAGGATGTTATTAGCACCTAGCTCCCGATAGTGCCTTCTTGTCATTACCACTGTCTCCTCTCCAGCTGCCTCTCCATGCTCCCCTTGTCTCTCTCTAGCTTTCTATCTAGTCCACACTTGTAAGTGTTAAACCCTACATCTACCTTTTACCACCACCAGTCACTGGTGAGATGCTACCACGTCACTTACAGCTTTTTGGCCCTTGCCCTCTGCACGTGTAGCTCAGACTTCATTTTCCATCATTAGCTAACTTTTAACATATAAACAGTTTCTAAGTAGAGCTTAAGTAGAGCTGGCATCTGTGAAAGCTCTTCTCAAAAAGAAGCTCCTTCTCAAAAGGAGAATATGTTTTTGCTTAAACACAATACACTTGAAAGAAATCGGCCCAGCCCTCTAATAGCTTGCAAAGGAGCTGATGCTTCCAGCTCTGCATGCTGCCAAAGCCCTAGGATTTTCATGGTCTCCAGCAGGCTGGGAACACCACACAACACCAGGGACCCTGAGGCTCCCCATTCCCTCCATAGGCCAGAAAACCCAGGATTCCCTGAGTACGTGGTCATCCTGCTGTGCAGCAATTGAGGTTGCTGCCTCCACTGTTTTGCATTGTTAAAAATAAATAAAAATAAATAGGAGAGGATTTTTGTTATTTCTAGAACACAGCCCTCAAGATGTGTGCCAAGCAGGCTCCAGATCTTGAGTGGAAAACAAAATGCAGCCATGTCCCCCAGACAGGAAGGTCTGGACCAGCTTATCACCTGGTCTACATTAAGAGTAACTTTTTACTCTCTGGGAATCCTGATCTCTTTTGACTTCTGTAGTACTGAGACCAAGAAAAATTCAACTCAATTTAAAGCTTAAGGGAAATTAAAAGAACACTGAATTTTGGTCTAGGTAGAAAAATTGTACTTTATAGCAGAGTAAACAGGACTTTTTTTTTGCAAGACTAAGGGAGTAAGACTCACCCTTTAGCATCCAAGATGATGTATTATGACACACTGTTTCAAAACATCTGTAATAAACAGCGTGCTGCATCTGTGAATAGCATTCATAGGTAACTGTGACAAGAGTAACTGCTCTCCCATTGCCTCTGGCTTAGGTGGGATTTGCCTTCCAGGTATATGCAAGGTTTACCTTCCCTACTTTCCTTTAAATTGCAATACATAGCTCACTATATTAGCTCCACTCACCTTTGTTCTCATGCTAGGTTTTGCTTTGTCCATCTCATCTTTTATGTTTTTATGTTTTCTTTTCATGGCCTCTCCACTCTCACTAATGTTTATGCTCAGGGTGGAAATGCAGTTTACTATCAAGTAATCCCGCGGGCTCCATTCTCTATCTGACTGCTCCATGTAGGTTTCACTCCCATTTACTCCTTACTCCTCTCCCACTTAACACACTTGCTCAGCAGGTCTGTGCTTCAGGCTTACCTCAAGGTAAGCCTTTCTTCCTCCTCCGTGTCTCCATCATTTAGAAGGGACTATGGTGGTCAAGTTGCCTTCATCAACTCTTACTGCACTGACTTCAGAGATACCAAATTAGAGGCAAGCAATCTGGTCTCATACCCTCCTGCTGAACCTCCATCTGTTCTCAGATCTTCACCGGACACCCCAGCGTAGCTCTGAAAAGCCCTCTCAGTTTTCTGCTCTGATTCACCCTGAACTATCTTGGCTGTCCCAGCATGTGTTTGGTGAGCACTGTATTGTGCAGGTCTTGCCCAACACATGCACAAGTCCTAACCAAAGAGCCTTAAACCACCTTGCACTTGAAACCTACAATCCCGCTCAGGCTACAACCTGCCCAAAGTCATTCACAGACAGAACTACTCGCACTGCTGTGTGCTGCCTGGGAGGGCCACCACCAACTGCAGCCTGCTTGTGGCCCCTCTCTGAAAGGGGCAATTAGCACTGACCTTCATAAAGAGAACAGTTTTCTAATGAGCTCTCTTTTCAGTACCATTTATGCATTACAACTGCAGGCTCCATGCTAGCACAGACTATTTGACATTTAGTGATAACTCTTACACATCTAGCACACTTGACAAAGTGCATTCAGGAGGCAGCACAAATCCTGACAGTGACTGCTCTCATGGGGCAGCAGTGTTCCAGAGACTGGCTTTGGAAGCATTGCTGAAGTGTTGCTTCTCCTTCATGTGCCATGCCTTTGGCATCAGCTCTCAGACACCAAGCTCGCCCTGTCACCAAAGCCCACCTACTGCATAGCTGGTGGTAGAGATAGATGGTGGTGGGGCTCAGAACGTGAGCAGGCGTGATACTTGTGAATTGGTGGCTTTACATTTAGTGGTTTGTCTCAGGCAGTTCCACATAACTCTGATTAATAAAACAAAGAGAAACTGAAGCAACATTTTCACTGATGCTGATTTTCAAGGAGTTAGGTGGTCGCGTTGCATCTTATAGTTTCTAAATGGTCTTTAAAGTATTTATGTATTTTTGAAATTGAAAAGATTTTAGTCATCAAGAAGCTTTTTTGCCATCATTTGAACTGTTCAAGTTACCTGTTTTTGTTTCTTTTCCATCAACTGCTAAAATCAATGTAACGTAACAGCCTTAATTTGCTTCTGGCAAAAAGACATTTGTTTGTGACTGTATTTCTACTGGACACGATACATTAATTGTAGGACCTACTCAGTTCTAAGTACATCATGTCATTTATTAATTTTTCTACAGCAGCAATCCCATGAGATGTTTTGCAAATGTGACTAGTATAGCACCATGCCATAACACACCCCCTCTCTGACCACCAGCAGAAATATCATCTTTATACCTAAAAGGCTGCAGTCTTTACCAGTACAGTCAAAGGATGCTGCATTAGCAGTAAGCTTTTAACCTTTGCATAGGAAAATATAATAGCTGTAAGAAGACACAAAAGGGCAGTCATCACTACTGCAATCATTTCTCTAGGATATTATGATCAAGCTCTTTGTTCAGGCTTATAATCAAACTCCATGACTCATCTTGCCCTGTCACTTAAAGCATGTGCACTTTCCACATGAGCAGCAGGAATATTGCTTACCTTGTTGAACCGGTGAATAGGCGTTAGTCAGAAAACGGAAGTGCCCTTTGTTGTACCAGCAGATCAAGGACATGTTTCCCTTCATTCTTATTCTGTATTGTCCTCTGGACTGGGGAGTGTCAGGGTTGTTCAGCATGGATGGAGGTAGGCCTGTACAGTCGCTCTTCCTGGCGCTCAGCAACCCACAGCAGTAAATCTCTGCATGTGAAAAAAGAACTCCCTATCAGCAAAACATCGCATGGACCCAAAAAGCAGGAGCAGCAGAACAAGTCCAACTGACCCGACTAGAAAACAGCTTGTCCTACAATGCTGTAATCCAGCAAACACATCAGCCAATTGGCCTCTGCCTGCAGTACCTAACATTTGTGTCCATTCTGAATGGTTCTGGAAACTGAGACAAGTACAGAAAGCCTGCTTTTAAGATGAAATGTACTGACATTTCCTGCACAGACACAGTGCAGCAACAAGGAGAAGAATGCAGGGTGTCTTCTCAACAATGACATCTATAAGCCATGTAATATTCTTCACAACACGTTTTAAATTGGACTGCAAAATATAAGCAGTGATATGTATAATGGATCAGAATTTATGATCCAAGAGAGTCTTCGATTTTTAACTGAGAGAATAAATTGTGGAGGAAGCAAGGAGGGAAAGAAAGCTGTAACATCTTTGCCGTTAACTGAAATTAATTCTCCTACATTGCTCCTATTATACTTTTCATAATATACACAGCCGACAAACTCTGGTTTAATCTGCTGCTTCACTGTGCCATCCAGTTCTTGTTCTTTATCTTGGCATTTCTTGTACCTGAATAATCTGGTTTGTTAAAGAAATCATGGATAAGCAATTAAGACTTACTGAAACCATGGGTCAATGTCAAAAAATATGCATGCTCTAAATGATGGAGAAGATGGAAACACAAAGTTTCATGAGAACAGCTTTTAGGGAAAGGAGATAAAAACCCTGCGGTAGGTTTTCTTTGGTTGGTCATCCGGTTCCCACCAAGCCACACTCTCACTCTCCTCCTCAGCAGGAGTGGGCAAAAACATACAGTGGACAAGCTCATGAGCTGAGATAAGCACAGGTAGGTCATTCATCAGTTACTGTCAAGGACAAAACAGACTTGGCCTGAGGAAGATTAATTTGACAACTGATAACAGAGTAGGATTGTGAGAACTAAAACCAAACTATAAGCTCCCCCCACAGCCCCTATTCCCAAGCTCATCTTAGCTCCCGTTTCTCCTCCTGAATAACATCCAGTGCTACAAAGTATATCTCAGTTGCAGCCAGGTAGGAACAGACAAGATTTTGAATATCCATTAATAATGAAAATGCTTGAACTTCTCACTGGGTCATGAAATAGTAATGGTCTGCTTTCAAGGAGAAGGAGATCTTCTCAGGCAAGTTAATTAAACTCGAGGAAATTCTGGATAGAAATTTCCTCAGTGTCCCTAGGCTTTGCTTTAACCCACCTGCGTAGAGAAAATGGATGGGCATGGAAGCAGGTGACATCTGTGCACATCATTCATATGGCAGCTGAGGTCTGTGGTAGTCTGAAGCTAATGCGTCAGCTAAGACTGTTTAATCAATTTTCTCATCAGGCTTAATTTTCCACAACGGATAATTGGATATCCTTAAAGGGAAAATGCTGTGACAGATTAGAGTTTCAGGATCCCAAGGAACACATTACCTGTTGGATTTCCACTTACATGACCCTTTGGCTTCTGTCTGTAATGATGCAAGTTCTTGAGGGCAGCAGGTGTAGCCTTTGCCCTTGGTTCATATAGAGCTTGGCATTCTAAGCATACTCAGTAGCTAGGGCTCACAAACATTACAGGAATACTGATACAGTAATAGCAAATACTCAAGGATTCATCTAGCTTTTGTGGGCACACCTATGAGAATCTAAGACTTTTCCATCTGAAGCGTAAGACACGTCAGAAGAAGGTCAACCAACACAGCTCTGGGGCTGCTTGATTCTGAAAGAGGAAGACCTGATTGGTTATTTCTAAGGAAAGAAATCAATCTTTTGAAATCTATAATTTCCCTGTACAAAAGACAAGAAAAGCCTCATGGCAACAGGCCTGGAATCAATACAGGAGGAATTGCACCTGCTTTTTGTTTATTATTTATTTCTTATCTTGCTATAAGTTACGCAAATACTGTAGAGGTCATGTTCCTGCAAACATAGGTGTTAACATACTGAATTTTTATAAAGCTTTCTTCTAGCCAATAGTAAGACTTTCCTGCTGTAATAATGCATCAGCCTGAGAAGTTTCCTGAGCTGCCTAAGGTTTATGACTCACTGAAGGGGTGATACTAACTCTCTCCAGGAGACTGCAGCAGTATAAAATCGAGCCAATAACTACATTATTGTGCTAGAGCTTCAAAATAGTAACAGACATCTCTGAAATCCCATAATAATTAATTGCAGCTTTCCCTCTAGCTCAGGCGGTAAGCCTGGAGAAAACCTTCAGCAGATATTTCAGTCCCCACGCAGAATAATGGGAACCATTTCCTCTCTCAGAAGCACACAGCATAACCTCTCTGCTATGCAGCAAAGAAAGGCACAGCACTTCTGCAGGTTTACTGGTGTCTCTCATCATGGATGACGCCCTTAATCTATAGTTTTTTAAAAACATCCAGTTACTATAGCAATAGAAGCAAGAAAAATTAAGCCCATCTGGATCAATGAAGTTTTTGCATGTAATTAAGCCTAAATCACAACAGGTGTTTGTCGCATGCACAGGAGACAAGGAGATAGGCTCTCCACTGTACAGTAACTGTACAGAAATGCAAACACCTAAACTAGCCTGGGCAGTGACTAAAGCAACAAGAGAAAGTGTGGCAGAGTGACCCAGGTTCATTCCCAGGGTCTCCAGGCCACAGAGATCTTGTGTGGAAGCCTATTTCACCATGTATTCCAATGGTGCAAATGATCCATTTGCAGAGGTGCCCAGGCTGAAATCAGTTCAGGCAAAAGTACACATTTTTCAATCACATATCTTGCATGCAAGGGTCATGTTAGAGTCGGGGAAACTGAGGGGCCTGTTGCAACAAGGAGATGTGAGCTTGCTTTAGTCCACATGCTTGCAGTTAAAGGATCCTGCAATGATTCTGTAAGCACCAAGGTCACCCAGGCTGACTACTCCTGCAGCTTGAGTACAGAGCCAGCTGCTCCTGCTGGTTTAGAAAGCACAACAGGGACTTTTAGGGTTCATATCCTCAAGGGAAACATGAGACTTTGGGATGTGCTATCCTCTGTAGGGAATAACACTTTTGCTTTGAGGAGTGAAAAGGAATATGCACTATGAATGACTGTCACAGCAAATAACAGCAGTTGTCTGCTAAAAGAACAGAGAATTTGGGGCATTTCAGTGCAGGTTTCCAGTTCTATTCAGAAGCCAGAAAAAGAAACGTTTTGAATGTTCCTTGAAAAAGAAAATGAATCTATTCAGGTTTTAGATTTTCAAATAGATCAAAGTTCCCAGTCTTATTTTCCAAAGCTTCTGCATCTCTTGCTATCTCCAAAGACCTTAGAATTATATTCATTGATAGCCCTTCATATTACTAGATGCATATTCTGTACTGTGGTACAGAGAAGGCTTTCTAAAAAGAACACCATGATTTTGCAGTAATGCATGGGTGGCATAGGAAAAGCTAACAATAGTTACAGTTCCACAAAAGTCTTCATAGGATCCCGATAGATTATAGGATAATTCAGGTTGGAAGGCAACTCAGGAGGCCTCCAGTCCAAACCCCTACTGAAAGTAGGATCGGCTCTGAGGGCAAACAGGACTGCTTTCTCTCATCTGAAAGACAAAGCAAGTGCAAGGTGCTGCACTTGGGTTGAGGCAATTCCAGTTACAAATACAGACTGGGAGAATTTACTGAGAGCAGACCTGCAGAAAAGGACTTGGGGGTCCTCACAGATGAAAAGCCAGACATGAAGCAGCGGTGTATGCTTGCAGCCCAGAAGGCTAACTGTATCCAAGACTACTTCAAAAGAGGGGGGGGCAGAAGGGCAAGGGAGGGAATTGTCCACTTCTGCTTTTCCCTTGTGAAGCCCCATTTGAGAACTGTGTAAAGGCCTGAGGCCCCAGAAGGAAAAGGATGCAGAGCTGCTGGAGTGTGTCCAGAGAAGGGCTACAAAGATGATCAAAGGGCTGGAGTACTTCTCCTATGAAGAAAGGTTAAGGGAGTTGGGCGAAGCTTGGAGAAGAGAAGGCTATGGGCAGACCTCACAAGCAATTTTAGGTTAGGTGTTAAGAATACATTTTTTACTCAGGGGATGGTGAGGAGCTGGAACAGGTTACCCAGATAGGATATATAAGCGTCCCTCCTCTGAAGGTATTCAAGGCCAGTTTGGATGGGGCCCTGGTCAGCCTGATTCAATGGTTGACAGCCCTGCCCAAGTCAGGAGGTTTGGAACTAGATGATATTTAAGGGCCTCTCCAATTTAAGCCATTTCATGATTCTATAATATAGGAACTCCAAGTTATTTTTCAGAGCCAGCAAAGGAAGTGATAGATTGTACCAGATCAGAACTTTAATTTTGCAAGCAGTTGTCAAATATTGGAAATGTCTCATGAAGCAATATAACAAATCATGAGTCAAACTGAAATCAATATAGTAATAGAATACTGAATCAGATAGTAAGTCCAAATTGCATGTGGTAAGAACGTTATTACTGAATGTTCTACCTGCTAGAAATTGCTAATTAGAATTATCTGCTCAGTGTAAGACCCAGGAGTAATTTACCTCTAAAAACAGCGTGAATTATCTGTAAATAGATAACATGCAACTGGTTTAGTAGCCACATACCTTCTCCACTGAGGTCATGGACTAACGGGGTCATGCCATATATGTCTTTGTCCTTTCCCAGCTGAACACAAACAGCGTGACTTCTTGTCTGTCACTCTTCGTGCTTAAACCTGACACATTTCATGTGCAAGGAGTATGTAGGTTATCCTGTATTTTTTCTAACCGTTCATTTTGCATTCTAGCTTTGTTACTCAAAAAATGTAATGGTTACAACTGCCTAAGGATGAAAACACTCATTTTCTACAGAACAGAGGAGCAATTCCAGTGCGCCATAAATACGCTCAACTTTTTTCCATGTGGCTGTTTGCAGCACTTGGAAAATCCACAGCTTCTTCTGTGATAATACAGTGGTATCCTACTGCAATCTGTGAGCTTCCCGTTTACCTAACATAACTTAGGAGCTAAATTCTGCACCTCCGACAGACCTCAGTGACAGCACAGCTTGAAATACAGGACTGAGGGGCATAGCAACAGCACTGGGATGGCTGACTGGTGTTCTCATTTCAGATGAGAATCAAAATGTTGTCTCAATCCCAAGTTGTTTTCCATGCTTTGGAGCACATTGTGTTACTATAATGGTACAGGTGGGTTTAAGCTTCTGCAATGGAATACACGCCAAAAGCAAAAGTCAGTCATCAGCTGTGCACTGAAAAGGGGAACAACCCTGTAGCCTCCAGCAGGGTGCATCCTCAAGTGTTTCATGCACCACACTGACCCTGAAAGGCCGTGCTGACTGAACAACTAGCTGAGAATTACACTGAGATGACTTTTATCTGATTGCTGGAGAGCAAGAGCTTATAATTCAAGGGGAGCCGCAAGTCTTTAGCACCTCTGAAGGCAAGGTAGCAGGCAGATATTTCACATAAGGTGAAGAGGCATTTGACAGAAAAGATGTCCTGAGGTTACTCTCTGCGCTAGCAAGATACTGGCAGGAAGAGCCATGCTGGTGTAACGAAGGGCATTTCTCCTGACAAATGCAGAGTTTTATTATGCTTTTCAACTATCAACTTTCCTACCGAGGCTTATTTGTACTAGCAAGAAGCCAAGCTAGAGCTTTTGCAATGATATAAAACCATCATCCAAAGAAGTCCCATCTAAGCGATACTAAACCAGCAACGACTTTTAAAGACACACCTTTAAGGATTCATTGCATCCATAGTCTTTTAGCAAGAGGAACAGAAAAATCACAGGTAGATAGGGAAATGCCTTTAAAAGTCCCCTAGGTCATATAGAAGATCAGACCTCACATTTCTAAGGTAAAGAGCAAAAGTCAGGACTTTTAAATACCCTCATTTTAGCTCAGAAGATTTAAAGAGCATAGATGGAACTTAAAAAGTACTCTTCATCGTACCTTTCCATGAATGAAATCTCTTCCAAGGGCTGACCAACTTACCCAAACATGGAATTGAGATCTCACTGAAGCCTTTTGCAAGGTTCTTTTTAATTCAGTGGCAGGAAGCCCCTAGGGCTGTCATCATTAAAACCCAGTGAGTCACTCAATACACACCTTGCTTCTCAAATTCTTCAAAGAGATTGAGGCTGGTAATGCTTGGGCCAGTGAAGATAATATAGTTCTTCCCAGAGGCATTCTGACAAAGGCTTTTGGCCACCATACTGTGCAGCTGTGGTTTGTTCTTCAAAGCATCCAGCCCATCAGCAGCACCGCCTTCTTTGAGATGGACGTAAATCTTAAAGAAGAAACAGAGAGAAAAGACAAAAGATTATAATGAATCCAGAGGAAGCAGATGCAATGGCCAGCACATCTGCTCAAAGGGAGATGATGCAGATCTTGGCAGCAGATACTCTTGCTAATCTGCAGATATCTAAAGCACAGTTGTCCTGTCTTTGGACTTACCTGAGTCACTGAAGAGGAATTGTCTCAGGTCATATATAAAACATGCAATATAATTAACACATATAAATAACAAAACTTTTATTATTATTTTTTAATTAAAATACTAAAAAAAAAAAACCAACAAAAAAAAACCCAAACAAATAAATAAATAAATAAAACCAGGCTGGGCATGAATGATCTAAAGGCTCTTTGTAGGAGCTGTTAGTTTAAAACTAGCCCAGTTTAGCTTTCATAGCTACCAATAAACCCAGTGTCAGCTTAAGGGTTTCCTGAGGTTCCTGTCACTGTTGAGCAGTTTGAAGACTGTTAGCTTGCCAGGAAAAAAAAATCTCAAGTCATATAAAAGATTACGTGTTCTACTGAGTCTGCATAGGCTTTATTGCTGCCAGCAAAAAGACAGCACAGTAACTTCCGTTCCAAAAAAGGCCTCTACAAGATGACCAAAAGGAAATGGCCCATGAGCTTCTCTGCAGTAATGTTCTGATTTATTTCTGTTGGTAGCAGTCACTTAGGCTGCAATACAAGTGTCTGAGCACCCCCATAAGCGAGAAGAGCCAGCAATGTACGTACTTAACCAGCCAGAACATCCTAATCGAACTCTCCAGGCACGGCACTAACTCAGATCCTTTTAGATCAGGATTTGGAGACAACCCACCAAAACAGACTGAACCAAGAAGCAGAGTATGGTGCAATATGCTGTTTTTAATAATGAGATGTCTGGCTCATTTACAGCAGGCTGCAGTTGCTTCAGCATGTGTTCTACTGCTGTGCAATTCACAAAGCTATGCATTTCAAGAGAGCTGCCACCATCACCTGCAGATGGACATGTGTGTTAGAGAGCAGGAACACTTATCCCTCAGTGACTGAACACAGCAAAGTTAGTATACTCACATCAACTGAAAGAGCACTGAAGTAAAGCTCTTCCTTTGTTCTTATAAATGACTCTGCTAGAAGAGGAGACATCTGCATTGCTATGTGCCTTCTGCCTCTGCATTGCCCTCCCTTTGTACAGAAGCTTTTGATTTTATTTCACTGACTGTATTTCAAAAGTGGAACTTTCACCGAAGTTCAACATCTATCAAAATCAGCCACCTGCCTGACCTTCCCCTTGTTGTGAAATTCAGGAGGAATAACCTTCTGGAAAGAAGAACGAGAAGAAGCAGGCCCTGCATTCAGTCATTCCAACAGTGCCGTAACTCCAAGCTACTCTCAAATGTTTATTTTCTGACAAAGCTGTCCAGGTACATCTTTGTGACTTTGGCTCTGAAACATTCATAGAATCACAGAATAGTGTCTGTTGGAAGGGATCCCCAAGGACCATCCAGTTCCAACCCCTTTACCACAGGCAGGGCCTCCAGTCTCCCTATCTGGTACTAGACCAGGCTGCCTAGGGCTCCATTCAACCTGGCCTTGAACACCTCCAGAGATGGGGCATCCACAGCCTATCTGGGCAGCCTGTTCCAGCACCTCATCACACTCTCTGTGAAGAACTTCCCCCTGACATCTTTTAGGAATTCCAGAAGATCTCAGGAATTTCAGTATCTCTCTGAAACTTTCTCAGTATTCATGTGTAGGGAAAAGCAATTGTGCTTTGTATGTTGGAGTGATGAGCGTTTGCTAAACCAGCTTGAGAACTCAGCCATCCAGAACACATAGCATTGCTTTCCTGTATATTTATCTTACCAACATACTCCTTCATAAAAGAAACTTCTTTACAGTGCACAGGGAATAAAAATGCTTGCATGCTTGCAGTAGTTCTCTCTGTAATGTTTTATTATCTCAATGATCTCAGAGAGGAACAAAATTAAATTAAACAGCTTCTCCCTACTTTAGGATGTTGCATCTCCCAGTACTAGTATCCCAAACATATTAATATAATATTCCCTAGCTATTCATTCATCATGAAATAGACCCTGGAGGAGCATGTTAGGTATCAAACCTTTGAGAAACAATACATTTTGAAGTAAACAGTGTGTTAAAGAAGAGAGCTGTGCCAGGATAAACACACACTAATTCCAAAAGTGTAAAGCATATCTTAACAGAAAGTCTTAACTACACATTATTTACATATAAATAAGTATAAATAAACCCTCTTTTGATGTTCTTAGATGAGGGCACAGGCAGAAATGTTCATAGATCCACCATCCTCCATTCACTTCTGAAAGCTGTCAAATTTGTGCTTTCCTCAATGCTAAGCACTCAGGACTAGTTAATTACAGTAAGTTATTTAGATTATTAAATAGGACTCAAGAGAGCAACTTAACAGTGGAATACATACAAAGGGCAGATTGTTCCAAATTTACAGCAAAAGTTGTGCATGATTATTGGTTTCAAAGTTAAGATTAGGTTAGTAGTGCACACCAGCAGAGAGACCGCACAAATAGCCCTTAAAAATCTACAGACAAGGAGGTTAAGAGGACACAAGAAAGTTGCAAACAGACTAGGTCTGACCTTGAGTTAGCAGCTGAGATGAAAACAAAGTGAAAACAAAGCAGGCATCTCTAAGCCTAGGAAAATGCCGTGCACTTTCCCTGCCCTACTGCAGTTAAGTCCAAACCACCCAACAGACTCTGTAACTCCATTGTGTTCCCTGCGGAGGCCCATGCCAAGGGATGAGACAATCTGCTGGCACTGGTGGGTGCCCCAACTGATCCCTCACTATGGGCTGGTTTGGGTTTGCAAACAGCTTCTCTGAAGAGTGTGCCCCCACTCACCATACTCATACCTGGATGATACACATTCCATATGTTCTGTAAGCAGAGCTAACATCTGGCACCCTCCCTTGGCACTCCCATCTGTCTCAAGGGTCCTTGTAATGGTCTCATGGCAATTCTCTGTTTACTGCCCAGTGTCCTTTTCCCAAACATCCACATTTACTGCTGAACATTCCCTCCCCCTCCAATGTCAAAATGCATACTCCTTTTTTTCTCCTTGGGCATTTCTTTGTGTACACAAGCACAGCCTTTGTTCCAGGCGCAATTTTTCTTGTTTTGGAGAATCATCATTCAAAGCTTTGCTGTGTTCAGCTCTACTGGGAGGATGGGTGACGGCAGCATAATGTTGGAAGGCATTAAGGCTGCTGTGAAGCTGTGGCTGGGTACAGACAACTGGCAAAGGCATACCTTCAAATATCCTTCCAAGTATCTAGGATTCCATATGGCCTTTATTTTTCTTCTTTACATCTTCCAATCCAGCTTATTCTATTCTACCGTAAATCACAAAGACCCTTACCACTGAAGCCCACAGCATTCCCCTCACCTTCTGTAATTAATGACTTGTGTTATTGAACAGTTAGCAGTCTGCTGACAAAACGCAGAAGTGCCAGAAACTGAGTGCAAGACCTTCACAGGCACAGTCAGAAGCTGCCCCCAAAATGTTTTTTAAACCATTCACTAGAGCTGCTGGTTTGCCTTGGGGCAGCATCAGAGCTTTGTGCCTCTTGATGTGCTTTAACAGGAAAGCATCATCAGAAGTACAGGCTTGACAACTGCTGCTGGACAGCAGATGGAGATGTTGGCAGTAACACCCTCTGCTTCTGCAGGTGACAGTCAAAGCAGTATTTCTCAAATGTCTGCAGAGATCACATTCACTGTGTAGCTCCTTCTAGTTGATAGCGATCCATTCAGTCTACAACAGCAAATGGGATAATTTCTATAGATGTAACATCATTTCTCTTCAGGACAAATACAGGCTGAAGTTCTTTATCCTGCAGTGATGATAGAACAGAAAAGGAGCTTTCTCTAGCCATCCTTCAGTTCTCTTTATTGGAAGTCTTTAAGTTCTGACATCATTTTATCTGCTGCACCAGATACTTCTTAATCCAGTGTTCCTTAATCCCACGTGCACAATACCAGCTCTGCCTTCTCACACCCTATAACTCATCCCTCAAAACCTCCTATCTTCTGCCTTCAGTGTCCATGCACCATCCTGGCAGTCCTAAAAGCCTTCACAGCCACTGGCTCATTTTCCCATCCACTACAACTTCTTCTGGATCACAGAGCCAAAAGTAGGTATCGCTTAATATACTTCGACAACAGAGTGACAGAGTGTTAAGACTGTGCTTAGCTCTTACAGAACAAGAAAGACACCGCAAACTGTTTTCTTGAAGAGTCCACTTATCTACACAAAGGCAGACAGAGAACACATCACATTTCTGAGCAGGAGATTCCACATGTTGTTGGATAAGAGGCAAATCAAGCACCAGTCATTCAGAAACATAAAATGTTTGGCTACAGAAGTTTGCTACAAAAAGTACTACCAGAGAATGGAAAATCTTAGAGCATCACCCATGCTACAAGCCACCAAGGCTTTCCATGCTTTCTGTTGACAATTTACTCTATGGAAGAGTCACGTGGAAGGTTCATAAGGTCTTGCTAGAAACAAGGCAAAAGCCAATAATTAGAGACAAAATCTTACACTTCTTTGTACACTTCAAAGTGCCCCAGAAACTAAAATGTTGAGTATTCTGTTAATATTCATAGCTCAGATAGCAGACTGAAAGCACATCCCAAATACTTTGCATTCATATGTAACCAAAGCACCTCAGGGTACAATTCTCAAATGAAAAAGGTGACATTTGGAAGAAAAGGGGAGTGAGTAGTAATACGAAGGAGGAAGATTTTGAAGGCTACATTATCTAATAAAGTGTAGACAGTAAACAGTGACAAAACAGAAGCCAGGTTTACAGATTACACTTAATAATGCAAGAGAACAAACGGTACTGTTACACTCATTGGATCCTGAATTGCTATTGGAAAGATAACTTCATTTTTCTGTAGTTTTTCCCAGCCAAATACTGACTTGCACTGCCCTCTAGATCCTGCCCCACTCTGTCTTCCTCCCTTATCCTAAACCCTACCTCTAGCTGTTACTGTTTTCATCACCGCTAGGAGATCCTCCCCTCCAATCCCACCACAAACTCTAGAGCCCATGTTCTCCCCTTCTTTAATGTCCTCTTATCAGCCAACATTTAGGTCTAGATCTTCCTCAGCAGCTGTTGGTTGCCAGTGTACTGATGGTGCTCTTACTGAGACTGGATCTTTTCAGTGATTTTAACCTCTTCTCACTCTCTTCCTACTTGCCCGAAGGCTTTTTCAGATACAGCTTTCAAGGGACAAGAAGCTGTTCCCAGACAGCTTTGGGGGCTGCCTAAAAATCTCTTTCCTTGGTCCCCTCTGCCTCCTATTCTGAACGACTTCAATCTGCATCAACATGCAAATCCAGCTAACAACCCTGTGGACTGCCAAATCTTTGTTCTGCCTATGTACACTCACCAAAATTTCTAATAAGATCTTGGTGATACTGCGGAGAGATGCTGGTAAAGTTGACACTGAAGGTCCGATATGGCTAAAAATAAAGCTTAGTTTTCCTCCTTGACATCCATCCTCCAAGTAATTTGTTCATCACTGGCCAGACACATTTAAGGCAGATTCATTATCCTTAACATCTCTGTGATAAATCCTTAAAAAAGTTATGTGAGAATGTATTTAAGTGATACAAGATAAGTAAAAACACTCTAATATCGTGTAACTGTTAGGGGGATAATATTTAGTAGCTCAAGGGGAAAATATTTACATAAAAAGCATAAAATCTTAAGAAAAAAAAAAACAAATGATGGCAAACAGTTCCACTAAGGACCCAACTCATTTCCAAGGAGCAACAAGGCTGATGGCTGTGGACTTAATGGGGAGCTGTCGCTGTCAAGCAGCATGTTAGCCCTAGCTGCCTACAACCTGTATTAGCCAGCAAATAACATTGTGTGTATCTTGCCTGCAGACTCTGGGCAACTGAAAGGCACCTAAACAAATCTGATGAGCTGAGGGTGGCTTACACCTCCACCTTCTGCTTAGATGTCGAACTTGCCAAGGGAGAGATTATCTTTCTGTTCTGCCTACAGCACCTAGCACATGGGGTAGGATGTGAGGGAACTTCCTGTGGCAATACTATTAATTGTGAGAAGCCCCATAGTTTTTATCCTCCTTTCTCAGGCAGCATTGCAGTGACTGAGTACAGCTGCAGGAAGAAGACTACAGCACTGATCTGCTAGTGGTGAACATTATTGTTAAATCTCCAAGCACTACAGACTGGAACTGCATAATAACATGCCCTCCCAGCGGAAAACTGACACTGAGACCATGGGCCAACACTGGGGGGGATCTTTGCATTAGGTCATATTAAAATGTTTGTTTTTCCCATTCACACAGAAAGACAGTAAGCTTTTGAGCTCCAGAGAAACAAATGGGGCTGACCCACCACACATCTGCAAAACTACCTTCCTGCATAACACTGCGGAGTAAGAGGATTAGAGACTTCTAATTGAGATCTGGGATTCTCAGATGCTGACAACACAGAATCACATGCATTAAAAAGACAGAGCCTGGTGGGAGCCAAAGGGAGAAAGCAGATATGATTTTCCATCCAAACGAAGGCGATCAGATTTCTTGGGATTCCCTCCCAGACAAAGACTGACCTTGAGAACCTGTTCAAAGCAGCCACTACATCTGTGCACATTAGATACAACTGTTTCAGAGACAGAGAAATTACCAGGGTGCTGTTTAAAGAAACCCCTTGGCTCATGCTAATCTCAAAACACAACTTAAATAG
The DNA here is from genome assembly GCF_039878825.1 of Excalfactoria chinensis. NCBI lineage: Eukaryota > Metazoa > Chordata > Aves > Galliformes > Phasianidae > Excalfactoria > Excalfactoria chinensis. The sequence goes on along the minus strand of NC_092827.1, from coordinate 67,142,156 downwards.
GCTGAAACACCAACATTTCTGGGCAGCTTTGCTAAACAAATGCACAGATGGCTAATGCTCCCACAATTCTGACCTTGAGAACCGCATTAATCCCAGGCATATTTACTCTTTGCTTTTCACTTTCAAAAGGATATGGGTAAAAACAATTATAGCTTTAACAGAGACTGAATTCACTTATGTAATATGTTGCAAAATCATAAATTGTTTGGGGGAATCACAGAATTTTCAAGGTTGGAAAAGACCTAGAAGATCATCTAGTCCAACCATTACCAATACTTCCCAGCTAAACCATATTCCTCAAATATGTACCTTCTCAGTTCCTCTAAATTCTGGGAGTTCTTACCCTGTGAAATCAGCAGGGCTAAGAAATACTCTCGTTAACTGTACCCTCCCTATTTGGCATCAAGAATGAACTACTGCATAAAATTAAAAAACTGTGATACATTTGCTTCGTTTTCATTTTTCTGCTGCAACTGAACAATGCAGTAAAGAAATAATGACATGTTGAAGTAGAAAAAGCAGCAAAAGGAAACAGATGTGGCACTGCAGCCTGAGTCAGGAGAGCTGAGGTTTATTCCCAGCCCTGCCACTGGTCTGTCAAGCAACTTCATGCAGCGCAGTGCAGCTTTTCATGGAGTCATTTCTCATGTCTCAAGCAGGGGCCACCCCAGTCTGGTGTACACTCATTAAATACTGCAATGTGGAAAGGCTTGAGCCAATTCTTTTTCTGAATCTCTTCTGACTCATCCCTTCTTTGGGATGAACAGAGGAAGGTGGAAACTTAAGTTCAGACCCAGTACAAGGTTCTAAAGAACTTCATAAATCTGAGAGAGGTGGAATATGGGAAGGGAATATCACCCAAAATAGCCTCAGAGAACAAATTTCATCACAAGTAGCAAGAAACATACATATATCCAAAATGTCATCTCTTCTCACTTTTTCTCTTAATATCATAGTTTTCTAAGTAAATAATTAGGTTGATGAGCTAATTCCATTACCACCTATCATAGAGATTAATATTGCCCAACCAACCCTTTGCAGTGCTCTCTACTGTCTACATATTGCCTTCATTTCATTGATTGATGATGCTCGAGGCTGGAGACTGCCTTTTCGGTTGTCCTTGTGCCATGACTCTGTGGTACTTGGAATAGGCTCTAACAGAATACTTTATCCTTCCTGGCTCTATCGTGTCATGAACCTCTTGAGACTGTTTCCATCCCCAAAAAACAGTCATACATTGTTCAGCTCCCTCTTCTGCCAGGGCTGCCTCACCAATTCATAGCTATGCATTTTTCAGACTTTTGAAATTGAGTTAGCTTGATATATAAAGTATTTGGTGTTATATTTTATCCCAAATAACATGACCCCTGATGTCACTCTGCAGAAAGGATGAGGGGAGAACTTCATCCAGAGGGTTAAAAAAATTCCACATATTTCCAAGTATGTGCAAATTCTTTGACAGCAGACAAGTGACAAACCAGTCAGTCTTTAAACACTGGATTATCTTCTTGATTAGATCAATTCTCTCAATATTTTCAACAAATAAAAAGCTCTTTTTAACACAGCAAATAATCCAACCACCAAACAAGCACTTTAGATGCCTTATGACCTTTTGTAAAAGAGATGTGTAACTGAACACAGTATTTTAAGTATATACCAGTTGAAGACCTTCCTCCTCCTCAGACTAGATATTTCCATTTTAGAAGGAACGTTCATGTTCCTGAGTATTCTTTTTCATACTTCTCTAAGGTCTCTCTCACCCAATCATTTTATCACTGTAATAATCGGAGCCAAATCATGGAATGAAAACAAGAGGCTGTTAAGAAAATCCTGGACGTCATTTGGATGCAAGTGAAGTGTAAGTATCTATTTCATTAATGGAGCAAGAGGTTTAGGGTGATGCTGAGCATCTACTCTGTTTCAATGGCATTTTATTAATTTACTCTCTCAAAGGACAGGAAAGGAGATGCAACGTAATTACAGCTCAGCATCTGATACCTCTGGCGTATCTGAAGACTTACTTGTTCGGTAGTGATTGGCTGTGGAAAACACAGCAAGAGAGATCAGCAAACTTTGTGCTCACTGTTCCAACACCACATTCACCATTACACTCCAGGGTGATAAACTGTGTCTGGAACAGGTGGAGTTCACTTTGGAGATTAAGGACATTACCTCTGTAGAGCAAATGACTCTGAAAGACTTGAGAGTGGAAATTTCCAAGGATGCTTCACAGCATGAACCTATTTTGTGTTGGACAAAACAATTGTTTTAAAACCTGGACAGAAGATGTATTATTCACATTTTCCTCCTGAAGTGCAGAACGCTGCTGGAAGCACAAACATCTGTTCCCAGATAGATTTCAAATTCTCCTACACTGCTACTCAAACAGTTGTAGCAATTCACAGGCTCTACAGCACTGACATGCATTCAAATCTGAGCAGTCTGTGTGTAAGCTGTATTAGCACCTCATGCTGCTCTGGAGCATGCAGGACACCAGAAGCTCTTGGGAAAAAGAAATATCAGAAAAACTACCTGCCCCCTCGCCTCTAGGTATCAAAATAAGTGGGCAGATTTTGATGAGTGCTTAAAAACACACCAGCAACTGAGGAATCTAAGAATTTGAGAAGTAGTCCCCAGTGCTTTGCAGTGCTGAATACAAATCCCTTACCACATCTTCCACTGAAGCTCATATTTCATCTTGAGGTCACATGTGATTTAATCTCTTTGGTTGAGAAGCAGATGTATAAAAAGAGATGTAAAAGGAAACCCTTTTATTAAGTTTCTCACAGAAAAATGGACATCTTTATATCATCCTGACTTAGTCTGTCAGGCATGGCTGGCTATCACAGACAGCATTATTGTGAGGAGGAAGTTGGTCCATTAAAAAGGACAAGAGTCACAGTACCTAGACCTTTCAAAAAATGTTGGATGTACAGACAGAGCCTTTAGTTCCTTTTCAATTTAATTAGCTTAGGGCTGGCAGCCAGTCAGATTGCGTTACAGACAGGAACCCTCAGTTAAATCATCAAGCAATCAGAGCACCAGGAACTTGTCGTCACCCTCCATGGGATCAAGTATCTGAGAACAAGAAGCTCTGCTTCTTGTTGACTGTTATTGACTGTAGCCCATGGCATGGCTATGGATAGAAGCACCTGTCACCACTGGTCTTGCAGTGCATTTGAGGGCTAGCTAGGAACCAAATCAAGAGGTTTGCAGAGGTGAAACCCACCTGGCAGATGAAACCAGTGGATGAGCACTGCCGAACCCAGAGGCTGAATTTCCTCTTTTTCCTCTTACGCAGCTCCCTCTCTGTGCACGTGGCAATGAAAACAGGATCCTCATCAATCAGAGGCTCATGTAGAACCTGCAATTAGACAGGAAAGAAGGTAAAAAAAAGAAAATAGAAGAGTTCATGATTACTGAAAAGAAACAGTGCTTTCAAGTCTTCCAAGGAAATACAATCTTTGCCTTATGCTTGTGCACAACATTTCATACAAAGGAGCAAGACTACTTTTTTTCAGGACTACTACTCAACCAAAAAAATACCCCAGAGCCTGGACAAGCACACTTCTGTGCATGGCTACTGTACATATGGCTCGCAAAGGCACCAAGGCACAGCTCTCTGCTCCTCACCACTTTAACATCCCTCCAAAATGTGTCCTTCTGACACAATCAGCTATATGGTCCAAAATGGGACAGTGTCGAGGTTTGTTGGGGAACTGTCAGTGTCGTACTCCTCCAAGCTTCATCATCAGCTTTATCTTGTTTGGCAGAACGTGTTCCAACCGAACACCTCCTGCCATTTGTTGTAAGGTACTCTCCTTGCTTACAGCAAAAGGAAAGTACACAGCAAAATATGACAGAAGAGAGAAAAAGGTATTTGCTGCCTCTTGTGGATGTGGTGAAGAGATGGAAAATATTTTTCCTGATGGCAGCAGCTTCAGGGAAGGCTCTCTTGCCTCAGGAGCCGAAAAATTTGACAGAGATGGAAACGTAAAAGACTACAGAGAGGAAAAGAAAAAGACAAGATAGGCTGGAGGAAGTAATGAAAAGTGGTGTAAGTGAAGCAATGTTTGCATTCCACATCTTCTCACTTACAGCTGTTTTACTACATTTCTTCCATTAATTATGTACCACAGTGATTAAGTTTTATGCTACGGAGCCCACCTATAGAAAAGTACTGTTACTTCCTTGCAGCTCAAGGGTAGCTACATATACATTCCTGACTATGCAGCGTGTGAACTGCCTGTCAAGGCACTTCCAAGACATTCTGAAGCTGCTGAAAGGCCTCAGCTGAGGAAAGTAGGTTTCTTTTGAACAAACTCAGACAACTGCATCTAAATCTTAGCAATGGAGGTTTCCTACCTAGTACCGTAGGGGAAAGCATCCTAGAAGAACATAATTCATATTATCTCAAAGACTGATGTAAAATAAGTCAGATACATAATGTTCATCTTTTTGTTATGCCCAAAGGAGCCCATTTTTTATTTTATTTTTTTCCAGTAACCATCATCACACAGAGACAGGACTTGGATACAAACATCCACAAGGCAGAGGCTGTCACCCTTAGATGAGCCCTTTCCATATGTGCACGTGTTTCTTTCATGAACATTTGTGTTCATCTGGTGGTGAAAATGAGCAGAATGCTGCATTAAATCTGGGAATTAAATCTGTGCAGAAGTGGTACGTAAGCAGTTAAGCACCACTGATGAGCAGCTGCTGCCCTTTTGAATGCAAGATGCTTGTTGAACATTACTCTGGCAGCCCAAAATAGGCATCCTAGCCCTCTCTGCGCAGCAGTGGCACACTTTCATTTATACACACTCCACTTCTTAACGGCTCATAAAACATGCACAGGACCATCTGAAATCACTCTTGTGAAATGTTCAAATTGTACACCAAAATGCAGATGCAAGCAAGGAGTGTCGCAGACAAAGATATCTGTTCTTAAAGCTGCAGCTTCCCCATTACTTCACTGGAGCAAAATCCCTTTCCTCTCTCAAGATCCACAAGAAATACTCCTCTTCCTTCCTGAATGCCACCTGGGATGCTTCACACTTCCACCTCAAGGAATTCGGACAGTGTTTTGCAAATGATATCCATGTCCTTATTCCTTTTGTTTGGTTCTCTGTTTCTTCTGAGCAGAGAGGAGGACTGCATGCATTGGGATGGAGTTGGATATACTGGTAGAAATCTGTCAGCTTCTGGAAAGCCCCTCTTACCTGCCAGGTGTGTGGTTCAACTGCTGCTATATCTCTTTCTGTGGGATGGCAAGCAGCAGAAAGAACAGGCTCCTTTAAGGGTCATTTGAAGACATTTTGCATCCTCTGACATGAGACAGGCTCTCCCCTCTGCATGTCAGCATCAGTTCTCCTCACAGTACTCTACTGCATTCTATTTACACCCTTTGCCCTCTATCTACCTTCCAATGCAGAGTAAGACCCAGGAGCTGTAAATGCAGAAAATAAACCTGAATTCTGAAAACACCTCCTCATGCTTCCCTTATCCATTTCTATGTTCAGACCAGCCTTTCTCTAGTTTCCAGAGACGCCCCTCCTTTCTGTGATTCAACATTTTAAGTCGTTCCTATTCCTCCAAAAGATGAAAGCTCTACAGAAGTTCCTAGTGAATATCTGGGAGAAGGGACAACAAATGGAAAGAAGGCAGGGATGTGTTCTTGCTGAAATGCAGGAATACGGACAGGCACGGAAATTGAAATGGCAATCCTGGAGCTTGCGCTTCTTCCTTCTTCCAGAGAGCGTGGGGAGACAAGTGTTGCCACCCCAACGTACAAACACTGCTTCAGTATCTGTAAAGGACTTTGCATGCAGAGTGCTGTATGGGTCATGCCTACTGCTGGGACAGCTGACCCCCACCTCTCTTTCAAAGGGGTCAGCTCATTGCTTCTGGCACTGGAATACTTTCCTTTTGAGAAAAGTTATTTCTGTTAGCCAACCCTATTAGTTTATCTTCCCTCCTCCAACTCAAACCATGTTTTGCCAGATCTCCAAGCAAAGTAATATTTCCTGATTCTCTTTCCACATTCTTGCTGTCTCTGCAATGCCCGCTTTTCCAAATGCAGGCTTGCTGCCCCTGTGACATACTCTTTCCTGTTTCTCATCTTCCTAGATAAAATCTACTTTCAGGCTTAATTGACTCCTACACATGTTCCTGGCAGCCCTTTCATCATCTTTGACTCACTCTCCAAGCTCTATCTTCTTCCTACTCTGACTTCTATTGATGCAAGATATCTTGTGGATTTCTTCACAGAAATTTCTCCCATTTTCTTCTCTCAAATCCTATTTTGTTAAGGAGCTTCTCATCTGGCTGTTTCACTCCCTCTCAGCTTTCCACTGTTTTTCATTTTGTTTGTAGCCATCTTCATCATTGCCAGGTCTTCTTGCTAAGATTTCACTCTTCATTTTCCCCTCCATAAGTTCCTTCCACTCTGCAGTGCTGCTCACAATGGCCCAAATAACCTATAGTCAAAGAGCCACTAACTCTACTGTTGTCAGACTTGATGGACTCTAACAGCCTTGGATATGTCCTTTATAGGTCATCTTCCCTTATCTCCATAACCGTCCCTACCACGGGCTGTCTCTTCAGTCTGTTCCTTGGAGGAACTGCCTCAGCTTGCCTTGACTCTGACTTTTGGTTTGTACCATCCAGCTGTGAACAGAGTCCCCTGGGGAACTGCACCTGTATATACAGATTCAGCTATTGCTTCTGCATCAGTACCTTGCATTTCTGCTTTGCTCTAGAGCTCCTCCTGTCTAAACTAAATCTTCTGCTAGCATCTGACCTCTCTGCTTGGATATCTGTCAATTCTAGTTTTGTTATGCTACATTGGAGATCACCTCCTTCCCCTTAAGATAACTCCTTGTTATCTCCCTTTTTGGTCTTAGCAGCCATCCCCCTTCTCCTGCAGTAGATCTCGCTGGCCTGTGCATGTGAATAACAGTCTTTACCTCCAGCCCCTTGCATGATGCTGAGTTAGGCAACGCCTCCATTTTTTTCCATGCCTTCTTAGTAGAAGTTCTGAAATACATAGTTTTTTCAACCCACCCACTTCATACAAGGCCAGAGCCATCCTGCAGCAGTTTGGCCTCAACATAAGGCAATCCTGCTCTAATGATTCCTTCTGGGAAGCCATTCTGCTAGGCCATCACAATAGGCAGTCTCTCTTCTCTGTATTTCTCTCTAATGGCTCTCTTTCTCTGGTATTACAGAAAGCCTCTTTCATTTTCCAAGTCCCGTTCAACCTTTCCATATTTTACTGATCTTCTTTGCCATTGTTTACATGTTATCTGCCACCTCCAGTGGATCCACGATTTCAAGACCTTCTCAAAATGTTCTGCCTGTTTGCTCAGTCTTCAGTTGACTTTCTCAATAAGAATAAATAAAAATCACTTCTTAAAGCACTCCATTGCCAGGAGGTCATTTAAAAATAGCTAAAAAGCTTCATCAATTTCTGCTATCAAACTTTCCCTAAATTCTGGCTTCACCAGAGAATCAACTGGCCAAGATCTATATCAGAAGTTTACCTTGCTATTTAATATTCTAATTGTTACTTTGACTGTTTTTGTCTTGCTCTGTGTCTTGGCTGACCTCATCTGAACGCTTAGGATCTCTGTGTTATGCACACAGAACCCCTAAAACAGAGCAGTCCTGGTCTGCAACCAGGATCATTATGCACAAAGGATCTTTTCTAAATGGGTATACTGAGACATGGACATCCTCTCAGTACCTGAGGGGAGTTTGCAAGCAGGAGGGGAACTGACTTTTCACATGGTCTGATAGTGATAAGACAAGGGGGAATGGCTTTTAACTTAACAGAATCATAGAATCTCAAGGTTGGAAGGGACCTACAAGATCATCTAGTCCAACCGTCCTCCCATTACTGTAGTTACAGCAAACCACTAAACCATATCTCTGTATGATAGAGTATACTCTATATAATAGATTTAGGTTGGATGTTAGGAAGAAATCTTTTTACTCAAGTTGGCGGTGAGGTGCTGGAACAGGTTGCCCAGAGAAGTTATGAATACTCCTTTTCTGGGGGGCATTCAAGGCAGAGTTGGATGGGGCCTTAGAGGTCCCTTCCAGTCTAAGCCATTCTATAATTCTATGAATCATATTCAAATACGAATATCCAAAATGCCAAGCACCAAACAACATTTAATCACGTGGACACAAAATAGCTACAATTTAAAGCCTGTTTTAACTTCTTTATGTTTGCCGAGAAACTGCTGTCTAATGCTGCGAACTGCTTTGGAAGAACTATGATACCACCAAGAATGAAAATCAACAAGCCCCTGAGTAACTCACCAAATTAGAGTGGCACTGCCTCTGGAGCATGAGGTTAGAGTTGCATCTGTTTTTGCCAGGGAGCTCATTACTGCCTGGAGTAAGGATTTCAGTCAGCGGCACAAATGTGCTTAACTGCTCCCAGCTGGTTTCACTGGGTGGACAAAGAAGCGTCTGGTTCCAAGATGCCAAGGAGAGGGATAAGGAAAGTGCACAGAGTTGTGCTCCTGACCTCTCCCATTCTGGTCAGGAGACAGCAATCTTGTCTAGCCACATCCCGCTGACAAGCATATAAATACTCAGCAGGCACAGAAGGATATTTGAGCAGCAATGTTATTTTTCCAAGCTCCTCTGCTTTCTGGAATTCAGCCTATACCCTTGGTAGGTGAGTACCCTTGGATTTGTTGCAGTATACTATCCAAGCTCGCTCAGGGCATCTTCTCTGTTCTCAGGTTTTCCCTTTGTAGCCTAGCTACAAAGCAACAAAGAGATTATACCAGTTCCAGGAACTGAACCCCTAATCTCACCTCTTGTTGTTCAGGTACAGGCAGCAGTGATTTATACATGAATTGTCAGGGAGGGATAGGATGCACAGATTATTCCCATCATTCTTCTACAATCTAGGTCAGAACAATGTTTCTTTTATTTCCAAAATTGAAGCTTGCATTGCTGATACACAATTAAAATGTTCTGGACTTTCAGTGCATTTGTAGGCTAGAAAGTAATTATTTCCTTCTGTTTGCTCAGTATATTTAGCAAAATAATTATAACTCACTAGATGTTTTTCTTTGTTTTGGTATATTGGCATAGATATTTCTCTCCTCTCAGTTTCTTTTCATAAAAAGCTCAGTGTCATTTTTGCATGCACATTTTTTGGAGGGTTGCATGTAAGAAATAGAAACCAACTAAATATTTTCTGAGATAGAAACTCCATTTCAAGTGTCTTTTCTATCCCTCCAAAACGAGAAGATCAAAGCTACAGAAGAAATAACAATGATGGTGGATGCCACACTGCCTGCCTGTCACCAAGACTGCCAACGATGCCCGCAGGAGTGTGTTAAGCATGGCATCTTCCCAACTCACACTGCTAGCAGAAGTCAGTAAAAAGACTACCCAGAAGCCCAAACAGCCTCAGTGCATTCAGCAGCATGGAGCCCAAGCCATTCCTCTGCTCGATGACACTAGCCTAGAGCCTGAGAACTGATTACAGCCCTGGCACAAACCATCTGGATACCAAAAGTCTCATGCTTAAAACACAGGTGTCCCTTAAGCTATAGATGCATTCTGAACTTGAGATTCCATGTATTACTGACTACAGAAATCCAGGCACCTCTTGCCAAAACACTTTCAGAGGCAGCACATCCAAAAGCCCATCTGCATGGCCCTTCCCCTTGTGTTTTCCCTTTGTTTTTGCGAAGCTGAATTATTTCTAACCTCAGTGAGTCTGTCATTCTGGGATTGATGGTTATTGCTGTCTGCTAATCTGTGCTCAGGATCTAATTTCCAGGGCTTCTACTGCAGCTCTGAGCAGATGGGGTCCACATCTCTTGAGACAGGGTGTGTGCAGTTCCTCCTGATGGCACCACAGAGGGCATCCGGAACAAGGCTCCTTCTGGAAGGAGGCCTGGAACATCCCCCAGTAGGCTACTGAAGCTACACCAGACTATTTTTAACAACAAATTCAAAACCTTTTTCTTCCTCTGAGTTATTTTTGAAGTGGTATTTTAGTGCTTTTTGTTCCACTCAATAACACCGACACACGCTGTATAGAAATCTCTGACGTAAACACTGAAAAGGGGGCACAGAAGTGGAAGTGGAGGGAAGAGAATTGGATTATCATTTTTTCTTCCTTTCTTCTTAAAGTAGCATCTCCTTACCAAGCCTAATACAAGCACATACTTTGCTTGTGGAAATTCAGAGGTTTTATCACTGCAAATGAGACTCATCAATTCAGTTCTCAAACCTTGTCTGGGAGAGGGGAAGGGAGAAAGGATATACATGCAAATCAAATTTTATCCCTTAATGGATTTGCACTTTCACCATGTCCCACAGCACCATTATAAGCATTTGCAATTAGACACTGTGATCACATTTCTGAATCCTTTATCTTATGCCCATTGAAGTTAGTGCCCATAAGGATTAGATTTCATATCTTAATGAGAGTTTCATCCCAACAATGTCACGTCTCTAACTGCTTGTTTTGTCTTAATGGAAATGCACCTTGCTAGCATGGCTTAGCAAAACCACTTCTGCTTCCCTTCTCTACATTTATTGCTTTTCAGGCAGTTGAGTTATCCTGGATTATAGAGATATGGTTTTTATTTTCTGAAAAATAGAAAAAAAGCCTTTGATTACTCCCTGGTCACTCCTAATCGTGTTTTTAGGCATAGTTCCATTGCTATGATGTATCTATGTCTAGATGTATATTTTTAATGCTGTGAACAAAAGCCTAATGTTTCAACATGCAAACAGTAAGAAGATGCACCTAACAACATTTCCCAATGACTACATGAAATTGGTGTATATTCTGAAAACAGATCTCACTGAGTAGCTATTTCAAGCAGTCACATATTTCCCTTTTACTCCATTTTCTTTCCGAACTTTTAAATGTGACCAGTAGCAGCAGCTCCAAAAGGAGATTAGTTGTGGCAGAACAAAGTTTAAACAAGCACATGGTACACATTAAGCAAATATATTTTTGCACTTAAAAAAAAAAAATCATTCTTCAACTACACGCTGCAGTCAGACAATTTCTAGCTCTATAAGTTTCTGTCTTCAGCTCATTACATTGTTTGCCCAGTTTCCAGAGCAGTCTCCCTCCAACATGGCTTTCTGCTGTGCCCATGCTAATATCTAGAAATGAATATTCATTAGAGACCTGTTTACTTTGTTTCTGGTAGTCTAGAAATATTTCCAGTTCACTGACACTTTGGTTGGAAACATACACAGCAATAAATCCTTCCATGGGAGCATCATCTATCATCAAAATACAGGACCAGCACAAGGCACAGGCAGCATCACTGAGGGCAGCTGACAGCAGCAGGAAGCAAAGACACCAATTCCCTGCTTATTTTCTCTTTGCCCACTTGAGGGGAGATAGCTGTACTGCTGCTACTTCCCAAGAGGGCCTGGACTATATGGCAAACACCTACCAGCAAGATCAGGGCTGGTCATTCCTAGCAGTCCCTAAGAACGTGAATTCCCAGCTCTTTTCACAGGCAGCCAAACTGCATTTTCAGACACAGCAACACAACCCAGAGAACGTAGGTTATGTTCCTCACAAAGAGATTAACTCTTACCTGGGCTTGTGAAGGTCTAAAAGCAGAGTCAAAGCCATTCTGCAGAGAATCCAGGAAAGGCTGGATTTTGTAGAGTCCATGTGTTGTCTGGCTTGAGCGGAAGGCCACAATGTGGAAGTACTTCAGGATCTTCTCAAACCTTGATTGTGTCATGATAAGTGCAATGCTCTTGTTGCTATAGAAGCCGCTGCTCCATATGCTGAGAACAGACTCACAGTGGTGGATGCTGGTCGATATCATATAGCCTAGGAAAGCCTTCATTTCTGTCAAGGTGACGTCAATCCAGGTATCGTCACTACCGAATCTCTCCTGGTACTTCTTGGCATACATGTTGGTTTGTACCACCATGTTCTTTAGTACATTGTCAGGGACAAAGAGTTGAAAAAAGTCCATGGCACTGGCAGTCAAGGGCATTTTTCGTGTTGGACCTAGAAGAAAAGCAGAAAGGGAAGGAAGCTCACAAGGCATGTTCAACCAACATCAGCAATTTAAAGCAGGACTAACCTGAGTGCTTGGTAGGAATTACCATAGAGTGATGCGAGTTAAATCCCTACCCTCAGTTGTAATGGAAATGCACAGAGCTCAGTCATGACTACTTCAGGTCAATATGCTAGTTTGGACACCATAAGAAAATGAATTTGTGTAGATACAACCATGACAGTTAAAGCAAAGGCTATTCAGACAGGACACTTGGTGAACAAGGCCCAACTGATGGCATGACAGCTAATTCCTTTAGAAGCACGTCCACTGACAGCTTTCAGGAATCTTCACCCTATATTCATTGCCTTTCTCTAGGTGGCTGGTTTCACCATCCCACGTCACATGGAATACTTCTAAGCATTACAGTACGCATCCTGGGGCATCTTCCTCACATAATGCAATAAGCTGTGCAGTCCCATGTGGTAATTACTCCAGCTTTTAAATGATCTTGCACTTTTGCTGCAAGTTTCAAGTATTTATTTTATTCCTTAAGTAGTGGGGGTGGGAAGGAGGCAGTAAGGGTTGGCAGCCCTGTAACAGCGTAACAAGGTTATCCAGTCAGACACTAGATTACATTAAGCCGAATTAGGACCATCAAGCTTGCAACACCAGGGATGCAGACACCAATCCTTACAGCCCTCTCTCCTGTAATCCCTTCCATAAGTTAATTAAGCTCAATTTTAAAAGTGCCCCACGATGGCAGTGCTTGAGTCACCAGGTAATGGCTATAGGGGTAGGGATGTTTCCTGGTCTCTTGAGAAAGCTGTGCAACTGCCAAACACAAAATCAATGCATCTGAGAGAGGCAGCACAGGCAAACCTAAGCACAGGGCAACGCAAATGGCAGCTCTACATCCCTGTGCAAAAGATAGATGGAGTTTATGACCATGACATTAATAGCTGGATTCAGTAAATCTCTGCCTAAGTTTAACTGACAAGCTTAGGACAGCGCTCTTTCTGATCAAAAGCAGAAAGCAGACAGATTCTCATCTGAAGTTCTACTTAATACAGAAGAGTCTTCCTTGTACTGCATGGTTCCTTGGGTCTCAGCATCAGCTGAATCCAGAGCAAGAAGTTTGCCATTCTGTCCTCTGGAGCTTCACTAATGTGTTGGTTAGGTCGCATTCTTTCGTACACCTGTATCTCAGTTTACATTCTTAGTTATAGCAACAACTATGGGTTACAGAAATACTGCATGGTACAGTACTGCATAGGAACCACACAAACTCTATAGTTGAACTTGTTCTCAAAAGCTAGTTAATGCCTAAATGTTTGGCTACAAACTGGTGATCTTGGTCTACTAGAAGTAGAGCAGAAATGACACTAAAACCTTCAGGTTGAAGGGAATGAAAAAATAAATAAATAAATAAAAAGGAAAGAAAAATCCCCAAAACATAACAAAGTGGGTTTTTTTTCCAAGTACAGTGGGGAAAGAAACATATTTAAAGATTTCTTTCCAATTCTAATTTGCAAGATTGGGAAACTAAATGAAATACTTCAGCTGAAAGCACAAGACTAAAAGAACTCCCCGCAAATCATGGCATAGTAAGGACACAGCAGAAAATTTCAGCTTAAATGATAAAAGGTTTTCATCATCAACTGGAAACCATGGGGATAGGATAAATATACTTGTTTAACCTAAACTGCCACTGCAATAGTAAAGTATATTATATAATAGAGTTATTTTCTTTTGATCAGGAGATTTATATTCTGCTAGCACACACTAGACTGTTATAGTTGACATAAAATGTTCTACAAATGATTGTGCATGAATGACTTATAGTACATCACTTCCCCTCTCCCTACAACTTAATCAAGTTTTCATATCCTACAGGAGATATAGCTTTCTGATAACAACACACTGTGCATTCCCAGTTATATACAAAGCCTTGAGTAGCTGTCTGAATTCACCTCCAGTGTCCATGCAATCCTCCCAGGTAGTACATGAAGGTAGCTTTTACATTCTTGCCTTTAGAAGCAGAAGGTGGGATTGAATGGTAACATTTCAAATCTTGCCTATAGCAGCCAAAATGCATTCATAAATCAGTAGGACTTACGATGTAAAATATGCTGGTTTTGGGGCAGCTGCATACAGACAACATGTCTGTGCTGAACCCCATTTTTAGGAAGTCAAGCACAGTCAGAAGTACAAAAAAAGTAACTCTGTATACTATTAAATCTTCAGAAGTTGCACAAGTTTACCTTGAAAAGTGATTATGGCAAATTGCCAGGTAAACTGGATAGGATGCTTTATTTCTTACCCAGCAGATCTGCTCCACCTGCACACATCTCCTGTCCGCTCTCTTAGAAATGAATGTACAAGACTGGAAACCTGTTTGCCTCGCAGAACCCACACAGCTCTAGAAACAAGCTGAATCACTTTCTGACTCAATCATCAACCTAATTGTTGACTAAAAATAATTCTGAAAGCCACTGCATAATTCTATTGTCTTTTAAAGAAGCCTTTATTGGCAAAGTGAGAACATTCGATTCATAATTTACTGATATGTATTAAAGCAAGAGTGACACTGAGTTTCTGTAAGGAGAAAATTGAATTTTTAACATGAATTGGGTTTTGCATAGCTAATGACTACTTTAAGATACATTATTTAAATATGATCCTCTATCTAAGTTCACAAATATATCCCACATACAGAGTAAACCATGTAAGAAACCTAAATATTGCATTTGAACTTTTTAAGCACTTCTACATCGACTTATAACCATAGAATGGTTTGGGATGGAAGGGATCCTTAACATCATCCAGTTCCAAATCCTTGCTATAGGCAGGGACACTTCAATGGCAATTACTCAGAAAACACTGATAGAAAACAATCTCAAAGATGCACATAGACAATGTTTACCTTTCAGAGTTTTATTCAGTCAAATCAAATAGTGGCTTTGAAAAGTCTTCCTTCTCTTTTAATGAATGAGACTTCAATAAATTAAAACACAAAATCCACACTAATTTTCAGTAATTCAGGATGAACATAAGATTATGTCCATACACCAAATTTAGTTTTCTCTCTCTTCCTTTAATTTGCTGTACTAAGAATATATTTGCCTCTTTTTTTTTTTCCTTTAAAAATCATTCAAGATTTCCAACACTACACGGTCAGAGCACAGAAGTGCTCTTGAGTTTCCAAACACGCTACATGACCCAGTGGTCTGAGTATACCCAGGTGGGATCATCACTAGCACTCATGGCTTGCTTTATGTCACATTTTGCACAACAGGGAAAATGACACAATCTACCCGTGTTACAATCCAACATGTAAACACATTTTCCTCCTTCCTTCTCACCTTGACTACCAGGGGAAACTGGCACATGCAATCAGCAGCAGTCACCTTGCAAGTCATTGCTGTCATGCAATCCAATTTTGACCAGATTGGTTGCATTTTCTGTTTTGCACACAAAACTAACTTCACTGCCAAAGCCAACCAGCAGGGAAATCACTATTTAAATCATCAGAACAGCCTCTAGGTAAATGGAGATGCTGAGCAGAGAACGCCATTTGTGATACAACCTGGAAGCACAACTGGAGTGGAGACTGGAGCCCTGCCTCAACAGTGCGCTGCTTGTGCACTCCTAGCTTGTATCAGAAATAGCGCTGCCAGCAGGAGCAGGAACTTATTCCCTTGTACTTGGCTCTGGTGAGGCTGCATCTCAAGTACTATGCTCAGTTTCAGGCCCCTCACTATAAGAAAGACTCTGAGGCCATGGAGACAGTCCAAAGAAGGGCAATGAAGCTGTGAAGGATCTGGAAAGCAAGTCCTACAGGGATCACTTGAGGGTTACAGGGATCAGTTGAGGGAACTGAGATTGTTCAGTCTGGAGATGAGGAAGGCTCAGGGGAGATTTTACTGCTCTCAACAAAAAAAGAGAAAGAGGTTGATGCAAGGTGAGGGTGGCCTTTTCTCCTGCGTAACTAGCCATAGGACTAGAGGGAATGGCCTCAAGTTGCACCAGGGGGGTGTTCAGTTTGGATATTAGGAACAACTTCCCCTCAGAAAGCGTGGTGAGGCCCTGGAACAGGCTGCCCATGGAAGTTGTTGAGTGACTGTCCCTGTCACTGAGGTTCATAATAATATATCCCATTGCCTTGACAGACCCAAGTATGAACATTAAGGTGCATTATATACAGGTATATATGGAAATGTAACCTGAATATCTTAGTTTCTGGCAACTGGGAAGTATTTTCTCTTCTGATATACGGTGCTGCTTTCAAAGCACAAGGTTTGAAAACCCAATTAATTCTATCATCCTAAGTCCAAGCAAGAAAAGACTGTTTCGTATGCCTGGGAAGCTCCCTTTCCAAAAGTACACAACAAGATTTTGAAGTCTTATTTAGAAAAAGTCAAAACATGCTGATAGAAGATTTCTGTCAGAAAATAAACATTTGTCAAAAAAAATAAATCACGAAGCTTTCATAACAAATGTCAATGGATGAAATATAGCAGACAGACTAAACAATTTTCCCAGCTTTCTCAAAGACTACAGAGCAACAGAAAGAACTGGGGGGAAAATAGATATCTATATAGCTAAAAACAATGTCTTATTATTTCCCAAAATAATTGTTTCAAGACTGGTTTCACTCTATGCTCCCTCACCTAAGCTTTGGAAGCACTGGAGCTTATCCAGCCTACTGGAAAAAACAGTTTTTATATTAACTCTGTTCTTAATGGCCTGTGAGAAATGTGCATCAGACCATCTTCAAACCACAGCCAGTCTGACAGCCTCATGACAAGCCTGTCAAGGAAGCTTGAAGTGAGTGCATATAACAATTCTCTTTTGCAGTTTATACCAGATACTGTCCTCCTGCAGAAACTGGGCAGCAAAGCATTCAGGTCTGTAATGCAGTACATTATGCTGCATGCATTTCATTCAGCTTATTAAAAAATAGCAAACAAACCCCCAGCGACAATCTCTCTTTTGTCAAGCCAAAGGAGTCACCCTAACTTACAGCATGTGCAGCTCTGGCCAGTATTTTACAGGAAATAGGATGTTTGCATTTGTTGTTTTGGTGGATTAATTTGACTTTCCTTTAGAAAAAGCTCAGTACAAGAATTCTGTCTAAATTAGCCAAACTATCCATGCTGTGGACTTGCTTAGAACTTAGAGACAGTTGGTGAAGTAACAAATTAAAAAAAACACTGGCTTTTTACATTAGAAATAAGAATTTGGAGAGAGTTCTTCTAAAAATGGGTCTCTTGTTTGACTCTCAGCAGCCCATGCTTCTACATGCTTTTCTTCTAGACACTAATGTGCACTCTTGCCTAGCAACTCAGTTGCACACACTTTTATCTGCATTGTTCCATAGATATATTTATTCCAAACTATTTAGTGAAGTATGATTTGATTGCACTTATTCAAGGTCCATGTGTAAGCACTGACCAATGCCTTCACGTTGGTATGTAATGACTGTAAGCACAACAACTTATTTTTTTTGGCTGTAATTCAGCAGGTTACCACGTGGGATCAGACACCACATAAAAACAGGTAAAGTTCTGGGCATCTTCAGGGGTCCAAGCAGCCAGGTCTTGTGCCCTACCCATTGACTGTTCCATCAGCAGCATTGGCCTAAAAACAAGCATGTGTGAAACGTTGTGGCAACCTTCCATGAAGTGCAGCTTGTTGGGGATTTACACCACAGTGAAAAAAAATCCCCACGTTTAATTGAAAGTATTTGTTTACCATCTTTTAGAGCCTTCAAGCTGCAGCAAGTGAATGAGAGGCTAAAAAGCCCACTGCAGGCAGAGCTGAAACTTATAATTATATACTTCATTTCCATGGTGAGATCTTATAATCTACCAGCCAGCATTATCAGAACTCAACAGAACTTCCCAAACACTGGTACAAGGTTTTATAGCTCAAATCGTTAAAAACAACATCAACAAAAACCCCTTAAATCAGCAGACACGTGCTAAAACAGTACCATACAGCGCCAGCTCACACAGCTCATTATTCATTTGGCTGTGGGACTGAACACACTTGTTCCTTTCTCAGGAATTCCCTCTTCAGCAGCTTCCCTTGCACTTGCAGTTTTATGTTAATTCTATTAATATGTTTTACCACACTCAAACATCAGAGCAGATTGGCTGCTCCTGGCAGTCCAGCTGACACTGCGCATACCCAGCAGGTTGGAGACGACCATTAACATGGTGGCTCCATTCATCATCTCTAATATGGGCTGTACACATCTGGCTGTAGGCACAGCTGTTAGCATTTGCCTGAGATAACTTCACAAAGTAGCATGGATAGATTTATGTTAGCACAACTTCCATTACTAGCAGAGTGATCCCCAGAGCTAAAACCAAGAAAGCTGATCTGGGATAGCCCCATGGGAGGAACCTGAGCTAGGAACTCTTGCTGATGCAATCTGCCTTCACATCTTTCTCTCCAGGGCTTTTGGTCAGTTCAAGTGCACGTCTACAAACAGCATTCATCACTCACAAGCAACTTGCTCATTGTCAGTAACTTCCAGCATTAAGAGTATTTGCTGTCAGAACCCTCACTTTGTAAGGGGAGAAATTTTGTGTTTGAAGAAGGGAAAATAGCCCAGTATGTTTTCCATTAAAATCATCAAGATATTTAATCTATTTTCCATAATTAAAAGTCAATAAGCTAATGAGATGCTGAAAGCCTCCATGTCATCTCCTGCACTAACACATAAAACACACGTATGCCTCTGGAAAACTGACCTTTTGATTTTGAGCAGTTCTCATGAGGAAATTGTTTTCTGCTTTGTCAAAAATTGATTATTTTTTTTTAAAGGACCAAATGTAAAAAAGAAAAAATAATAATTAAAAAAATAATAAAAAAGGAATAAAAAATAATACCAGCTGGAAATCCAGGCAGCTCAGCAAAGCATCAGAGACAATCTTTTCATGCAAAGACCTTCATTTCAGTGCAGAGCCTCCTAATGATTCATCTGCATCCCATATGTGCTAATATAGCTACAGAACTGGGGCTATAAAACTGTGCCCCAGCAGCTACAGCCACTTTCTGGAAAAGAACTGCCAGGACAGGCCTATTGTCCATAAAGCATCGGATGCTGCTTCCCATGTGCAGAAGGAAGCTCCTGCCTTGACATCCACTTGGGAAAGGGTGACAAGGCCACAGCATGACTCTGCATCTGAGTCACAATGCATGGAGCTGGGGCTCCTAGTCCTAGCTACAGCTCAGCTAGGACTTAAAAACTGGAAGTTGGTCACAGAGCCTAGTGCCACGGGCTCTATGGGAATGATATTCAGGTTCTTCTTCCACATTGGCTTCCCTGGGATTTCACTGCTCTCCGTAGTAGTGTGCACATGCACCCCTAGGTGACTTCACAAGCTGCTCAAACTAGTTTTCTGTGCTGTGCAGGCCCCAAACAGTGAAGCAAAGGAAGTCTCATCACTTTGAAGACTAAAAGAATAAGTCAGTGCTACAGTCACTGGCACTCTTGTTTAAGGACTACACCATCTCCATCAGAGAGCATTGCAACACATCTTCACTTACACACTGCTTTTACATTTGCAAGGTTACCCCTTTCAATTCCCCACATTCCAACCCAAAACCCTCCAAAGTGTCAGGACAAGCTCTTACAAACCATGTGCCTTGCCAACAAAGAGCAGGTGAATTAGGTTTAGGGGCAAATGAAGGTCTATTTTCTTAGAGCAGCTAGGAGGATGCACGCAGCAGTTGTTCTCTTACACCTGTCCCTCTGTCAGACTCTCTTTTTCCATCCTTGCTCTACCACCTCCCCTTAGAAGTGACATACAGGTCACACTGCAGGGCACCTGAACATCTCAACTAAGAATAGCCACATGGCTGGCAGCTTAGATGAATGACTTCTGTACATCACACACACCAGCACCCTTAATCCTCTTAGCTCACGCAGGACGCATGACACACATCTCACAGCACTCAAGCTGCTTCCTAATAACTCTTATAAACCCACAACTTCTCACTTTTAAGAAACCAGAGCTTCAACAATAATGTGTGAAAAACAAGAAAGCAATCATCCATACAAAAAGGTGGATTTCCCCACTTGTACTGCCTGTGTTATCTCCTGGCTAATGCACATGCTTGCCAACCCCTGTGACCCAGGGAAGGCTTTTGGAGAGATGTAATTACAGACAGAGCCAGAAACACAATTCAGAGAGAAACATCTTGCAATCAGAGCAGAACCTTGAAGTAGCAGTCCATCAGCAACACAACATTGCTCCTGCAACCTCCTCCCAGCTACTCTGAGTTGCAAGCAGAACTGGTGAGCACCTGACCTCCAACTTCCCCCATTGCCAGCGACAGGCTGCACAGCAGCCAGGCACAAATGCAGCAGAAACAGGTCATGGAAAGAAGGACTGCAGAGAAGAGCATCACACACTCCTCCATAGCTTTTCAGGACAGGCAGGACATGACTCTGGAGCCAAAGTTTGTCTCCTCAAATACAGACTCACTCTTTATTCTGCTGCATCCTGAATTCAGGAAGGGAAAACGTCTGAGCTTGCCAAGCAGGCAACACTTCCCACTAGCCATCCCCATCACTCTAAATACCAGCTCTGCACTGGAGAAGGTTCCCAGCTGACAAACCTGGAAACCAAAGCATTCCTGGCTGGGTAACTTGAGAGCAAGCTTCCCCTTCCTTCCAACTCCCTCACCATCCCGCAATTTAATGTACTTCATGGTTACAGAATCACCTAATACATATGAACACAAATATACTCAAGCTCATCTTTTCCATGTTTCTTGGAACAAATGAACAAATAAATGCCGAAAGACCCTGCAGGATTTAATCACTGTAAGAACACACTTCAACTCATAAAAAGAAGTATCTTGTATCTCTTGTTTTGGACTAACTAGCAATAGAGATTTAATACAGTAGGGATTTCCAAAGAACTTCATTATGTGCTCACATAAAACAATAAAAAAAAAAACATAGTGATGAGATTAAGCAGCAGGATGGAAGACAAAGTCAATAAATTTTATTGGTGTATAAAAATCAGGCCCACACATCAGTTCCTTAAATCTGCATATAATTATGCAGGAGGCACCTGCAAGGTAGATTTAAATTAGCAACATGGGAACAACCACTGCAAAACACAGCCTTCTGTTTGTAAAGTACCAAGCACTTTCCACTAAGTATTCCTACAGAGGCTTCTGGGCATTATCAGAACAGAAATAATAGCTTCCCCTTCTGTAACCACAAACATTTATAGCTGCAGATTCCACAAGCTCACATTTGCTAGCTGTGTTCTTCCTCTTACTTAATGTTTTAATTACATAGGGGGTAAGAAAGTTTCTGAATGCATTTTTGCTCTCATCTTACATGCTGTTGTCTATTTAAAGATAGATTTTCTTAAAGGGTAAAAATAAGATTCTGTTTCTATGTAAAGCTGGTTAATGATTTCATGATATGATGGAAAGGAGTGTATTTACTCAGTGACAAGTAACTGGAAAAGCTCCCACTCAAACAAGGGCTGTGAATTTTGACTACTGTTCAACAACAACAGCAGTTCTTCCTTTCTAAACTGCCTGCTCACCAAGCCAGAGATAATATGTTCCCTGAGTTATGAAACTGGGAGTCAGCCTCCCTGCATGCTTTCCTCTGTTACTGATATGTATGCGTTCATCTGCGTTCCTGCTTCACAATGCCTCAGGCTGACAGTAGGCTTTGTGTCCCGTTTTCATTTGTACCCTTCTGTAAGTTTCCATCCTTCCCCAGGCTGCTGGGCTCACTCTGACCTCACCCCTGATCTACACACTCTCCCCCCTTCCTCCTGCATTTCTGAGATGCTGATGTTCCTCAGAGCTTCCTTTTCTGTTGACATTTTTGCTGAAGGGACAGGATGAGGTGAGGCTTCCTATAGCAGGAATCCTGTAAAGTGCGTGCTCGCTGTTTCTAAGGATATATGTTTTAAAACAAGGATTAGCTGCTGGGTATAACAGGTGGTCATCTGGGTAGGTGTTGGTCAGGAGTGTGTCCAATTGTACGTTATTCTCTTATAAATTATAAAGATCTGTGCCTGGTCTGCCAAGAATAAGAGAAACAGAAGTCCAAAATCCCCTTTTGGTTCTTGCTCATACCTCAAGCACAGTACTAATACCCGCAGTCACAAGTTTACACATCCATTTTCTACTACCCCCTTTCTGGCAAGGAGCACCTAACTAGCAGGTAAACACAAATCAAATTCTGCAATTACTGGTCAAGGAGGCCTGCAGCTGGAGACTCCTCTCTTTCAGTCTGAAGTCAATGCTACCTTACATTCATAGAATCGTAGAGTCATTTGAGTTGGAAGGGACCTCAACAGCAATCTAGCTCAGCTCCCAGGCAGTGACCAAGGACACCTACAGCTGAATCAGGGTGCTCAGAGACCCATCCACCCTGACACTGAATATTGAAAGCCATAACCCCTGCCTCTTTTCCTGCAATTCTCAGGTATAAGCATGCTGTACCTACACCCTCCTCAACCATCATCAACGTAGTGAAAGAAGCATTCAAAATCTAAAGCATAGACTCAAATTCTGATGGCCTAGAAACAATACAGCAAAAGGTTTAAGTATTTCTGCAAGTGAACAAATGCAGACTCATTCTTCTATACAGTCCATCTACTCACACCACAAAAAACAACATAATTCCATGGCGTATGTGGCACACCTCACACAGAGCTGCTGTTCCAAGTCCCCTTCTTCAACTTTGCCAGTCCTTGCCAGCAAAGAAGAGCCCAGGTTCTGTGTGAGGATTACTCAACAGCCTTCATCTAGCACCACAACATTTCCTACAAGGAATACTCAGTCTCTTCGGCGTTTTGCAGCCTCCACTTAAACAACAAATGAGTGAGGATTATTTAAGGAAGTCTCTGCTCACAAACAGCAAAGCCTGTCTCTTCCTCATGGCTGATACTCAAGTTTTTCTGCCTCTTTACTACTGCCTTTCCTATAGAGCTGAGACCTCCCTCCATGCCCTTGCTGCAGCACTATCTCAGTCAGTGTCTGCTTGTCAGAAACCCTGGTGTTGGCTCACGCCTCCTGGAGAGATCAGCCCATGCTGCTGCTCCAGCCAGAACAACGGAATCACAGCTTCACTGTCAGGATGAATGTCATCTATTTCCAGACCTCCTTTCATTTTTTGTTTGTTTTTTTTTTGTGTTTGTTTGTTTTTCAGCACTCTTTGAATACAGAGTCCCACAGTAAAACGAGTATCTGAAAACCTCCCCTTTTGACTGCTAAGTCTCACTGCTCTCTTGGCTCTGTGTGCAGGAATAGCAAGGCAAACAAAGAAAAGAATCTGTCTCCACAGGGAGCATCCTGCTTCCTAAGCTTTCCAGACTTCACTGCCACAGCTGTTTATATATTAAAGACAGATTTCCTCCTTTGTATAGCCCTTCCATTTCTTCAGCTGCTTGTTGCTGTGTTCACAAAAGTCTCACGTTTAAGCTATGTTTCTCTCCATTCATACTTTATTTATAATAGTTGACTGTCTCAAAATAGAATTAAGAAAAGTAACAGACATGCTGTGTCTCATTCAATCCCATCAGCTTCTTCCACGATCTCTGATGTAGTTCCTTCTTCCTCATCATGAATTGCCCTGAATACACAGCATTTTCCCTTCCACGTCAGGAATTATGTTCCCCCTCAGGGTCAGGTTGTACTAGATCTTAAGTGCTATAACCCCCCATCAATGTTTTAGTGGAAAATAAATAAATAAAAGTTAGCAAGGCCTGGATTTTTTAATAACCTAGTGTTATCAAAGCCTCAGGCACCCCAGGCAAGCTAAAATGTTACTTATCTGGGGAGGAGGGAGGGAGAGATGAACATTCTGCTTTGCAACACTGCTAAATACCAGATCTCATAGTACTACCATCAGACAGAGCCAAGCTACCTCACAGAAATTTTCTACATGCACCTGTTTTGAAGCAGCATAGCAGAGCTGCACACAGATGACTGCAGTCCTGCTCACTGGGCACTGACCAGAAATGAATGTTGGCCATACTACGAATGCTTCATTGACCTCAGATAAGTGTTCTCCAACTTGAGGTACCACAAACCCAGAGAGCACACACAGCAATCTATACTGGTGCAGGAAGAAAATATTCTTTGTATCATTAAGTAATAAAAATGTAAACAGTGTTTATTTAATCTCTATCACATGTCTTTAATTTCCATTTTTGAGTACGAGTGTATGTTATTTACAAGCACAGTAGCACACATGTACAATCTAAGGATAAATATACATCAAAAAACTTCTACTGATAGAGGCCCACAACCAACCAACTTAAGAGACTATTACTTTAGAGTACTCCAATAATAATATCCAGGACTAAAGCAGCCCACCTGACTCACTCAAACCCTCACTTCAGCAGAGTGAGGAGCGTGCACTTGAATTCTATCAGTCCCAGAAAGGCCTGATCTACCAATAGGTTTTATACCAGTATATCCAGTTTGCTCTGAAATGAAGTTGGTTCCATTTCTGACTCCCAGAAAACTGTTTTTCTTGAAAGAACAAGGCAGCAATCGTACTGAACAGAGGCACTTTAACACTGAAGCTGTTAAACTAATGCAAGTCTGCTTATAGTATGTTACTGTATTATCATTAAAGTAGTATTGCATTCACATACAGAAAAGCTTAGGATTTAAGCATGAGTTTATGGCCTTTCCTAGATTCAAAGTATAACATGTTTTTTTTAACATCCCTTGACACTCAACTTTGACTTTCAATTTGCACTGCTGATGAATCAAAAGGATCTTTAACAGCCTTGTGTTGTTCTCTAAAGGAAATAAATTTCCAGAGCACAAACTTGTTGTGCAGTCAGCCATTGAAATTATTAATCCTATAAGCAAGACTGAGCCTGCAATATGCATAGTGGTAGGAAAGGAGGGAAACCATTTTTGTACCACACAAATCCTCTGTAGCCATTCCCACAGCCTTCTCATCATCCCTTCAGGGCCTTATGACTGTCACTCAATAGACCGTGATGACTTCTCAAACCTTGGCAAGCAGATTACAACTGATTTGTTCTTCAGGGAGCATGGGTGCTCCCTTTTGATCATGGGTCTTACTTAACATTAGTTTCTACCACTTAGATCTGATACCAAATTGATTGCCACTGTTTTTATAAGAATGCAATTTTTAAAGGAGCAATTCAGTCACGCATTCAATGGCAAGTTGTGTAACATCAGGCCTCTAAGCTCCTCATACAGTCAAAGCAAACAGGTTATGCCTTTTGATAAACACACTAAAGGGATTGCCAATACCTTGGAAAAAAAGTATATGTTCCCCTCTGTCATTTGAGTGGCCAAACTCCTCGTATACTACAAAAGATAAGGTGGAATGACTTCACATTTGAAGCTGCTTTACTTAACCTGTGATTCCTCTTAAATCCACCTTTATTCATCACATGAGAACAAGGACAAGGAAGGAAATGACAAGAGAAAAGCTATGGCTCCTGTGTCCTGTGGATTGGGAAAAGTCAAGTGAAATTCTCCCTGGTGACAAGGGAACACTTGTGTTTGTGCACATTTAACACTTTTTACTCCTGAAGTTCAACTAAGGGACAAAAAAGCAGCAGATATTTCATGAGATATTCTTTTGAGTGACAACAAATAAGGCTGGCAGTAGGAGTATGTGACTGTTGTTTAAAAGGAAGCTCCAGACTCCAGATCTACACTGAAAGCTTTTTGCTCGTAAGAAATAAATAGAGTTGCCTTACAGAGCTAAACAGTTTTTCCTTGGCGATTATTCATTTGGTCTTGCTTTATCCTTGTTATATTTTACTTTAATTATCTTGATAGTTTTGATCAATTCCTGCTGATTAGCTGGAAACTCAAACACAGGCATAGGTCTGGATGCCAGTTTGCTCTTCCACACAGAGCTGCTTTTCCAAGTGGTTCAGCTGCACTCCTAGCAGCTCAGCCTGCTTTACTTTCATACTGCACACTTTGGCAAGAACCCTTCCTGTCATTCTCCCAAGTAACCTACACCCATTCCTAGAGAAGCAGGTCTGCATTTCAAAGCAGAAATCAGCTGGTAAAAAAATGTTGAGGGTACAGGTGGGGAGTTAGCTGACAACACTGCTCTGCTTTAGGGTCTCAGGCTTCTGTCTAGCAAAGACCATTTGAGGCAGGTAATCACAATAGCTTGAAGTCAAGCAAGTTGTTCTTGGGCACCAGCCCCACACTTCACTGAAATGAATGCTTGTGAGGTTAGGCATATTTGTGATAACCAAGCATTGCTCTAAACACAATTGTTAGTGGTAGCAGTACTACAATGTCAAAAAGAGCCCTTGAAGACATAGCAAAATTCAAAACAAACAAGCAAACAAAAAAAGAGCTGGAAGACATTGCTTAGTCAAGACCTTACTTTCTCTTATCCTAATTTACAGACAAGGCAACTTGTAGCAACTGTCTACAGCAGTGATCAGAGAAAGCAAAGTTTCAAATGAATCTGTCTCACTAGGAAACAGTTACGTTCCATCAGTATAATTATTTAGGACACAGAACAACAGTGAGTTCAGCTAATCTAAAGAGGAAAAGGAAAGCAACAGACACCAATACTGCTTACACAAACTTGTGTTTTTTTTTAACTAGATGTCACTTGCTTTTGACTGCTTTCTTCTGCTTCTGGAAGCAATGTCTGAGCAATGACAGGCTGTCAAAGGCGGTTGTGCAAGCAGGGGAAGATGGCATTGGAACCCAATCCACACCCTTGTTCATACAGTGAGGGAAGAGATGGGAGAATATTTCTTAACTGCTCAACGCAATGAATTTGAGCTATTACATAGTGCATTAGCCTCTAAAATTCTACTAGGCTCTTGTGCTGGGCAGCAGGAGTACAGATGCATTCACACGTCAATCCCACTATTATGCTGCCTTAGAAATCCATGCAGAGGCAGCAGACACCTCAAAGCTCTGCCTTCATTTAAAAAGGAAGGTGAGTTAATCACAGGATAACCAAAGCTACAGAAAAGCACCGCTCTGATTAGATATGACACTCAAATTTTGCTGAGCTGCATGAAGTGTTAACAAGTTGGAAAGAATGCTAAGTTTAATGCTGTGGTGGGTGTGACAGTTGTTCACATATTGCATCTCCCACACTGAGATCTCAAACATCAGCTGTAGCAAGTGTCATTGAGCAATGTGGTCTAGGAGCATCTGGCCATACTGCAATATGCTAGAAGTACCAGCTGCCATATATATATGTGGACACAAGAACAGGCAGAGGCTGCTTTCACATGACTTCATCTCAACATCAACAGGCTTTTTAATAGAATCATTAAGGCTAGGAAAGGCCATGAAGATCATCAAGTCCAACCATCAACCCATCACCACCATGCCCACAGATCATGTCCCTCAGCACCACATATTTGCTGCAGGACAGGCCCTTCTCACTACAAATTTGTTGTCTAATAAGGATTGAATCTGAACAAACTACATCTAAGCAGGGGCATTTCAAAGCACTCTCACCCCTCATTGCCTATTTTTGCTTAAGGTAGGTGAGAACTCAGTATCTGGAAGACCTTTGCCTCCTCCTCCCATAGGAAAAAAAGCCTGAGTTACTAAGAAGCAAAATGTGAACAACGAATTCCTGCCCCAGACTACCTGCAATTTTAACATGGACAGTGAAGACACGGAATCCAGCAGAGCTCAGAATAACAAAAAAGGCAGTTCATAATGACTAAAAATACAATGCTAAAACGTGAAGGATTAGTAAGACCTATATTAAGGTGTAGGAGAAATGGTCACTTTTATGACAAAGGATTTTCTAGAAAGAGAAACAGTTAGAGAAAGTAAATGCTGTAGCAGAGAAGAGGTTAGGAAAAGGTTATAGTACAGATTAAAAGGATTCACTAGCAATGGAAAGTTTCAAAGTAAAGTATAACAAAAGCTGTTCAAAACTTGTTTCCTAGCTCCTTTTCTGATTAAAGCATTGTGCTAAAGCATTCTCCCTTTAGCTGCCCATTTCAGCCTGAAAAGAAAAAAAAAAATCCCATCTCCCTTTTATCTTAGGAAGAAAGCTGACATTAGAACAATTGGTAGCACGCTGCTCAATGTCAAGCTGCTCCAGGTCAATACTGGGACCCTTTTTCTCCCTTTTGTGCCAGCAAAAGACGGAAAGAGAAGACATCATTTGTATTTTAAAATTTGACTTTTTGACTTCTGTATCTGCTCATAAAATGCTCATCAAATGGTTCTACTTCAGCATATAACACAAATAGGTGCTTTTAGGAAAAAGAAAGAAAAAAAGCTCATTCAGTTCCTTGCCATTGATTCAATGAGTGACATTCAACAGTTAAAAGAACAGAAGAAAGAACTGAACACTGATATAATCTCACCAGCAACATCACCAGGGTAAGTACATTTTAAATTCTTAGAATCTTTCATTTTTGGTGCCCAGTTTTACAGCGCCATTTAAAAAATACACATAGCTGAATATTTCACACCCACCATCTGCCCCAGAAAACAAGTAGTTTTCAGATTTGCACTCACAGAGCTCAAAGTGGTTCGTATTTATCCCAGTCTAGTGGAATTAGGGAATTAGATACTTCTGGCTATATTCCTGCATCTCCTAATCAAAAACAGCTGTGTCTTATACAGAAAGAGCTAAAAGGCGCTTTTGCAAAATAAAATGGAGAGAAAGAGGGATGAAGAAATAAGCAAGGTCAGTGAATTTTTCAGGACAAATTCACGATAAGCTAGGTGTGATTCAGCTGTCAAGGCAAGGATTTTGCCTTGGCTTTCAAGACAACTAATGAGGTTCATCAGAGGATAAGTTTCTTGAGTCTGGGGATAGAATAACATGAGCTACGATGCCTGTGGCAGAAACAAAAACAAATAATTAAAATGTTGCAGGTTAGTTAATTTTTTTTTTTTTTGTCTTATTCCTCAAATACTAGTAGCCTCATAACAAGATCCAAAGTGAATCCAAGTTCAAGGTATCAGGGTAAGCTAAAAAAGCAAAAGAACAACAACAAAAAACAAGTACAATCTAAGAGAGGAGACCTGGTAACTTTAAGCTTCTTACTCATATCCAACATTTCTTCAAGACTGAACAGATCTGAGTGGAAAGAATAACAACCACGAGCACTGACACAAATTCAGAGCAGTATTACTTACTTGTATTACAGACAGGATACCCTACAATCAGACTTGAGGTATATATCAGGAAAAGAGACAACCTAAGCACAATCATATTCTTCACAAGATGAAACAACCTTGCAAAGCTCACAGAGAAGTGAGGAAACAACCTTCTGAGAAACATACACATTCTGTTGTCTTTCCTTGTCAAGGCACCTATTCGATAGTCATCAGTTACTGCAGGTGACTGGATCATGGACTTAGTTGGGCATATTACAGACCTGTGCCTGTCTTCCTCCTCCACATCTGTTCTCACACTTTACAGTAGTGTTCTTGGTATTTACTTGCAAGAAGGGTCTTCATACCTCAATAGAGTCATAGACAAAAGCAACTACAGACTTGAGCACTACTGGATGTTACAACAACTAAAAGATTCCCAGGTGCTGTGAGGATAACAATGAAAGTATTTGGGTAATGCTGTATCCAAAAATTAGTTTTTAAACACACAAAATGAGGCCTAAAATTAATCACTTGAGTAGAGATACAATATCACTGACATACAACTAATTACCCTAGCATGTGATAGAGACAGAAATGCGACAGAAACGTGATAGAGACTCTATTACTTGTTACTTACACGTCTCTGAGTAACAGCCATGTAAGCCTGGACCACTGTACCAGAGTAAGAGGAAAGGGAGAGTTTCAGCCTAACAGATGAGAAGGCCTTCTGTGAGCACATAGTTTCTTCCTGCAAGATATACAGCTTCACTCCATTCCCAAAGCCAAGGCAGATGATGTAAGCAGCAAGTCTTTTCCTAGCACTCCAACATACAGCTTAGCACTGAGCAGCTTTCCTAGTGTAAAGAGTGCTGGCAAGGAACATGAGAAGTCATTTAATACAAGTCTAAACCAGTGACTGGTGTACATACTGGGTGTCAATCTATTACAATAGGTTAGTAAAGCTTGTTCTTAGGTTTCCAGAGACAAACCAAGTCTGCCACAGTATTACACTGGCTGAGAGCTTCTATCATGACTAATTTAATTCTCCATCAATTCAGCTTAAGCCTGTTATTCCTTGTATTCAATTTCCATAGCAGATAAGGCAGATAATGCCCTTTTCTACAATAGCCTTTACTTATCCACATGGCCACTTAGTTTATAAACAGAATGCTGAAACGTGGTCCAGTTGGTAGATTTTCTCCTTCTTGATCCTGTCTCTTTCTCGACTGTTTACCTCCCACCCAAGGTGGTGACCCAGACTCACTCTCTCCTAAATGGCAGGTCAGACTTATCACAAATCTTGTAAGCTTTTCCATTTGAATACTTGAGGAGGATGTTTGTCTTTTCACAAAAATATGACACTGAGTCACATTCATCTTGTGCTCAGCTTCATCCTCCTGTTCCCTTTCTATCTAAACACTTCTTCCCCTTCTCCTCCATTTTTCCATTTCCACTGTTAATCACTGCTGCCTTCACACTATGTGTTTCTTGCTCTACCCTTTCTCTCCCCCAGGCTATTTCAAGCTGTCATGAACTGCATGAGTTCTGAGCCTGTCCTCTGGTGTACATGGAGCCCTTCCCAGTTTTGTTTTATCTAAAAGTTTGATGAACAAGTTCAGTAAGCTTCAAATTTTCAGTAAACCAAAAATGATTTTTCCATCAAAATCCCTAAGCTTTAGCCAGATCTTCATACCACATTTTCAGAGATACTAACCCAGGCAAGACACATTTCAGTGCACACTCTTCAAGACCAGACTGGGAACCTATCAACCCAATCCAAAGATAATTCATTTTTGCCAGGCCACTGCAGCAAGGCAAGCTGTAAGATCCACCGCCTTGATCTCTGGGGAAGGCTGCCCATCTCTTGCCTGGCAATACCAATCAAGTTAAACAGTTCTGCCCCGGTACTGACAGAACAAGTGATCCTAGAGCCCCACCCCAACTACCACAAACCATATGCATAAAAGCATACATGATTTCAATGCATGTAACTCCTTCAAGGTAATTTTTCAAGGCATTAATTGACAAGATAACCATTGCCCAAACCCAACATGAACAGGCTGCATCCTGCAAGCAGAGAGCATCATAACAATGAGAACAGCTACATATCCACAGCAACACACAGATCTCTGACTGCACAGCTCCAGATGCTTCCCAGTGGGATGTCAGCCAGCATTTACCACTCAAAAACAAACAAACAAACAAAAAAAAAACGCAGATGACTCCACACACTGGATAGACAAATTTTCCACAGCACTGAATTTCATAAGTAACTTAGAAAAAAGAAAAATACTCTCTTTTCATGCTGCAATTTAATCTATTTCATACACACCCACCTCTCCGCCATATGTAATCACAAATGAATCACAGTTATAACAGCATCTACTTTAAGTCTGTTTTATGTTCTTTCTCCCCTTCCCCTCCAACAACATCAAAAACCAACCAAAACCATTTGTACCCGCTGACTGGCCCACTGTATCTTTCATCTCAGTTCAGTAATCTTTTTGTTCAAAACAACTACTTTCCCCCACCCATACAGGCATAAGATACTCTTTGCTTCAGTGGCTCCTATTTATCCTTCTGTGACAAGATTTTTGCTTCTCTACTGTATGATACATCAACAACACTCCAGTTTTACCAGTTCTCAACTGCACAGCTACAGCCGTTCATTGCTGGCTGAATAGAAGCTCCATGTGTTTGTTCTTTATCCTTCTTAAAAGAAAGTTTGTCAGTACAAATCATATGAATCCATATAATGCCCAGGAGAACAAAACTGAAGGCAAGTTTTCTATCAGGTGCCATTAATATCAGTCATCTTCACAGAAAATCAGGGGTGATAATTCAGAAATATTTATATAAGGCCAAAACAAGCTAAAGAGCCCTCTAAAACTGTTCCCCTGCAGTCCCTTGCTCTTGAAGCTATGGCTTCATTCTTACAAGACCCATTGAGTTACATATCTGTTCATTTTCAGATAAAGACAGTGACTGATTAACATCCTGTTTAAAGTGGGAGCTTGGATAAGTTCCTAGAAAGGATGCCTTGCCACAAAGAAGTGAGATGTCAAATGGCAGCATTCTCATGCATCTGTCTTATGTATTCTTTTGGAGTCCATCTGTTCTATTTTCTAATATGATGCAGAAATTTCAGCAGTATTAGGAAGGATAAGGTATTCTAGGGACTATATTCCTTTGACCTCTAGATAAGATGTAAAACTGCATCCATTATTATCTTCCCTTTGGGAAGCACCTTTTATTTCCAAACTGCTAAACCCATCTGCTCCAAGTTTTTGGAAGACAAGCATGGGAGGAAAACTAAACAAAATACCTTAACAAACAAGTACAAATTTCCCACTTCTACAGCAACCTGGACAGCTTCTTGTGGCCCAGTCTATACATAATTAGCATGTCAACTCAGCTATTAGCTTCCTTATTAGGCACAGGAGAGAGGCCAGTTTCCTCTCCAGGTTGACTTGGAGGTAAACAGAGAAGGGAAGCTGTCAACGTCACAGAAACAGTACAGCACACAAGTGGACGTGAGTATTTGTAGGGAGTAAAGTATTTCTTTGAGATGACCCCATAAATAACTGCAAGGGGAAAAGATTTGTTTGATGCAGTACAAAATCAAGCAGTAAATAAGTTTTTTCCCTGTAGACTTTCAGCCAGTGTCTATAGAAGACCTTAATTTGCAGCATTTGTAGATCTAAGTGTCTCAGGTACTGACCAGAACTGGCTCTCTGTATAAAAGCAGAGAAGAATTGGTACTTCTTTGAAATATCAACAGTATGTTATTCACAAAATTTACACACAATCACAGAGCTACACAAAAAGGATGGGAACACAGCTAAACTGCAGTAAACTTTAGAGTTAAGAAGGCTGTCATGAACCTGTATTACAGTGATGACGGAAGCAGGAAAGTGTGTTCTAAAACCATACAGAAAGTATATTTAGATTTCATAAGAGGTATGATGCATTAAGCCCTTGCATAATTCGCATCTTTAACAAAACATTAAACCTTTAAGTCACGCAATAGATGACCTGGAAAATTGTATATATTAATTGTATAAATACATCTTTCTGATGTATTTATCATAAAACATAGCAGCATCACAAAACGTCCAGGAAGCTATAAATAACTTTTACTTAGAATGCAAGAACAACTCATACAGATATGCCATTTTCCATGACAATTTAAATCCTTGCTTCTCTGACAGTAGCTGGAGCATGCTATTATCCTGTACGCAGGCTCATTTCATCACTCAGACAATGCAATCTCCATTGAGCAGAAGATCATCTCTCGTGTGCTGGCCATCATATTTCCCACCACATGGTCCTTTTGGAAAAAACTTACTCTCCTAAAAAGTATATTAAAAATTACTTTAAATATTAATTTAAACCTCTTCTAACAAGGGGATCCTGTCTGCCAGACACGGACTATGCAACTTCTTGAGTGCAAGCTGTTCCATTGGAGTGTGTTCTCCAGAGATATCTTACAGCACATTCTGTGTTTGACAAATACTCTGGAAGCCCATAAAAAGCTAGCTATGCTCTCCAAATGCAACCTGCTGAGGAAGAGCTGTCTCAAACTGTCAGCAAGGAACAGCCTTTACATTTTGTCCTTGGGTTTAGGTCTAAGAACAGATTTCTGAGAACACAAAAATGAAGAAAACAGTAGCACTGATTGGCTGTAACTTTGAGGACTTCAGCAATAATTTTTAATCAGTCTTCACCTCTACTGCTGCCACCCTAAAACGTGATCTCTAACAACAGGATGGCTTTTACATCTAGAATCCAATTTTCTAATCACTGGATATAGGGATATGGTAAGCATTAAACTCTAGGGGGACAATATCAGCTACCCTGTTCCGGGACACCCAGATGCAGTAATACAAGGATATTCGTATTTCTAAGACCCTCCGAGAAGAAAGACCAAAAGCAATAGTGCCTGTGTTTTACAAAAAGCTTCCTGGGCAGATTTCTAGGCAAATAGAGGAAAGCACTACTCAAAGCCACCCAACTCTTTTCACCTCTATACTTCCATTTCTCTCATCACTGAAGGATGTTCACTCCATGGCTTTCAGGGCTACAGAGAAGAGCACTATCACTATAGCTCCTGTTAGGGACAGGTAACGTCAGTAGGTGGTGATTCAGGGTGATGGCAGCAAGCCTGCTGGAGCTCAAGATGCATTTGGACAATGCTGTCATAAATAGGATTTGAACTTTGGGTGCTCCTATGTGGAGCCAAAAGTTAGACTGAATGATCTTTCTGATTCCCTTCCAACCTAGGATTCTGTGAAGAAACAGCACACACTTTAAAATTAGTTTAAGGCAGGAGGAACCCAAAATCTAGGTTTTGTACTGAGTTGCTAGCATTTCCTAGCCTACAACTGAAGTAATACTAGTTGCTTTCTCCCCATTTCAATTCTACTTCCCTTACCGCAGCAGCATTTCCACAGCTCACTCAGTCCTACCCTCAGAGGAAGGGAAGCCAAAGAAAATCCAGCCATCCTTCCTTCCAAAAGGAAAGCAGTGTTTGGGCAGCGGTTAACTCTTTCCAGAAGCCTCTCCCTCCCTCTCTGTAGGTCCACTTTCAAACAAATCAATTTTACCTTCTCTTCCTAGTAAGCTTTCCATTTTCTTCAAACCTTCGTGACAGTGAGAAGGGATATAACAAAACATGCTGAGATCCAACATTTCCTCAAGAAGGTCATCATCCTTTTAAATACACATATTGACCTACCCACAGACCTGCTGGAGCACTCTTTCTCAAGGGAAAGCATTTAAACACCTCCTATACAGTTTATAACACAGTACTTCAGAACTCACATCATTACTCTGAAATCTGTGGCAAGCAACTGAGCTCCCTTGTTTCCTCAACCTATTTTGATCAGAGCTGCATAGTGCTACTATTTATCAGTTTAAAAATCAGGGCATCACAGTATGACTCGTATTTTTCTCAGCAACTGAAGAGAATGATTTTGCAGAATAGCTTAACTGAAAATAACACCAAGAGCCAGCAAACCATCTGTTCTAACCTCAGTGATAGAGTTAACAGCTACCTTAGATTCCCACAAAGGAAGTCAGATAAAGCTATTCATGTTTTTATTATTTCTTTCTTATAATCATTACGGTTGGAAAAGGCCTAAGATCGAGCCAACCATCAGCCCATCCTCCACCATGCTCACTAACCACATCCCTCCGTGCCACATTCACACATTCCTTGAACACCTCCAGGACCAGTCCCATCTCCCTAGGCAGCCTCTTCCAATACTTGACTACTCTTTCAGAGAAGAAATTTTTCCTTATATCCAACCAGAACCTTCCAAGCACAAAAAAAAGACTCCAAGCACCCACTATTTTTATTAAATTGAACAAGAAAAAAAACAACCCAAAACAAACAAAACCAAAAAACATCCTAGTAACTGAAAATGCCTGAAGAAAAAGCAGAAAACAAGTCAGGGATATAAACAGCCTATAATCAAGTGTTGGACAGTACTACTGTCCAGTCACTTTTCTCTCAGCACTCAAAGCTGATTCAGCCCTTTCCCAGTCCATCAGAATGCAGTATGTGGGCAAGGTAGGCATCCCCATGAGTACACACAACTACCTGAGTCCAGACTGAGGGCACACTGAACTGAGACATCACACGCTGCCAGCAGTTCTCACAGCATTTAGACCTCAACTGATATTTCATCTCAGAAATACAGTAAGCCTGATAACTCTAGAGACTAATTCTAGGGCTAAGTACAACGCTTTGTTAAGACATTGAGGCTGGGAAGGGAAAGGCACTAAGTAATTTATTTTTTTAAAGGAAAAAGGTAAAGCAATAGGATTTTCTGCCTCTGGTTAAAAAGAGCTGAGTCCACCTCTTCAGTGCTAACTGCCTCAGTCTCCTGTCCAGTGAAGTGACAGCAGTGACAGTACAAGTATGCTTAGCATGGAGCTAATTATGAGACAATGCATTGACCAAAGCCAGTTGATCTACAGACTAGAATTACAAGAGTTTAGTTGTACAATGCTGTAGTTTCTGTAGTCTGGAATTAGAGTAGTCAATAAATAAATAAGTAATCAGAGTGTACATGCTTCAGAGACATCAAAGCACTACACTATTTGAACTTTTGCCAAACCAAATCACCATGCTATGAGCAGCATGCAGCATCTATTATCATCATTAAGATCAACAGAATGAAAGGGCAGCAGCAAGCTCTACTCCATCTATCACTAGGAGGAAATATTCACAGCAATACCCGTAGGCCTATCTCAAGAGGCTTCTGCATCTATTTCTGACGACCACAGATCAGACTCTTCCATTTCAAAGGAAACCTGAATTCTATAGTTAACTGGTCAACTTAATTTTCCTTCCCAAATCAACAGGAAAATGTGAATCCCAGTTCTATCTGTTAGACTGCATACTGCTATAAAGTAACGATATGAAGAAATAAGCCAGTGGAGGCAGAGAACTTAAATTATAATGACAGAATACTTCACACCACAGAGCCTATGGTCCAGAACACAACTAAGTGAGAATCAAAACTTAAAGAGTCCTTTAAAGAGGCAGATCAGGTTGATACTTAAGGATATTACAGTGTCTAGAGACTTCTAGAGTTAGGGGGAAATGACAGCTTTTTTTTCCAGCCTTGTCTGAAGCATCACAGAACTCTGAGCTCCAGTGCCAGCTCCACCTCGCTCGCTCATCCCCAGCTGCCCCCTCAGGTAGGTTTCTACCTGCCCCACTGCACAAATTCCAGCACACCACACCAAGTGTAGAAGCACTCACCTGCACTTACCTTCCAATAGCAAAGCGAATGAATTAAACACTGTAAAAAAAAACAACAGCGAAGACAAGCAACTCTAGGACAGACAAGCCATCCATCAGCTCAAGAGAGACAGGCAACAGTCCTCACATACCCTTCTGAGACGCAAGTGCTTTCTTCAGCACCTCACCCCTTTGTAACCAGTGACCTGTTTTCACAAAGCTTCTCTCCTTCACGACCAACTGGGATGCTCAGCCCTACCGACAGATGCGTCGTGTCACCTCACGGAAGCCAGCGGTGCAACTCGCTACGCCAGTCATCCCGCAGAGATGCGAGCTGCCCGACCGCCTGCCACTTCACCATCCTCGGCACCCACTTCGGCCACGCACCACGCAGATCGGTTAGGATAAAAGAGTGCGGCACAAAAAGCCACGCAACCGGAAGGGGCTCCGCTCCGCGGGCAGCGGGTCATCCCAGCCGCTCGGCTCCACGCGTGTCCCCACCTGTGGGCACGGCCCTCACAAGCGCAAATCGCTGCCCCGGTAGGATCCCGCACGCCGTCCCTCAGCACCCCGCTGCTGTCCGCGCTCTGCGCCTCGAGGCAGGATGCTTGTGACTAAGCACGCCCGCGGCCCGCACCCCACACGGCAGCCTAACGGCCGGGCCGCCCTCGGGAGGCACCCGCACCCCCGAGGCCCAGAGCCCGCTCAGCACGGCCGCACCATCGCCCAGGCCTCGCTGCCCGCCCCCGCTCCCCGCGTACCGCTGCTATCCTTGAAGCGAGGCGGCGGGACGTCTCGCAGCGACCGCGTCCAGCCGCCCGTCTCCGCGTCCTCCTCCCCTTCCTCCATCGGGCCCGGGCCGCCCGGCACCGCGCCTCCGCCGCCGGCCTGCCGCTGCTGCTGCCGCCGCCGCTCCGCCGGGGCCGCCGCCGGCCTGGGGACGCGACGCCGCGACGCCCTGCTCCGCGGGCACGGCCCCTCCGGGCGCCCCTCGCCCTCCTCGTCGTCCTCCTCGTCCTGGGAAGAGGCGGCGGAGCGGGAGTCGGCCGAGGTGCTGTAGAACGGGTTTCCGCTGCTGTCCTGGCCCGACTCCCCGAAGACGTCGTCGGAGATCTGCAGGCTCTCGTAGCGGGAGCGGGCCGCCTCCAGCAGCGACAGCGCCTTTCGCCGCGCCGGCCCGCCGCCGCCCTCCGCCATCATCTCGGCCGCCGCCAGCAGCCGCCCGCGCTCCCCTCGGGCCGGCTCGGCCGGGTCCTGCGGCCGCAGGCAGCAGCCCAGCAGCAGGAGCGGCTCGGGCACGGCGGCGGGCAGGCAGGCGGATGGGTGAGCCCCGCCACCGCCGGGGCTGAGCCCTGCCTCCCGCTCCCGCCCGCACCACCCGCCCCTGTGTGTATGCAGGGACATGGGGGGAAGGAGCCAGCTCAACATCTCCAAGTACCACATCCAGCCAATTACCGCGGCACTCCTAGCCCGGGAGGTGGGGTTATATGGGAGCCGCGGGCCAGCGCCGACCGCCTACCGGCCGTCCCTCCGCCCGCCGCCGCTCCGCCCATTTAAAACCACAGCGCCGGCTACGGGGCTGCCGTCTCTGCGCACCGCCGCCGGAAGGGGGGGACCCTCCGCCGCGCCGCCCCCGGCACAGCCCCATCCCCTGCTGCACCGAGTCGGTCACCGGCGCGAGTCCGCCGCCACGCCGCCGGCCCGCCGCGGGGCTGGTCCGGGCTGGAGCTGTCCGTCCGGCTCGGTGCTGAAGGCGGCCCCGCCGGAGCGGTGACATTTGTTGCGCACCCGTGACTGATGGAAAAGCAATATGGTGGCACAAAGAGAACGGGGAAGGGAAAGTAAGCGTGCCTTGAGTGGGTTAGTTAAAGACAGCTCAGAATTATCCCCAGAGCGATCTCAGGGTTTCATAAGGCAGCTGAAGTCTCTAGTTATGCACAAGTAATATTCTGTCTGACATTACTGCAATGTTTGAAATCACTGATCAAGGTTTATGATTGTTACCATTGGCACCCCATTGTGCTGCTTACTGTACAAACACTCATTACAAAGACATTCCCTGCCTTCCTTCTTGTCAATGACAGTAACTGTCAAGCCTACCCTCACATCAATGCCTTCAAAATGGCCATGAATCAGTTGCTGTGGTATGCTTATAAGCAATTCGGGCAGAGGGTAACACACATAATTTGTGTTTTTATATGCAATCATTTGGTGTAGGTTAATCTTAAGTTCCGTTACTATGACAAACTTCACACGTTTTATAGTAGTGAATGCTTCTGTCTTTTATAAATGAAGTTTAATGTCCTTCCAATGATTTTCAAGGACTTTTGGACAACGTGGAATATAATAAAAGCTGGAATGTATAAGTGTTTAGAAGTTTAATCTTATGTTCTATTCAGATATTTTTAAAATGCAATGACTTCATTAAAACTTTAAGATTGCGTAGCGCGCATTCAGCCAAGTCCTGAGAAAAGA
This sequence comes from Excalfactoria chinensis, assembly GCF_039878825.1. Classification (NCBI taxonomy): domain Eukaryota; kingdom Metazoa; phylum Chordata; class Aves; order Galliformes; family Phasianidae; genus Excalfactoria; species Excalfactoria chinensis. Next base: position 67,102,787 of record NC_092827.1, on the reverse strand, counting down.
ATCCATCTCCTATGTGTCCTCAAGCAAACAGAAAAGCCTGATGTAATTTGAGGGGTGAGATTTAAGCCATTCTTCTACTATGAAAAATCTCATAAGTGTCCTATTGATTATATTAAAAATTACTAAGTTTCTGTACAAATGGATCTTTCTCCTTTTTTCATTCTTTTTTTATTTTTTATTTATTTATTTATTTATTTTTTCCCCTGCAAGTTCTACCAGCTTAGCCTGTAATGTGGGAATCACACTGAGTTCTTCTCATCTCACTGCTCACCAGAAATCACAGCTCTGTAGGCCAGAGTGCCCTTTTAATCACATCCATGCTAGCCTGCTGTCTTCAGAGTACGCTCACCTGTAATAGATGGTCATTTGAAAACAATGAAATTGCAAAGCTGCCTTTGGAGGTATAACTGGACTTGAAGAATTTTTCTGGCTGGTATCAATGAGCGACTGGCTTGAGCCCCATGGGCACTCATTAAACAAAACATTGTGTAGCCTTGTGATGACCTTCATACACAATGTTTTTTAAGACTGAAAAATTACTTTAAAGATTCTGACAGATTATTTGTACTAGAAACACTAAAATCAACTTCTGGTTTGTGGTTGGATGTAGTTCTCCATCCAGGTGAATTCATCTCAGCATGCAGGTTCTATGAGTGTGTCCATGGACTTTGAAATGTCTCTATACTTTCCATTTTTCAGTAAAACACAACAACAGGAAGAACTGCTCTGAAAAACAGGATAGATAAAGAAGGCTCATGAAAATGAGTTCCAAGTGAAAACATTAATGGAAGCATTTCAGAGTCTGAAGAAACACACACATGTGCAGCTTTTGTTCATGGAAATATCCTCTGTTTCTGTAAAAAGATAAAGGCCGTTCTGTAAAAAGATAAGTAGCTATTCTTCCTGTCCCACAAATAAAGAGATTGCTTTGAGTTTGTTGTATGTGCATGTAGAGGTAAGATCACTTTTGTGAGACAGGACTCTAGAGGCTCCCATGTAGGACTGCATGTTTAGGATTTTATCTTGTAGTAAGCAGTCTAACTCAGAATCATTCATATAAACTACTGGTTGGATTACTATAACCTGAAATACAGGTTCTAGATTGTAAAAGTCACCTCGTATGAAATGCTAGTAGTCATTTGTTTACAAATGTTTGTGGAGAAGCCACGACGGGAAAGGTAGTTCTAACAATGGTCTCATCATACTGCAAGATGTTTTCTGAACAGCTGAGAAAATAGTCATCAGTAGAGGCTTGCAGTTGAAAAAAACTAATTATACAAACCTAATGGAACATAATAAACATAAATGGGTTTTCTCCTTAATCACTAGTGTTTAGTTTCTAGAAAACACTGCTATAGTAAACTGACTTTTGTATCCATGGCAACCTGTGGGTCAACTTTTAATTTGTATTAGGAGAAAATGTTGGGATTTTTTTCTTCCTTGACATTTTCTATTTTTATTGCAAAAATAGCGGTGCCTCCTATGGTATGCCCTTCTGATAAGGCAAACGTTCAAGGGTAAGACTATGATGGGCCTCAGCCACTCATTGTGTACAGAAGGTCATCAGAGTCTTTAACACTTTCCTTTCCACTGGCCAGCTGCCAATAGCCAATTCCTGAAGTCATCTTTCAACCAAATTATGAAATAATTTGAGGAAGAAGCGTGATGTGCCACATCATGCATAGGGGAGCACACTGTCAGCACAACTGGTCAGATGGCCGTATTCCACGTGTATCAGAAGGCAACAATCTCTTGTTGAAAACCAACATGCTACAAGGAAAGGATTGTGAGTTCTTCTGAGTGGGTCTGTTAAACCCAATACTGTGAGTTTTAAAACTTAATAGGATGAGAAATGTGATGCCTTGAGCTGGTAGTAGGAAGTCCTGTATTTCTCACTTCTTGATAATTTGCTTTTCACAGTTAAACTTCAAGCTCTCTGAGGAAGAGTCTTGTGCTGTGTTTGCACACTACTTTGTGCTGTCAAACCTTGGCTCAGACCCAACAACACATTGACATTTCTGCCTGCTATCTAAGCTTTCTTACTTCCTATTGATTTAATGGTTTGCAGACCTAAGTCCTGGTGTGTGCATGGTCCTTTTGCAGCACAAATTCATCAAGTTGGAATGATATTTATTCAGTTTACAAAGTTATTCTTTTCCAACTTGTGCTCTTCAAATGCAGCCCAGAATCTGAATTTCAAACCATCTTCCATCTCAATGTCTTCCTTAAAGAAGTCTGCACAATCAGAGTTGATTTCTTCATTAAGTATCAGCTGAAGTTGACTCAACTTCTCTCTTCTGCTACTGTACAACCTGAGGTGAGCAGAAAAAAAGCAAGAAAAAACTGCATAAGCACTGAAAACTGTGATAACCTGGTGGAAAAGAAGATAAATATATTGAGTTTGGAAATGCTGGTTTTACCCCACCAGTTCCCTGATAACACACTGCAGTGTGAAATGGAGCCAGCACACAGCTTTCTCCCAAACCCTGGAGAAGAGTCAGCATGGTGCATCAGGCTGTTTCTCAGCGCATCACTATGTGATGCCTGGTTTACCACCCGCTCACAAGGCAGAAATCTATACAATCAGTAGTGTCACATCACTCTCAATTCTCCGCTATAAAGTCTTCTGGTACATGCCTGGCAGCTTGGCAGGGGGAAGAGCAACTCTATACGGACTGATTTGCCTCTGTGCTGCCCTCCATAATACACTCATGCACTCTCTCCATGAAGGAGAGTTGTGGAGTTCTTTCGTCTCCTCCTTATGATTCTCTTATGTGAAATAACACTAGGAAAAAAAAAAAAAGGGGGGGGGGACGACACATTTATTTTGCTTTTGAACCTCTCAGGCAGTTGTAGCATAGGTGATGCTGGCAGCAGTAACAGTGCATGTCTAGATATTTCCTTTTCACACTTAAGTTTCCAAATTCTTAGTAGTGTTTGAACCTTCTTTTGCTTTGACTGATATTTTACATGGTCCAAATACGACGCTAACTTGAAGCTCACGGAAATAAAGCAAGTTACTGTTTTCAAGGGAACACATGTATTTTTCCTATCACACAAAAGGGAGAGGTGAACTTGGACAGTTTTACCACTGAAATGTGTGGGCTGAAATTCAAAATTTAGCAGAGAAATTTGAGTGTTTCAATGATAAATGCTTTTGATTTGCTGGTCTTAGGAGCCTTTGAAATCCCCATTTTGTGCATGGATGTAACATTTTTAGCTAAAGCTATTTCATAAACAACTCTCACCTAAGCTCCGAAGGGAAAGATAAGGTGTGTTGCTCAGGCATGCATGGAAGATTAGCTGTTTCATCAATAATTTATAGAGGGTCCGCAGAGTATGCGGCAACTGTCTGCAGAAGCCCTGTCTTATTCTCCTTGCTCTCTGGTGCGTGAGTGGAGCAGAAACTATATCCAGTAGGCCCAAAGCACAGAAGTGTGCTGACTTTAAAAAAAATCAAACACTGAGTGCTCTAATGCACTTATTTTTCCATTGAAAACCACATCATTTTGAAATGCACTTTTGAAGGGCTGACCCCCTGCTCACACTTCAAAGTAAGCAGATCCAGTAAGGCAGAGCCTCACGTGAGCACTGTTAAGGGCTGAAGTCATTAAGCCAATGCTTTATGACAGTCTGTGTGGAAATCATGTCCAGCCTTTGATCAAGGTGGGAACAGAACCTAGAAAGTGACTGGGATCAGGAGCATCTGTATTTATCTGGTGAATTTTATTATAATGCACAACAGAACCATTAATTTGTCAGAGTATGAAGCCCAATGTTAGTGACAGAAACTTTCTTCTCAGGATCTGCAGCTCACAGTCTGTGACAACATGGCTACTCGTTACCATGCAAGTAATATATCAAAACATACCTGTATTTCTACCACCTACAACAACTTTAGCCACAAGTGATAATTTCAGATCTCATCCTATTTGTCCAACTAGCTCATTTCTTCCACCTATCAGACTGTAAATTTACCTTTCTAAGATAGAATTAGAGTGACAGAATCATTAGATATCAAAAAGACAAAGAATTGATAATTTATATTAAGTGATTAATTAATAATTGCCTTATCAATACATAAGCAAACCATTAAGATTTATAATAATATCATAAAATAAGAAATTGAATAGTCACTTCAAAGTTTTCCTAACATTACGAATGTTATTGGAGATAAGAAACATAGCCTGTAAGAGGATAGAAGACCATAATACACAAAAAACAGTTCTTCAAGCTGTCTCTCCCCTTGTGACTACCTTCCTTTGGTCTACTGAAATGCATTCTGTTTTTTACTACTTTTTTCTAAGACATCTTTCGAAACTACCAAGAAATAAAAAGTATTCCATCTGTGTAGTAGCTGTTGTTCCCCATGCCTACTACAACACATCTGGTAGTTGCCAGTATGTATTGTTTAGCATTATCTAAACAGGCACCAATCCATCAACGGTTTATGCTAAGCCTTCTTATAAGACAGAATCTCCATTTGCTGCTGTTGCTTTTTTGTGCAGTAACTTGTTCAAGAATTACAATCCTATTAAAGTTGGTTGTCCTTGCAAAGCAGAGTAAGTTAAAAAAATATATTTAGACTGAAACTCTGTTGCATTTGATCAGATACGAAACTGATTATGTTTTGCATTTTTAATAGGGTTTAGTTTCTCTCCAGAGAAGAGAAAAAGAAGCTGAAAAAGCAAAATATCTTCTGAGTAGAGAGGTTTGAATTGCTTAAGGATATAAAATGGAATCACATCTTCCCACAAAAATGGAATAGTGTTAGTCATACAGTATGGCAGATGGCTGTTAGTCACCACTGGATTTAGGGTGTTTACCCATTCTGTTCAGTGTTGTCATGAGGGAGATCAGTTCCCAATTAGCTCCTGCAATAGAAGTTCTTTAGAAGTCAAAATTGGATCATAAAATGAAGCAATATTGAAAATGTGAGAGAGGAGAAGGTAAAAGAAAGACAGACTATTTTAATTAAGAAAAATAATTGTTAATCTCAAAAATACCTTCTGTTTAATAACTGTTACCCTGTAAGAGGCAATTTCTTTTTCCATGCAAAGGCTGAAAGTTCAACCATCACGATATAAGTAGTCTTGGCTCTTAAGGGTAATTGAACATCTGCAGCAGTGAATGAAATGCAGAAACACTTCCCAGCTCTCAGGATTTGGCCCATCAACTGATCCTTTTTTGGGCACGTTAATGACTGTTAGCTCAACACATTTTGAATTTCTATTCAGAGATGCACCACTGGAAGCTACCAATTCCAGAAGCTGTAGTCTGTAAATACCCTGTAATATTGTTAGAAATAGGATATTTAAAATACCTCTGGAAAAAAATGTTCATCATTCTCTGTCACAAAGGGTTTATTCACATGCCAGCTTTTCTCCAAATACACACTTGGGATTCAAAAGAGGAACATTTCCAAAGTAGGTTGTCAAAATAAAAATCAGACTTCTTGATACTGCGAGATGGAAAAAACGATCAACTGAAATTCATTTATTAGAAGTTCCCTCTATGTGTTGTTGAACAGAAAGATACAGTACAGAAAAAATAAACGCCAATCAGATTTTTTGCTCTTTTTTTTTTTACCCTTTGTTTGTTTGTTTGCTTGTTTTGCCTTTATGTAGCTTAAATAATTTTGTTACTGCTTGTTACTTTCATTCAAATGGGCACTCAATTACAAACCCTCATACTTTTTCCCAATTTCAGGGTCTTGTTGTTTGATGAAATGATCTCATTTCAGGGCAAGCTTAACATTTTCTTTTAAAAGCCAGTTTCCACTCTCTTAGGTAAATGAGTGAAAACATTCCTACATGATTAAGCCATACTCCAGTTTGGCCCCAATTACTTCCATTGTCTTCCTTCTGACAATACCAAACTGCTAGTTAAATCTAACATAAGAGTCATAAGTGCAGTTCCTTGTTGTGCCTCAGTTTATTGTGGTATATTTTCCCATGGTACAGAACTGCTCACTGAAACTTCATAGTAGAGAATTCCTGTCCTTGGAGCTTGCAGCATTTCCTAATGGCTTTGCTTGGGGATTGCTGTACTCAAACTGGCACAGGTTGGTTGTGGGGATCACTTTGTACTCATTCAATCGCCAGTCAGACATTCAAACTGTAGTTTCTCTGGGGTACCAGCACTGTGTTTCAGTCAGAACATCAGCCAGCTACCAGAGCTCTACAAAGATGATGCAACAACATGTTGACCTGGACTTGTGCAGATCCCTTCCCCAATATCAGGATCTCAGCCTTCTCTGTTGTCTGCTTTCTTAAAAAAAAAGAAAAAGAAATCAATTTTTCTCATATTTACATAATTTAATCCTGCTAAATGAGCCATGCCTTGCTGAGAATGGTCTTTGGTTGTTGATTTTTGCAGTGGTTTTGCTTCTGTTTGAAAAAAACAAAAAAAAAAACAAAAACAAAACCCAACCCAAACCAAAAACAAAAAACCCCACAAAGCTACATATGCTGAAAACAGTAGAACATTCTTGTTCATGGAAGTTCAGACACTGCTATAAATCTGACAGTGCTTCGCATGTCGTGTCTTAGTCTGCTCACTTTCACAAAGGAAATGGGAAAACACAGTGGATACAGGCACGTGATCTTCACTAAACTCTGGAGAGACTTTGATATTTGCAAATACTAAACTATTAGTCCTTGACACAAAGTTGTGCAGTAAGACAGAGTCAAGTAAAGAAGAAAGAGAAAGAAGAGAAAGTTTTATGAATACTCGCTTAGTTGCTGAGTCTTAAAATAGACATTATGCAAAACATTCTGTCTGTGTGCTGTAAAACCACTCATCTCATTTACTTTTCCTCACTTGGGTCATTCGCCTTTTCAAAGCTCTTGATGTGTAACATTAGTCCCTGGAGGAGATTACACAAATAACCCTTGAAAATACAGTGATGATCTGCTTTGAACAACATCTGCATCCTTCTTCATTTCCCCCAGCTGTAAATAGCTGTTACTTGCTCCTCTGGGAAGTCTGCCATCAATGGAAAGAGCCTCCTTCGCAGTCTTTAAGCTGAAGAACACACTGGTTGCCCATGACACCCAACCCTGGATCAGCCTTCTTGATCTCATTTGTTGTCCTTACCTTCAAGAAGCATACCCTCTTGTAGGTAAGGACTGAATAGTCACCACACCACCAAGAAATGTCATGGGAATGCTGATGTCCCTAGTGATGTGGCTGCAGTCACTGTAGCTTCCCTGCTTTCTCCTGGGTAAATGTTCATGTATGATGTTTTCCTAACACACAATCCATGCCATTACCTTCCAGATAGAAGCCAATTTCTAGTTCAAGATTTCTTTCCCTTCTCAGCTGCTACCAGCTTTTTTCTCTATTCTCTGTCTTCTCCAGAAAAACTTCTCAACCTCTTTTGCATCCTGGCCATATTCAACAGTATCAACTACCATAAGAAAGTTTGCACCTCAGGCAAATACTGCCAGAAATATACCCTGCTCCCAGAGACCATTAGTCTTTGCAGTACTTAAAGATTGGTGTGTAAATTACATTTCTCTAGAGCCTTGAACTTCTTAGTAGAATAGACATTTGCTGCAGGCAGCTGCAGCACAAGTCAAACCAATTTATTTAGTGTAGATTAATAATTTGATATAACTATTTTCCAAGGACAATTATGAGGGTTATTTTTGAATGTTCAGTCATTTCACAGTCTTAAATGTGCTCTATGATGAGTACAGCTGGATTTATACTTCTAAGTCATCTTTGTTTCATTTCAACTCTTTTTTTTCCAAGCAGATGCTCTATGAAGATGAGCGGAGGTCAAATCATCAGCTGTTGGCTATAATGCTGTCCTCTTTCAACTAATTCACTGAGCTTCAATCCCATAAATTTTGTTGATTTTGGAATACAGAAACGAAGACTGAAATCTAAAAGAAAAACTTGAGTACTTAGCTGTCTCAGAAATGTCTTCCCAAATATATAGTCTGCAAGATTTATTCTGTGGATCTTGTTAAACAGATCTGTTCAGTATTGGGCATCTTTTGTTTGGTGATATAAGAAAAGAGATACTGATTCCTCTGAGAGAAAATAATAAGTAGAAGCTACTGATAAAATGTGTTACTGTATATTTGCCCTTCTTCAGAAGTAACCTGGATTTATACAGTAGTGGAAAATGCACTCACGTTTTAAAGGAATCTGGATACTCCATCATCACATTTGCAATGTCAATGGATGATTGCTTGTTCACGAGGATATTTGTTTGTGGCAGCTACTTAGAGACATCAGTCAGCAGGTTAGGCCAGGTGATCCGGAGCTGTAACTGTTTCAATCAATAACAGTCAGCCTTACTAGCCTTACTTGGCCATCAGATGTATACTGGACATGTTTAGGAAGCTTCTTATTTGTGCTTGAGTTTCTTCACCCATCCATCTTGGGCAATGAATCAGAAGCCTTGAAATGCAGGCCGGCACTCTGTCCAGCCACAGCCCACATCCAGAGAGCACAAACAAGATCAGTCTTACCTGCACTGTTTTTTTCCTTCAAAAAACCTCAGAAAGACTCTCAGACACAACAGAGAGCCAGCTGCAGGCTGGATGACTTGTTCCAGCAGTGCATGGTAGCTTCAAGTGACTGGATGTGTGCCCATAATGTTCATCAAGAGATCACCATCACTGTGTGACAAGTTGCTTGACAGAGTGACAGATGCCATGCCCACTGCCACACGTGAGTCCAGTCATAAGACAAGAAGTGGGCCATATCTGTGGCTTCCATGGGAAGCATTTTCCTCTGGCGTGAGCACAGAGCCTCCTTTCCATGACAGCTCTGCCGGGAAAGATTACAGGTGTTTTCAGCACTGTCTTAACTTTTTCTGCATCACCTCAGAAGCAGAACTCATTCCCTTGATCAATGTTGAATATAGAGTACATCCATCCATTTCTTTTTCTGTCTCTTAATTTCGTTTTACTATTGATCTCTGCAACCACAAAGAAATCTGTGAGATGTGGACACGGTATTAGGAAGCTGGAAGATACAGTGGCACTCTTTGTCCCCAAGGGCATTCTCAGCAATCTGCAAACGTTAAAAAAGGATGACACCTTCCAAAATCAGTTTATCTTTCAGATCAGCTTATGACACACATCATCAAGATATAAGGTTAATCATCACATCTTTCCAGGATGACTCAACATCCAAGAATTCTTGTGAAAGAGATGGAGCATATGGGAAACTTAATGTAGGAAAGACGACCTGTTGGGGGAAAAGATCAAAAGATAATCTACCAAGATGGAAGGAAGTAAAACAAGAACAATAATGCTAAGGCACATGAGACAGCTCTTGTGCTCACAGCCTCTTCTTGTTAAGGACGATAAACAGAGGCTTGGAAAAGCCAAATGACACAGCACCCTGATGTGAAGCCAGTGAGACCCTGGCCTTGTCTTGTCTACTTTTAGAGATGGATGTTGTAACTACAGTATCTCTGTCTAACGGTCTTGGTAGGGTTCATTTCCAGTCATTTTTTCTAACTGCTTTTTGAGCAGACTCATTCTTCTGGTTTTCTCAACACCCTTCACAAGTTGTGGCAATCAATCCCAGTTTAAGAGCAGTATGTAAAGTATTTCCTTTTTATTAACCTGCCACTTGATCATTTCACATCTGTCAATTCTCCCCCATTCATTTTCTCTGTGGCATCCATGATTTAATGTTTTTTGTACCTTTCCCCAGGCCATCTTCAGAAAGAACAGAGGGTTGGGTGAGAGGAAACTGCAGAGAAGCAAATTACAATGTCAGGGGTAAGAGGTGACCAAGACATTGACCATATGACTTCACTTGTCACAATTGGATGAAGTAGGTATTATCCACAAGGAATAACAGATCATAGTGTAATATCTAATGAGGACAGATGCTAAAATTGTGATAACAGCGGAATTTCAGTGGAGACAGAAGGAGAAGAAAAGGTTACAGAAGGAATGATGAAGCTGTTTGGCACTCAACTGCACCGGGGACCACTTGTCAGAGGGGCCCAGGTGCAGTCTAGGAAGACAAGGGAGGCAATGGCTGAGTGTCAGCAGCTGGCAGGATATACGACTTCATTTCAGCTGCTGTAATGCTGCCTGTATTAAGTACATAATACTGCCAAAGAGAAATGCAAAACTGAAAGATTAGTCCCAACTTCCCTTTCTGTTTTTTTGTTTTGTTTTTTTAATTGAGAGAAGATGAGATGAGTGAATGAAAATATACATTTTGATTAGCATGTTCTACACATTTAGCGACAGCAAGTTCTTTACGTGTAATGCGTTGTCTCTGTTAATGAATTACATATGATTTTACAGCCATTACTGCCTTAGGCTTCCAGCAGTTATCTCTTAGAATATTTCATGTGAAAATTCATGCGCTCCAAGCACTATTACTCTTTACTGCACCTATGGGATGATGATGCACATTTGTTAGCTTTATCTATCCAAATAATTTAATTGTTTCAGTCTCTTGCAATATGACCATCAGTCAAAGTGATTTTTATACTTTTCTATTGACACCACAAATGTCTATGTGATTAAATTAACCTGATTTTCTCCAGAGCAATGTTACTCACTTGTCTTGGAGCAGGATGGAGACTAGAAATTTTCCCTCTATTTACAGTTTTAAATCTAATTTTATCCCCCTTTATTATTTTTGAGTGACTAATTGATTTGACTTCAAAATTGACCGGGAGAATTTGAATTCTAAGAAAAAATAATTCCAGAAAGTCTGGAGAAAATCAGTTATGTGAGTAAATGTCTTCTTTTTCCAGCTATTTTTGATTGAAAACAATTGTTTATCGTAACATGGGGTAATTTCCAGAATGGTCACAACCTGTGTATGCAGTCAACTGGAAAAAATACATACATGTATATTTGGGAATTTTGATTGATGCCCTCATTAGCTCCCTTAAAATTGGGTTTAAAAGCAGGCTTGAGTAGGGGAAAGAAGCCAGCACCATAACAACTGCATATTTGGAAACTGGTTTGCTCTGTCAGCCCTGAAAAACAGGTCAGAGTTGAAAAAGGCATCTTCTTCCAAACAAAATCAACAGCACACTGTCATCCAGATATAATGCAGAGTTACAGCAGGTTTCCCCAGGGAGTGGAAGATACTTGATTTGTCCCATCACCCCACTAGAATTCCCATACAGAGATAGCTGGTGTTGTCCCTTGGATACCAGAGACCAAACAACCTTAAGGGTGGAAGATATCTTGTGTAGTTTCTCTTCTTTCTGGTCATAAGAAGACCAGCTCAGTGCCCCCCGCTGTCCCCAGGCATTAAGAAATGCTAGCACTGCTCCAGGGTAGTGGTCCACGTGTCTGACCATGGCTGGGAGTTCTCCTCAGGCTGCAGCACAGCCACACTAAGGGCACTGCTGGGTGGACTGGACTCAGCTCTGATGGTGCTGACACCACCCAGTTCATCTGAAAAAGGTGCTGGGTACAGGCTGAAGCATCCAGAAAGCCTCTGTGTTTCTCCTTCCCTCACACAGTGCCCTGCCAGAGGTGGTATCTGTATGTTCACATATGTATCCCCAAGGTGAATGAGTCTGGTCTGGAAACCAGGCTAACCTCTGTGTTTAACTGATGCCGCAGGTGGAGTTTTTGTTATCTTGGAACACTAGTCACATGCACATGCACACTGTCATGAATGGCAGTGGAACAGCACAGAAAATCTGCCTCCATCTCCTCCAGTGCTTGAGGTCAGTCTGTCCATGTCCAGAACAAGCAGCTGTTGCCCCTTGTAAAAGCTCTGCCAATTGAGCAGAGGCTCTGGAGAAATTATGAAGTCTCTTGGACATCCACACTTTGGAGTGCACAAAATAAAATACTCAGTAAAGACTGGAGTTCAAGGCCTTTTTTTCCTCATGACAGCTCTGTTTCCACTTCGCTTACTGTTTGTATTCACGCCTTGACTACTTTTAACATCACCTCTTGCAAAGCAGCCTCTTCTCAGATTTGGATTTCAGTCATCCTCTGAAGTAACTAAAAGCTGGAGGCAGCTGGTTCAGGAACCCACAGCCCTAATTGCTGTCCCTGATAGACAGGAGTTTGCCTTTTTATTCCACATGGATGCACCTGGAAATCACAGTAGATCTCTCAGAAAGTCACATCAAAGACTTAATCGGGATAAGAAATCACATCATCTGAAACTGCTTTTCAATGGGCTAAAGTTTCCCCTACACCAACCCAGGGAAAAACGTCAAACCAGACAAGAACTGCATTAATCTTATTTGGCACACTGACAGCTCTGGCCTCATGTGTGTAATTGAATAGCTATTTACTTCACAGATCCAAAAGATATGAGCCAAATGATCACCGGTGTTAGTTCACTGAAATAAATGGAATTAAAGCAGGATGAATCGTCCACAAGAGCCTAAACATAATTCATTAATTTGAAATATTTTTCTCAGCCACTTGGTTGCAATGATCAATATACTTTGGATGGGCTGTTCTGATTTGAGGGGATGGGATGAAGCTTGGAGGAACTGAGCAGTAATTCCAGGTGATGGTGTAGAAATGAACACAAACTTTTCTGGTTGCCGAGCCAGGAGTTTAATCAGATTTATTAGGCTGAACAAAAGGATTAAAGGAGTATTAGAGCATGGTAGAAATTACAGTCTGAACAATGTAGGACAGATCTGCCCTGGGATTATAATTGCTAAATCTCCGAGATTCCAAATGATAACTCGAGTTTCTCATCTGGTGCAATCCTGGGGGCCAGTGTTGAAGGCCCTCTTCAGCCCTCATGCTTTGTGCCAGCCTGGTGGTGCTGGACAACAGCAAAGCTCAAACAGCGGCTTGTGCAGCTCAAAGGGAAAGCGACAGACTTGCGTCAGCAGTGTCAGAGGAATAACATCAAGCACAGGGATCTCTGAAGGACAAGATCAGGTACAGAGACAGATGCATAATGAGGGACCTGTCCTAATTTGGTCCCTTGACCAACATGAGACAGAAGAGATGATCCAGTCCAGGAAGTGCAGGTCTTTTTTGCTCTGTCCCTACTCCTCATCTGCCTTCCCACCACCCAGCAGCACATGGCAGGCTGCAGGAGCTGCTTGAGGGAAGAGGGAGGGAGGAACAGATCCACTCCTCAGGCAGGCTTGCTGTGCTGGCACACCAAGTGACTTGTCAGACATAAAGACACAAGAAGATAGCGGCGGCTTAGGAGAGTGATTGCACTTGACATCCTTTTTTCATGCCCTAAATATTGCTAGAGCTAGGGAGAAGGGCTTAGTAGAATCAGTGTAAAGTATTTAAACATGTTTAAATTTGCCTAAATTCTGAATTCAAAATTGTATTATTATAATTAAATTTCATTTCAATACAAAACAAAATCACTCTTTGCAACTTTGAACTACCTACCCCAAAATACTTAATTTCTGTCCATTCTTTATCGTGCATCCTTTCTGTATGTGTTTGAGAGCCTTCTGAAAAACTGCTCCCTTTGAAGTCTGCATTCAGGACTATCAGCTGCTGAGAAGCCTTTGCCTGTGGCAGAGAGGACCTCTCAGGCTGAAGTCACTTACAACAAAAGTTTGGGATGTTTTTGTTGTTATTTATTTCTGACCTCCTTAACTTGCACACACTTCATTTTGGAGTCTGGGCTCAGAGACATGGAATAATAGAGAGAGATATAATCACCTACACTTACAGCAGTTTCTCTCCCTCATCAGCAATGGTGATGTTTTCCACATTCCAAAAGTTCCCAAATGCCACACAAGAAAATGTCAGAATTTCAGTCCCTGGAGACACCTCACATTCTCAGCCAGTCCAATTTATTTAATCAACAATTTATACTTCTATTAAATTCATTTCAAATTTCACTAGATCCAGGCCCTCCCTCTCCTCTCCTCTCCTCTCCTCTCCTCTCCTCTCCTCTCCTCTCCTCTCCTCTCCTCTCCTCTCCTCTCCTCTCCTCTCCTCTCCTCTCCTCTCCTCTCCTCTCCTCTCCTCTCCTCTCCTCTCCTCTCCTCTCCTCTCCTCTCCTCTCCTCTCCTCTCCTCTCCTCTTCTCTCCTCTCCTCACATCTCCTCTCTTCCTTCCTTTTCTATGCCCATAATTGAAAAATCAGAATTCCTCTCTTCTCCACTCAGCTGCAAGAGAGCGTGAAGGCTGAAGCGTGGAAAAATGGAAAATGAACTGCAAAGAAATGTCTGTATGTGGTTACCTTATTTAACAGAGGTTTGGCTTTTTAATAATCCATCACATGATGACAGAATTAAAGACTGAGGAAAATCTGAAAAAGCAAATAGAAATAGTATAGACCAATTACTAAAATGAAACAGACTAATGCACGCTAGGATAAATGATGCTTGCTTTAAAATAATATCTCATTGAATCAGACATAACTTTTTCTATACTGGAAACTGAAGGAATTACTGTGATTATGCTGGGATGATGCCAGAAGGCAGCCTAACTGCATTTTTAAGCTCGAATGAATCAGCTTTGACTATGAAATGCATTGCAAAATAGGCAAGGACAGCAGCAAATTATAGAAAGTGAGGGAGGAGGGAGGACATTTTGTCACTGGATGGCATGCATGTAAGCACTGATCATCTGTCTTGCTGAGGACAGCCCAGGGAGGTGGGGAAATACCTGCATTCTTAGGAAACAAAATCAAATCTTGGTGCATGGCCGCTGTGACCGTATCTGTTGGCATTTCAGCACAGGTGGCAGCCACAGATCAGTGTGTTCAGCAGTATATTGGGAATGGAGTGGGGTCCTGCAGGAGGAGGCTGATCATCTTCAGGCAGGTGCAGTGCCCAGTGAGCATCCTGCTGACAAGGCAAGCCATGCATTGCAGGCACTGTTTGTAAATAATAATGATAACAGAAATACACCAATGCTTAGAACACAAAATATAGCAGCGTAAGGTGCCAGGGTGAAAAGGGCAGTTACAGATGGAGAGGAATTCAGTCTGAGTTACAGCTTTCCTGTTTCCATGATGCTAACGGCACTGCTCTGTTTTAACTAAAATTAGCTCATATGCCAAGCAGAAATGAATACTGCCTTGCAGTACACAGAAACAACGTGAGCCTGTCATGTATGTGTCTGTCTTAAAACAAGTGTTCTCAGTTGCTGAACCAATAACAGTGGAAGAATACACTCTAGGCAACCTTCTGCTTCTAGAAGACAGGTGCACAGAAGCAAACTGGGTGATCTTGTGGCTCTTTTCCAACCCTGGTGATTCTATGACTCTGTGAAACTATTTTAACCAGTTCTGGGGATGTTTGATGCCTTCTGCTAGAGCATAAAGCAATCTGATGCTGCCTTATAACAGGGGGTGGTTGAATGCTCAGAACTGATTCTCTCATTGCAAAGATTAGGATGTTCACCCTCATAAAAAATACCAGTTTAGGTCCTGTTCAGTCAGTGAAAAGTCTTTTGGAGGAACTAAATAGTACGACCACAGATATTAACATTTAATGGAAGAACCTGAGGCTGGTCTCAAAGCTGCAGAAATTTCTGTAGTGTTAATTTTTGCTTCAGGGTTAGAACAGACTACAGAGTTCACACTGGCATTTTTAGACCTTTGTTGTATTTTTATGTACCACGGGTCCTTTATCTTTTCTTAGGGATTTTCTCAGGGGTTTGAGTCACTATCTGTAGTTTCCGTATAGACTTGAACTTTAAGACATCAGTTACTTTCACAGTGAAATCAGAATTTTCCTGAAAATAAATAAAGATGGGATGGGAAGGGAAGGGAAGGGAAGGAGAGAATGAGAAGGAAGGAAGGAAGGAAGGAAGGAAGGAAGGAAGGAAGGAAGGAAGGAAGGAAGGAAGGAAGGAAGGAAGGAAGGAAGGAAGGAAGGAAGGAAGGAAGGAAGGAAGGAAGGAAGGAAGGAAGGAAGGAAGGAAGGAAGGAAGGAAGGAAGGAAGGAAGGAAGGAAGGAAGGAAGGAAGGAAGGAAGGAAGGAAGGAAGGAAGGAAGGAAGGAAGGAAGGAAGGAAGGAAGGAAGGAAGGAAGGAAGGAAGGAAGGAAGGAAGGAAGGAAGGAAGGAAGGAAGGAAGGAAGGAAGGAATGCATTACTCAGTGTTTTGAAACTTTCTTGTGGCTAATCTTATTCACTAGATGCAGACAGATTCTCTCAGAGTTTTCTTAGGAAAAACAATGCAAACAATTTCATTTGTCTATAGACAAAGAGGTGAAATAGTGGTATTTGTGGTTGCTGGTTGTTTTTGTTTGTTTGTTTAGTAAATCAAGAAATAATTTAATTCTGAGAATTATCTTACTCAAACTACAGATTATCTTTCTGCATGAAGGAGTCCTCTAAAACCAATGAAATATGCTGAAATTGAATACTTAGCTATGCTGAAGGGAAAGAAGACCCAGAGCTGTTTTTTCTACTGATTATTAAACATGAAAAGCTGTGTTGTTTTTTTCTGTTTTCCACGTAAGTCCTGAAGTCACTTTATGAAGACTTATTAAACATTTAGAGTTCATCCAACTGAGACACTACTATACATTCAATGTTTTATTAAAGAACCATATAATCATTTAAGTTGGAAGTGGCCTCTCAGGTCACCTAGTCAAACCACCAGCCCAACCCCATGGTGCCCACTTGCCACATCCCTCAGTGCCACATCCACACAACTCTTGAATACCCCCAGGGACAGTGACCCCACTACTTCCCTGGGCAGCCTGTGCCACTGCCTCACTATCTTTCTGAGAAGAAATGTTTCGTAATGTCCAGTTCAGTATCCAAACTCCAGATAAAGGCTGCTGCAGAGAAAAATAATCTCTATCAATGACAGTATTTTTCTTTTTTATATTACATATCATTAATATTTTTTACCTCAAAATCAAGAAGAATATTACTTTCATTTAGCACTCCAGGGCAATTCATTGGTCGCGTCCTTCAAATTACATATCTAAAAGTGGAACATTTAAAACTCAACCAGAACTTTTCTTATCCGGATTCTTCTTGCTTCCCCTGAGGGGTACACACGTCGCATGCTGTGAGTGTTAAGTCAGAGCTCAGTGGCAGTGGAAGCCTGTAACACTGGCTCATGCGTTGCTCAAGCATGTGTGGGAACAAGCATTGTCCATATCCCATAAGTGAACTAATCAGTGACATCTTTGGGTTCTGATGAAATTAATTTTATCATCTGAAGATGTAGCTCATTGTTTTGAACTAAATAGCTAAGAACAGAGAGCTCTGCATTTCTGATTTCTCACCCTTAATGTTCTTTATCATCTGCTGTAACTGGCTGCTGTCCTGTCTACATCCAAAATACGTGTTGAAGCACCAAAGATATTCAGTACAGGTCAAACACAAAAAAGGACTCCTTCAAGTAAGCTTAAGATGAGAAATGTGTGCCTGCCTTTAAGAAGCAACACAGAGAGGCAAAGCTGGATTCACCTCGGTTTGATATTGGGCATGTCTGACATCCCTGTCAAAAGCACTTGTCACATTGCATTACCTTGGACTAAATTTGCTCCTTCAACCTCTCCCTTATTTTAACATGCTTAAGGAGGACATGGAGGAAAATGTCAGTTCACCAGGACATCTGAGTGCTTTGCTTCTTAAGGTATTCTGAGGGCTGCACGCTAGGGAAGCAGACAGATCAAGCAGAGCTATAGATCTATTGGGATTTTTTCATCTAGAAAACCAAGGAAAGATGTTCACACCAAAAGCCTCTTTGAAAAAAACATCACTGCAGCAACTGTTTGGCATCTGCCTGGAAAGATACTGCTACGGTGAATGGATGAAAGGCATGGTAGCATGAGGTGCACACCGGGTGCATTTGTGCTGCATAACTTAAAGCTGTTTGTCTATAATTTCCTGCGTGACAGAGATAATACCACAGACCATTAGGAGCAGTGTCACCTTTGTCTGCTGCACACAGAGGCAGCACAGACATTTTTGCTGCAAGTGAGAATTTGGAGCTGTTGCTCCCTGTCAGTCTGCTGACCTGATATGACTTATGCTTCAGATCAGCTCAAGTGCAGTGAAGAAAAAGCCTCAGTGAGCACCCAGCTGTAACATTGATGTCTGGGCAGTGTAGCACGCGACCGTAATGGGGAAGTGGTAGTTTGGGGACTGGCTGAAAACATCCATGTTTGTAGGCAGAGCTCAGTCCTGTTGTCATTGGGCATCCCAAAGTCTTCCCAAGCAAAGCCACTGCTGAAAACTGTAGGGAAGCACTTTGGCAAAAAAATCCTTGGCAAATTCTGCTGGGTGGGCGCAAAGCAAACGCTGGGTCCAATTGTGGAAAAGGATGGATTCTGCAGAAACAAGGTATCTTTTACAGCCTTTGTGCACCAGGGGAGATTCAGGCTGGACATTAGGAAATACTAGTTCTCCAAAAGAGTGGTCAGTCACTGGAATGGGCTGCCCAGGGAGGTGGTGGAGTCATTTCCCTGGAGGCGTTCAAAGAACATTTAGATGTTGTGTTGAGCGACATGGCTTAGTGACAACTAGTGGTGATAGATAGAATGTTGGACTGGATGGTCTTGTTGGTCTTTTTCAACCTTGGTGATTCTATGGTTTTGTGATTCTATGATTTCTCTGTTGCTGATGTGGCCATAAGTGAGCTGGAACATAGGAGGTTCCCTCTGAACACCAGAAGCACTTCTGCACTCTGCAGATAGTGGAACACTGGCACAGGATGCCCAGAGGTAGCACAGCCCCCATTAAAACCTTCAATCATGCCACTGGGGCACGGTCCTGCACACCCTGCTCTGGATGTCCCTGCTTGGGCTGGACTGGAGCAGATGGACCCAGAGGTCCCTGCCAGCCTCAGCTACCCCATAATCCAGTGATTTGAAGCTCAGCCTCATATATAATTCAGAGCAGCTCATGGGCTGCCCTATGTTTCGGCGTCTTTGGATCATCCCAGTTCTCCCACAGACACTGCTCCTTCTCCAGTTGGCCCTGGCAAAGGCATCCCCAGATGATGGCAACCCCCAGGAAGAACCAGGGGACCAGCATGGCCCCCTCCAGCCCTCATGACAGTTCCCATCTAGGCAGAAGCCAGCACAGCCAGAGGGTGAACCCTGTCACCAGTAGGCCATTACAGGCCTGTCCGTCATGTTGCCATTAGTGTGATGGAGAGGAACGGCTCTAGCCAGGAAAAGGCATTAGCTGAGGTCATTAATGAAAGGTTCTGGGTATTCTTAGAAAATCGCAGCATTAGTGAGATGATTTGAAATATTTATTAAGGTGGGGAATCGTGTCCGTTTGCAGATTTCTCTCATTACCCTACTTTTTTTTTTACTTTTTTTTTTTTGGCTTGTCGAAGGCTGCGAATCAGGCCTGTGAGGAACCCAGCAGCGGTCTCTTCAATCACAGAAAGTGCTTTTAGAAAACATTATGGTAATGCTCGGCACTAAAAGCTGTTTCTCCCTGAAAAATGAAAAAGAAAAGAAAAATCATTGTGAGAAAATAAGAAAATACTACAGAGAAAAGAGTATTCCCTGCTGGAAAACAGCTTCTTCATCTGCAGATGTTTTTAGAAAGCAAAATCAAGATGGTTTCAAGCAAGGAAATTCAGATGGTGAATGGTAACCAGGTTTGAATACAAGTCATGTCCTACTCAAAGAAGAAGCCAAAATCATTGTTTCCATCACCAGATTTCCTTTTATTTGCCATTAGTGTTTATGACCCAAAAGTATGCAAGCATGGTAAACAAACAGACATTTGGGGCAAATTTTGAGCTAGTTTTTAAAATGATGACAAATGACTATCAAATACACATTTGGAGGTCCTTTGTAGGTACTTGCAAGTCTGGATGCCACAAACTCTGAACTTTCTCCTTAAAGATAGCTTCCAAATGCCCACTGTAACTACTTTCTTTTGCAACTGTCAGAGTCACAGCACCTGGGAGGGGATTTCAAAATAGGTTCTTAAAGCCTATGTGGCATCAGACTCACACAGATGAAACCACTTCTAGAAAAGTCCTCTTTGAAACTTATTCACGTGCACATCTCCAGCTGAGCACAGGCATTCACTCAAAGTGAGTGTGAGTGCAGACAGGAGAGGCCGCTTGTTCCACTTGTAGCAGAAGAGGGGCTGTGAGAGTTATCTAGTGAAAGGGAAAAAATGATGATAGCTTTTGTATTCGTGAGAATTTAGGTGATTGTCACAAATAAGAGACAGAGTGTTTGTCTTTTGTGTAGGAAGCCAGGCAGAAATGGCTGTGTGGGTGTGGAGCTGTGTGCGTGTTTGTTGTGGTTGATTTAGCTCCTGTCAATAATTCTGCTGAGATAAGTAACTGAAGTGCCAGAGGCAAATGAAGGCAGTGAAAGGCACCTATCTGAACTTCTCTGGAATCTGAAATCAAGTGCAATACCTCCACAATTGCAATACCTATCTAAAAGACATTGTCAGTTCTGGGCAGAAACTGAGTTAGACTGGAAAGCTTTCAAAATACAAGAATTTACTACACAAGAAAAACTAGCAAGTGATTCTGCTGCTAATGTTGTTGTTAGTAATCACCGTAATGATTAACCGTCTACCTTCTCCATATCTTCTCCAAAGGAAGATGCTAGGGACCAAAAAGAGATTTAAACAATCCTATAAGCATAGGTTTCATAAATTTCTAGCAAACCTACCACATCTGTTCTTGTCAGTGGGGGAGCACGCTGAAGAAGGAAGCACAGTATGTTATTAATCATTTTTAAATGAAAATGAAGGAGCATAGAACATATAACATACACTGATCTCTGAGTCATTAAGTGAAATCTGCAGGGCTCAAAGTCAGAAAGAAAATACCGACTTAGGATTACACCATGCAAATCTGATAGCACATGGCAGTTTCCCACTAATGCAAAAGAAAGCATTTCATTATTGATAAGTAGAATGCATTTGGTATGTAAGTAGCTGGAGTCAACACAAGTGCTAAGAAGCATATATATTTACCATGCACAGCTGAAAGTGGGTCAGAACACTGGCAGGTGACTTTAAAATCTTCATTTAAAATCCTTAAAATCTTCGTTTCAGACACTGTTTACAGATCTGGATATGCAGCTTCTATACAACTTGGTTATCCATCCCCTTCTTTTAGAGAAGGGACAAAGATGGCATTGGTCATATTCTCAACGTTACAGATAATTGTCTATGGAGATGCAGAAATTCTTTACTATTCTCTCATTGGTTTACGCAGGACTTCTCAGGTGACTATACTCTCATCAGCACAAATAAAGATTAATAAAGCCTACCCCAGGAAGATCTTCCTACCACTGTCATATGACTTTTCTTCTTATTAACAATTATCTGAAATCAGAGCATTGTTGCTTGGATTTAATATTATATATATATATGTATATATATATATATATATAATAGCAAGCATGTGCTTCTGGACTGGAAGAATATCATTTTTGGAAGCAAATCCCCAGATGAATGATTCTGTGCTATATACACAAAATGTATTTCCTTACTTTTCTGTTACTGTTGCTTTTATTGCCATTGCTGTTACTAAAAATACCCTCCAGAAAGTCTCCTTCAAGTGTGTTCTTGCACAAGGAAATTCCTACAGTTTTACATGATTGATTCTTTCAAGATGGAAATTTTTGTGCAGTTGTCCCACTATAGATTTTCATCTTCTGTAAGGCGTGAAGGAATTAGGGAGTCTCTAAAGCCTTTAGAAAGATCATTCCTCAGGGTGACCTCTAGGAACAACAGAGGAGATCAACTGTCTAAATGGAGTTCAACTGAAATTCATCTTCAAAATGCCTTTAACTTGCACTGAAAAATAATGTCTCCCCCAATAATTTAAAATGCTACAGAAAATACATCAACCCCTCTGAAAAAAAAAAAGCCAGTGCACTTCCACCTTAAATGGCCAGAAGGCAAGAATGAAAAATCATCCAAGTTAATAATTTCTGAAGCTCTGAATTGCAGTAATGCCATCTGAGAACCTGTCAGCAGTTGCAAATATGAAGGTAGACCTTGACCAGTTTTGGGTTTTATGCTGCAGGATGTCCTAAAAATAGCTGCAACCCTTGCTGCTTTCGTACATAGATGGTGATGGCCCCCACAGCTTTCCATAACAGATCAGTGAGATGCCAGTGGCACGGGAGGTCATGGTTCCTGGAGCCCCAGTAGGAGAGGAGAGACTTACAGCTGTGCTCATGAAGTGAAACTGCAGCTGAGATGAGAGAAGTTTGCTGAAAAAATGAAGACAAGTTGTAAGCCCTCGGAAACTCATTGACAGGGCAGCCAACTTCATTCACTGATGCATGGGCATGAAATGAAACTGCTTTCTCATCACGAAAATACTGAGGGTTATTTTAATACCTTTCTAATGGGTTTTCATTCCTTTCATTATTCCTCTGTAGTCTTTCCTTTTCCTTTTGTCTGAACAATGCATTTCCTTTTCTCTTTTTCTCTCTCAAGTTTTTAAACTTGTGCCTTTTCTTTCCTTTCAGTAGCTCCACAGATACCCACTGATTCCAGTATGTCACTTAACCTCTCTCTACACCACTAATACACCCACACAAACACATAGCTATTAGTTTTTTTTCTTTTTGCCTGAGAAGTCCAAGTGAATGTGAAGACAATTGGTTGTCTTCAGCTTCAGCCATCTTAGAGTGTAGTTCCAAGTGAAAAGTGATCAGCAAATATGTTGCAAGAAAGGCAGAGAAGATGTCCAGGAGGTTTCTGAAGGTTCTTTTACTAATCTGGAAAGTTTGTGACAACAGTGCTCTCAACAAAAGTTTTGCCTAGATATACAACATCTTCAGCTGAAAGCATGTTTAGTACTGATAATCTTGCTTCACTGGAAAGTGTTTCCAACCGACCTGACACTATGTGGGAAGTTGGAGTACAACTTGCTCCCCCAAATCTGAGATTGATTTGTTTGATCTCCATTCACCCAGCAGGGCAGACTCTGGCCACACAGCAAAGCAACAAGGAGCTGCTCCTCCTGTTTATCCCACCAAGTCTGAGACAGCAGGGATTTATCTTTGGAAGATGTCTGATTTTGTCAGTTTGGCAGTATTGCCGACCAGTTGAGGACTGGGGTACGCATCTGCATGAGCAGTTAATTTGGGGTAAGTGAAGCTGATCAGGTCCCAAGGTCCAGTAGCTGTTACAGAACTTGAAGTTTCCTATTAGGGGTGAGAAAGCATTTGGTGCATGGCTGGAGCAGAGTTTCCAGTTTAGCAAACCTAGTTGCTTTGCACAGGCACCACTTGCTGAATCAAACCAGGAGGTGGTAAGTGAAGACAATCAAGGAATTCTTTTTTAGAGACCTCACTACTTGGACAAAATGAAGGGTCACTGAGATATAGGCCGTGAAGACAACAGCTGAGAGTCACGGCTTCATGTGTCTAACTTCTCAAACTAATAACCCTCCGAGAGAACTCTTGGTAGTCTGAAAAGAAGAGGGGCACACTGTACTATCTGACACAGAAGTTTTGTTATGTGAAATTTAAATTGAAGTCATCCAGACTAAAAGAGTTTTTGGCCTTGTGCACCAAAATAGCAGAAGTCACCACTAGCGCAGCACAACAATACATCATAATGAACAGTCCCTTTTCATGCAGTAAAAACATTTCTTCAGTGATAAACCAGGTGCAAGTCTGTGATGAAAAATGAGAACACTCTACAAAGAAATATTCACTCCTTTCTGTGTCATTCTGTTGGTCACATTAAAACACAGAGGGAAGATATTTTCTCATAAGTGATCAGAACCCTGTCTCAGTCAACTAAAACAATACAGTTTTATATTAGCT
Source organism: Excalfactoria chinensis (assembly GCF_039878825.1). Classification (NCBI taxonomy): domain Eukaryota; kingdom Metazoa; phylum Chordata; class Aves; order Galliformes; family Phasianidae; genus Excalfactoria; species Excalfactoria chinensis. The sequence continues at coordinate 67,079,120 of NC_092827.1, read as the reverse complement.
AAAATTCCATCTCAACCATTACTTTGTTTCAAATAGATCATTAGGTATTTTTGTTTCCTTGCGTTTTAAAAATGTTAACACTTGAGAAATAGCAGTTTGAGTGAATGGAAGTGCAGGGAATAAAAATAAATTCAATTGAATACCGCATATTTTTAATTAAGTAGGACAATTTGGTGGCAGCAGGTCCACTAACTCTCACAAAGATGGATGGTGCATGTTGCATATTCAAAAAGCCAAAGCTAGAGAATGAAAACTCCAAATATTTTTGAAAACAATTTTCAGCCTCTCTGAGAACGATGTATCATTTATAAATCAAACAGATCAGAGGTTAGCGATAGCATAAAGAGAAAACAGGACGGGTGGGATGAAAGACCTCATCCACCTAGAACTGTATGTCTTCAACCATCAGTCATCAGAAATGAACCTGCTGGGAGGTGAGAACGCGGTATTTCCTCCAGCCTACCTCATCAGTCTTTGGCATCTCTGCCATCACTAACAGGCTGACAAGGAACCAAGCTCTTGGCTCCGACCCATCAGTATTTGTTGAGGGAGAAACTAAGATACCCACCTTCACTGTGTCTGAAGAGCTATATCCACTCTGAATTCATTCCCAGTTTCTAATATGACATTTTAGGACCAAGAGTCATCCATACATATTAAGAGGTCTGATCACGAGAACTGGACCAGGGTGGAGCAGACATACAGGGAAAATTCCTTTGTCTCCATTTGAATTACTAAAGCTTGCAGACATAATCATTCTGTACAAAGATGGACCACATGATACTAGTAAGTCTTGGGCAATACAGCTCTGAACTGGATTTAAACTGACAGTTGGAGAGGAATGAGGTATGGAGCCTCTACCTCAAGTCATCTAATCCTTTTTCTGTGATGTGATTTTAATATAATTCTTTGCATTCACATAGCATGGCTTAAACTCAATTAGCTTTCTGAGCAACATCAGCCATGAGCTGATCATTTAGCCCCTCCAACCTGTTTTGTCTCAGCCCGTCCTAATTTTAGGTCTCCTCAATGTTTTCTCCAGCTGTTTTGTCATGACCTTCAGTAGCTCCAGCTTCACTCCGGCTGACCCAGATACTTTGCTGCTGTAATCTGAATCCCCAGCTCTCAAAGGTCAAAACTCCTTCCTAAGCTTTCAGTTAGCTCTTTCACAGCAAGCTTTTAAAGGAATATAGTTATCATGACATGGGAGAGAAGGAGCTCTTGTCATTAAGAACTGCTTATGATATAAGAGAGAAAATAGGAACAAATGGTCGCTTTTAATAGTGAAAGGAAATTACTAACAAGAATCCAAAAGATGACAGGAGGGTATGAATGCCTAGATGACAAAGTTTTTGTGGACAATATAAGATAATGTAGAAAATCAGTCCTAAAGCAATTAAAGATAATAATAATCTCAGATTACCAGCTGTCTGCAGCTGAGGCTACAAGAAATGGAAGACAGATTGTTTTATATTTGCCCTCTTTCTTACTATCTTTTTCTAAGCATCTAATTGGCCAGTATCAGAGACAGGATGCTGAGCTGTAGGAGTTGTTCTCTCTCTGTATGGGCACCCTCTTGCAATGAAGGAGGAAGGATTGGACAAAAACTTTCTACCAGAAGTGCCTTCGTGCACTGAATGAAGAGAAGAAAGCGCAGAAGTGATTACACAGATGGTAATAATATTTGGAATGCAGAAAGTTGCTTCCAGTGCAGAATCATCTCAAGAAAATTCTAGCCAAGGAAGATGCTTCTTCATATATTGTGTTGCCCAGATCTTTGGACGCAGTGTTAACACAGTGCCTGTGTAAGCTATCCTGCTCAGGGGAATTTTGTGAACCACATGATAAATTATTCTGCTGCACAAGGAGCCAGCTGATGATGATCTCAAGCGAGCTATAAATAAAATGGAAAACATTAAATAAACAAGTCACATGATAGATGTCACTGAGATTAGCTATTATGAGGAATAATAACAACTTCTTGTGGGGAAAAAAAAGAGCATACGCATTAATGGCTTTGCTAATAGGCTGGGCTTTGTGTCAGGTGTAGAAAGCAGACAGCAATAGAAGGAAATATGAGCTACGTGCATTTGTTGTCATGGGCATGCTCTGAATGCAGCAAGCCAAAAGCCAACATAAGGGACTGGCCAAAAGCTGTTTAAACATCTATGAGGGGAAGAAAAAAGGAAGGAAGAGATAATCCAAACAGGATCCTGTATTTCAGGACATAAGGTGGGAAGTGTTAGTCACAGTATCAGGCATGCACTTCTTTCACCCAGTGTGAGGAACCGTCTGTTTGAAAGCTTTGGCTCTACTTCCCAAAGCTATCTGGTACAGTGTGTTTTCAGAGGATGTAGTGAAAGGCCATGGAATGAGGCTTTGAATGGGGGAGCATATCTTGATAGATGGGAAAGTTAATCTACTCCTTTGTTACTGAATCTCAATGATCAGCCTCTCTAAAGTACTGCAAAGAATGGAAATGTCATCACCAGCCTTCCTGTAAAAACAACATTCAGTTCACTTCCATCCATCCAAAGAGTTAAGAAGCCACAACTTTTGCTGGAAGCAATGCTGGCAGAAGATGGAAATTGATGAGGATTCTGAGCTCCCAGGAACAAACAAAAGTCTGAGAAAATGCAAAAGTAGGTGAAAAAGTAGATTCAATCAGGTGAATGTTTTTAAGCCACCTACTTCAAAACTTTCATTTCCCAAAGTTCAGTATCAAACTAAAATATGAAGGCAAAAGCTACAAAACTATTAAAAAGTGGGTAACTCTACACTCCCATCAACTGCAGAAATTTCAGTTCAGGGTGTATGAATAGAACTACATTTACAATCCAGCTCTGACTGACGAATTTTTCAGTTTTATTTAGCTGACATATTTTCACAGCTGTGTGTCATGTTAAAAATGTGACATTGATCAGGATATCAGAACTCAAAAAGAAAGTGCTTTTTATATCGTACAAGGACAGACCAAATATTTCTTGGCTTCCAGTTGTTGCAGAGGAATTCCCCAGTACAAGTACAAGAAGAAAGAGAAAAGTTCAGCACCTCTTTACTTTCAGAAGTCATACCCAGTGAGTTCTACTGTGTCATGATTTATTTCTTCCACTTTTAACAATATCAAGATGTGAGCTCCTCTCACAAAGGCAGTGTTTCCTTTATACACCTACACAACCCACAAACACTCCAGAGAACTGAAGTCTATTCAGTTCTATCTATAAGGCTGCAGTGGTTTATCCAGTAACCACGTATATCAGAATGAACGGAGGGTTCTTTTCTGGAGAGTTCTGTTCCATAGGATTGCAGTCTAGAATTTCCAGATGATGAATACCATGAAGAGCTTCCCCATGATTTCTTTTCTGTCACTGAGTATTTAGTTGGCATTAAGAGAAATAATAAAAAAAATAAATAAAACCCAACAACAATTTATGACAGACACCCAGCAAGGCAAGTTCTGTCCTAAGCAGCTATAGAATTACAGTCAAAGAAAGTAGTCCTACCTGGGAAGTGTCAGGCAGCCTTACCTCCAGGCAGTGATACGAACTTGGTCTGGTTTTTCATGCTTCTTCTCCTTGTTTTTGGTTCCTCTGGGTAACTTTGTGCCCTGTTTTTCACTGGTTGTACTGGCTCAGTATTAGTCTTCTGCAAAATCAATGGGGACAGTAAATTAAAGAATACAGATTAAAAGGAAAAAAGAAGGTTTTTGCCAACCTAATATTAATGGCTTGTCAAGACAGCTGAGCTTGGCATATGAAGGCAGCTTTCTTTGGCTACCCAAAATAATTTCTATCATAATTGTCTTCTTTCACATATTTTTGAAGGATGTGTCTCCAGCACAGAACCATGCAACTGACAATTTATGCTTCTCGTCAGACTAAGGAAACTACAGAAAAAACAGTGCCTAAGCCATTGCAGGGAAACAAGTGGCCATAAGTTTGGTACTAGAACTTTCTTAAGCCACTTGATTAATAATTTAGAAGTGAGGATACTGCAAGGAATCATTTAAATCAGTAAAGCTCGGGGTTCTCACAAACTGCAAAGTCATTGCAATATTCAGTGACTGGAGAAGTTATTTCCCCAGATGACTGTTAAATAACTTCCATAAAACAACCTGCAGCTACTGTGGAGGCAATGATTTTACCAGTTCTGTTGTCCTACAGTGACACCAAGGAGCAGCAGCTCTGGATTTAGGCATACCACCCAGTTGATTTGGGCTTATGTGTGCACTGACCTCGAATGTGATGTTCAGTCTTTGAGGAGTGGGAAATGGTGACAACCAGAACTGGGTTGAGAACAGGGTTCGTAAGCTCTACTTGCTGATGGCCACGAGGCCATCAGCTTGGTAGAGTCAGAGCATAGTTGGTATTTCTGTTACCAGAGAGTCACCTGTTTTATCTGTAGCCTCCACACGCCTTCATTGGCAAGCCCAGGGTAATGGAGCATCCCCTCATGGTAGAACCATCTGTGCACTCAAAGGCCCATACCTCAGTGACCATTCTTCCCATGTAAGGAGAGGAACTTAGCAGATACTGGGAATTAGAGGGACTATAAGGTGAGGAATCCTTTCCCTCTCTGTGAAAGAAAATAAGGCTGAACTGTTCTAGTCTGGTGGTCAAGGATATTCCTGTGAGGCCTGGTAGCTAACACACAGAGTCTGTGTCTTAGACAAGGAGACATTTTCCATCAGCACCACAGCTGAACACTTAAAGAGAACAGTGAATAGAAGAAACATCACTGGGCAGTGAGTTCTTGTAGAAACAAAATTATGCTAATGCAATAAATGATAGTGGTGTAAGAATGTGCTGTATTAGCATTGAAGGAAAGAGTAATTCCCACAGCAGTGCTTTCAGAAACTATCTATTCTTTTTTTAATTTTTTTTTACAGAAGTGTTTGTTAGAATTCAGAGATCTGTCCCAGAGGATATACACGCAGAATAGCTTGCAACATTGACAGGCTCAGAAAACACCAAAACACCGGGATGGTCATATTTCTCTTGTGCCTGCAACATTCTTTTCATGCTAGCCCTGATGTGGGCCAGCTCTGCTAAGTGTCTATCTGCATTATGCCTCACTTCACTGCTCAGAGGTGCAGGCTCCTCAAGCTTTAGCTTAAGGAGAAGGTAGGAAAAGGCTGGAGGTGGGCCATGGACATTCCCAATAGTGATCTTGGTGAAGTTTCCTTATGTTGGTAATAAGGTATTCCTCTTACTCCTGCGGTGTTACTATGACTTGTGTTGGTATCACTGAGTAGAACCCTATGATGGTCTGCTGCTGGCAGAATTCTACAGAGTGGATTGAGATCCCCATAGCTTTTTGACTGGCTTCCCCTATGAGCTCTGTGCAGCTTAATCAAACTCTGCCAGATACTAATGCGGATGCTAATGAACTAATTAACATTTATCAGTAGCTGTGCTTCCTGGGAATGCTATGGGAGCTGCTCTTCACATATGTCACTAGAACAGCCTCTGTTCCTAGCTTAATCAGACATTTCCACCCGTTGTTGTTTTTCTACATTGTCTGGCAAACCTTGATGGAATAGAAGGATAATGTGAACCAAAGATGGTAAAAGTTATACAGCACAGTCATTGTCACTTCACAGATCCCCAGAAGGTGCATCCATCAATGGGAAAGGCAGTGATGGGAGGAGAAAAAGAGGTTCAGCCACCTGAGAGTAGTCTTGAAAATCCCATAAATCAGCCTAAGAAGCTGGGCTTGATCTTTGTGGTAGCATGCTGTAGAGGAATGTTGTGTTTTCCTGGTCTATTTGGTACAGCAAGAATGAAGAATTAAATGCTTGATATATAAATATGATAGACCAATTAATTGAGAATAAAAGGACATCTTCAAAAAATGATTCCAGGTTTTAGGCAAGGCAGAGCTTGTCAAAGAAAGTAAAAAATACCCAAACTATTGGGTATCGTCTTCAAGGAAATGCTGATGTTGCTACAAGATGAAACATTTATAAGGGAGTCCGTGTGTTCAAATTAAAAGAGATGTGGTTAATTGAGAATTGGGGAAGCATGCACAAAACCTACCAAAGGACTGGATCTCTGCAAAGGGAAAAAACATAACATATGGGACAGATTTGCCAAATTCCAATGTGTGATCTGTTCTTCGGAAGAAGACACCAAATAGGCCAAACTCCAGTTCTTGTTATGCTATTTTTGTCCATAGCTAAAATAGAGAGATTTTTCTTGGTTAAAATGAATTTTAAATCTGAACCGGTACTCACATGGATCCATCGGATTATCTGGGCTACTCTTGCAGGGAGATGAAAGTGAAAAATTGGAATGAAAGAGAGGGGAGAGTAAGAGAGCAAAAACTGTAACAGATAAGAGGTGGGAGGGAAGAGAACATGAAGGAATGTCTTTCAGAAAGTGTATGTAGGTAAGAGAGACACTACAGAAAAAAACAGTGAGAAAGACAACATAGCACAAAAAAATGAATCTACCAGATTTCTCTGCTTTCTGAAAATGTCAGAGGGATAAGGCACTAGTGCTGCTAAAACTGTTTTACAGTTGTGGGATGGAAGCATCTTGATGCATTTAGAACAGTCAAAGGATGACTATATAAGTTTCGGGAGGTTTGAAAGAATGATGGTTGGATAGCTAGTACTGGAGACATCCATCCGGCTGTGTATTACCTTTCAGGGCACTGCAGACAGAAATAAAGCTGATAAGTTTTGGTGCAGTTGCCACTTCTTCTGAGTGTCATGCAGTTCTGATCCTAAGACAGGGTCGCAATTTGTTAAAAACATGTTTCTGTCTCTGGTGTGGCAGTGCCCTATTAATCAGTGAGGCAGCGTTAAGGCTCGTGTGAGCAGGTACAATGGTGCCTTGTCATAGGGCATACGACTTTGAGGAAAGGAGGGTCTCAAAGCAGAAACATTTTTAAGGATTTCATAAATAATCTTCCAGGGTCTTTACCTTAAAATCAATCTTAGTTATTTGCAAAGAAGGGGGACGAATAAAATGAAAGTAGTAAAAAATATTTTAAGTAGTGTATTTCAATTTTACTGAATAAAACTCTACTTCTTTTTCCTGTGAAAAAGATGGTATTTTTTGAGTTCTTTCAAAATTGAAATGAAGCATGAAGGCAGAAAACTGCAAAAGCTGCATGCTGTGAGGGGTCAGTTCTTCACTCTTCCACTTCTGCACAGCCATAGACAAGTATCATTACCATTTCTGTGCTTTCATTTCCCTACTAATAACATGGTGGTTACTTTGCAGGAATGAGGTAAAGGTTAAATAACAACGATTTCATATCCACTAGTAGAAAATGCTGGAAAAAAATCAAGTGTTGCTGATAACTGAGTTTCCACAGAAGACAGAGGACAATTGGAGAGAAAGTAGTAAACAATGAATCTGTTGAATGAGTGACCTGAATTTCCCAGATATGATTCACTTCAAATAAGTTATGTTTGTTTTCTTAATTTCTCTAGAGTTAATACCATTTCTTGTCCTTGCTACTGTGCTTTCTATGTCCAAACTCTCTTAGCTGAATAGCCAAAAGGGTGAGGGGAGTGGAAGGAGCGGCACTGCCTCACCCCATGTCACACTAGCCTGCAACATGCCAGTTGATGCTGTGTGGGCCGCTGATATCCCTTCACCTGCACTGATAAATCTGTGTTTTATCACTTTGTGTTAGAGCCATGGAGAGGCAGAAATAGCTGGGGCAAAGTTCTAAGGGCAGGTTCTCATAGCTTTTATTCCCTTGATGTGTAATGTACTATGTGAGTGTCTGAAACACAAAGTGAAGACTTATCTTGAATTTAATGATGCAATTGCCCCATTCCATAGCAAACTGCAGGAATCACTAATTACATCTCTTAGAGGCCAAGCTACTGAGCATACATCAAATGAGAGGCTAGAAAAAAATAATTACTGTTAACAAGTGAACTGAAACTATTATGCAGACTTCCCTGGTGCGCAGAAGCTGCAAGCCATAATCTGAATGAGATGGAGGATAATAAACAGCAAATGTTGTTAGAGCACATGGAATACCTTGTGTCCTCTCTTAAAAAAAATTAAAATATAACCATCTGAGAGGTCAATGCAAAAAAAGACCATCACAGATTTCTGCCCTAGAGTCAGAATGACAAACCAAGATGCTGATGAGACTGCTGTCTGCAGAGCTTTCCGAGCTGAAGGAACAAATTACATTATTGCCACCAACCAGACCAGTGAAGACCAGTTGAAAGTCCTCCTTCCCTTTCACACCCTCTCCGCTTCCAGCTGGTCCTGTCAGCTCAGATGTTGTGAAGAAAACTCTTCTTCTCTGTTGAGGAGTGAATGTGTGCTGTGAAGATTGGCTTGAAATAAAACTGGGCCAGCAGCCAAGCTTGGATTCAGTAGCTCTAAGTCAATTTACCTTCTCCACAGGGATGAGTGTCTACCCCATGGCTGTTCTCACCATTCCTACCTCTCCCACCCTCTCTCTGCTCACCTCCATTGCTCACTTCTGTCTGCAGCCTACTTCCCAAGTCTCTACAGAGCTTTTGTGGGCAGCACAGGTCCTGGCATCATTCAGCCTTTGCATGGGGTGCTGCAGAAGAGGTCTGGGAGTTGCAAACGCGCTACCTCCCACCAGAATGCATCCACTGCTCCCACATCACCATTCCTTGTGACACAGGGCATATTAAGCTACTTCTCCTCCAAGGAGAAAGAGGCATCAAATTATCCTGAATTAAAGCATGCACACAAGTAGTTGCTGCAGAGGGTTTGCCTGATGGGATGCAGGACTGGGCAGAGTGGCACATGATCATAGCAGTGATTGGTTCTTATGTCTTTTGTTTGATTAATGGGGACATTGCAATCACTGTGTCAAAAATAGGTTGTTTTTTTTTTGACATCCCACGTTGTGATTTTGCTTTGAGGCATCTAAGTGCTTTCAGGAATTAGTAAGGGAGAAATTTCAGTAGAATATCTTTCAGAGGTTCAATAAATATCCTTGTTTTTAGATACCATCAAAGACAGAATGTGGGGCCAGCTGAGCTGTCAGTCAGAGTTTCTGTAGCAACTGCTACAGAATCATATATATAAAGAAAAGAAGATCTCAAAAGCTGAACTGGAAACATTTTAGATTTACAAATAGGAATAGAAAAAACATTTTAGGAAAGGGACGTTGCAGCATGGCAGAGAGCTGGGAGAACAAATTGGAACTGAAACCTCCCATGCCATACTTTGTGAGACAAGGAGAGAAAATAGCGGTGAGTTATATTCGTAGCAAGGTGACCCCACGCGCTTTCATGGCTGAACTCACCACCTGCACAAAACAGTCATGGTTTAGGGCCTGTGAGACAGAAATAAATTTTAAACTCGCATTTTCTACACTGCAAGCAGTATTCCTTTCTTCCTTCTGCATTCTCCTGTCCTTGCTGAGTGTGACACTCAGAGCCTGTGATCTTGGGGACTGTTAGAGAAGAAAAGCAGATATGATTATGGTTTTAGTCTACTTACAGCTACTCTAAGTGCACCTCAACCTAGAAAATTCCTCCAGGCTTTTCTCTTCCTTTTTCAAACAATATTGTTATTGTTTTTATGCGAGTGGTAACATGCTCAACTGGGCACCACTTAGTATAGCCATGTAAAATACAGCTTATGAAGTTTCAGATGGATACAAAAGCAAAGGAGATAGATGAAGAGAGGGTCTACATGGCCAAGGTGGAATCCAGCTGTGATTAGCAAGGAAGGAGTCACTGCATAGCACCATACAGCTCAGAGCTACCAAGAACTCTGAAGGCAACAACTTAGAAGCAGGCTTCAGGAAGGCTTGGAGTATAACAGACTTGTTTTCACCATGACTCAGACAGGGGCTATCCCTTCTCTTGTCTTCAATCTACTTTTTTTCCATATTCCCAAATATCCCATAACTCTTCCATGTTCGCTTCCTGTGGTTTCCACACAGCGCTCTCGGACACCTCAGCAGCATCTGCATACAGGTCTGCTGGGTAAGTTCAGCGTTCTCCTCCTTCAGTACCTTTCTTCCTCTGATTTTGTCCCCTTGCTCCCAGCTGAGAGCTCTGTGTGGGCTTCCTCAGTCCTACTGCTTTTTAAACAGTAACTGTGAGTGCCTGTCAAAACCACCAGTCAGTCCTGCTCTGGGCAGCATCCATATCTGGGAGGTGTGAAGCTCTGTTTTAAGGCTGAGAAGTGCTCCTAAATTCTCTAATCATCCATTAAATGCCTTCCCATTGGCCCATGGATTCACCTGCTACTGAAAAGCAGCTGTTGTTCATTCTGTCATCTGGTTATGGGAAAGGAAAGTGAAATAGGAATGGAAGCACCAAGAAAACAAGTGGTGCACTGTATGACTTACAGTGAAGATCATCAGCAAGCAGTGGGAGTGGGAACACTGAGAGCAGCTGACACGGATGCCTCCCCGCACCTCAAGTGCTGTCACCCTGCTAGTTCAGCAAGTAGGGACCACAGGCACTGTCTCTGCACCCTGCACTCTGCCCTCCACCTTTCCATTTCCAGGAGGAACAAGAACCCCAGCAGAGCACACTCAGTGTCATTCATGCAAGGACAACCCATGTGTGCTCCAAAAGTGGAGAATGGCCCTCACTGATCAGTGAGCGAGGATTGGAAGATATTCTTCACAGCAAATGAATATTTAGTGTGTCAGTTTGTTATCAGTCTCCATAGCATAATTTTCCCATTTCTCACAAGAGCCTCATACTCACAGACAGCAGAAAAGACAAAACAATGGTTTTTGCTTTTCAGAAACTATCAAAGGTGGGCACTGTCATCTTGGCACAATGATTTTTTTTATACCAAACACTGACCATTCATCAAAACAAGTCTCTTTAATCTATAAAAAGAAGTAATATCTTGCTGTCAGCCTTCTGTAGAAGAAATGAAAGCTTATTTCAGCTATTTGTGCTCCACATTGCATAGAAATTATCCTGCTGCAAAGGGATAGACTTAATGACCAAATAGGTCATTTCTATTGCTAATTTCTTTGCTTATATCTCAGGAGGTTACATGCTAAAAATTCTTCTTCATAGGAAGAGCTTTCTTATCCTAGTGTACATAATTACACCTCTGGTAAAGCACAGACTTGTTCTACTTTTTTATGACTCATGATTTTTCCTGCCTCGCCTTCAGATGCTGAATGCAATCCATCTCGAAAGGATCTGATTCTTAAGAAGCTTCTGAATATGTGGTCTCTTCAAAGTGTTATAGCCTACGTAAGCCAAACACACTACACAACTAATTGCTTGAACATTTCATTACAGTATCTTTCTACACTGTAGCTGAGGTCAGAGGGAACTTCTTTTAAGAAAGGTACTTGGCTGCAGAAGCGTCCCATTGAGAGCCATTCGTTATGTTTAGACTGCAGAGGACAAGCTGAAAATGGCAGAATCAAGAGAAAATGTGAAGTCATGTCTGATCGTTTATTGCCAGGTTTAAATTGGTTGGTAGCCTAAGTGAGACCTGACAAAGATGGTCTAAGGACAGAATGAGGGCTGCAAATCATAACCTTGTTGCTTTGGGTTTTTTTTTCCCAGCTCTAACCATACAGCATTAAGATGACAGTGACTCGGCCTGCATCTCATCTGCTATATGTCTCAAATATGGTCTTTTCCCACTTAAAAAGTTTTCCTGGGCAGAATGAGAGGATTTTTCACATTTGCCTGTGAATTCTGGGCAGATGGCAGTATTTCTCACTAGCTCCAGCCATGTATGTCTGGAAAGCGGGGGCATTTCCTGAGAGCACCGACAGATCAGCTGTACAGTGCTCAAGATGCAGGACCAACTCACGAGCACAAGGCTGTGCCCATAAATCCTGCACTCCTCGGGAGCATCCACTGGTTAGCATACGCAGCCGATGCATCCACAGGCAGATGAGTGCAGCACCGAACAGTCTGCATTGCTCACTGCAGTCAGCTCAGTCTCACAACTTACTGTGCATTATATGTGTTAATTTGACCAATCCAGCACAGAGCTAGTAATATTTTCTGGGCAGATTTAAAAGGTGGTGATTAATAATGCCAAGACTCACCTACCAGTGTGCTGACTGGAAACAATAGCATAACAAATACAGAAAAAAGAATGACACATACAACATTTCTATGAGGAGTTCTTGAAACTGTCAAGATGGGCACATATTTTTTTCCAAAAATATTTGTATAAAGAGGAGAAAAATTGTTTCTCCAGCAGCAAATCAAATTCAAGGCCTTTATCTACAAGTATATTTTTGGTGATTCCAAGGAAAGGGTAAGGTTTCCTTATATAGCTGCATCAGAAGGGTGCTTTAAATGACAGTGAAGACTGTGAATTTCTGTCTTCTGAGTGTGTATGTGTGTGTGATAGGTGCAGAACTTGAGCTAACAGCTGCCCAAACCTGGTCAAGACCTCATGGATGTTATAGACAGAGAGTGCTGATCAGGCACCAGGTAAAACACTGGGAAAAAATAAAATAAAATAAAATAAAATAAAATAAAATAAAATAAAATAAAATAAAATAAAATAAAATAAAATAAAATAAAATAAAATAAAATAAAATAAAAATTATTCTCTCTTAAAATCACCTTACATGGAGTAGTGCCATGCCAAGTGAATAACAAGTGTCTATCCACACACTTGCTGTCCTAAACAATTGGACATGCTGTAATTGTGAAGCAATCTCTGGGTGAAGCAGGGAAGACCAACACTATGAGTCTACAATTCTAAGAGGAGACTGATGGCTGCCCAGAGAGGCAAACAGTAAGGACGGGATAGGATGGAATGGGAAGGAATGGGATGGAATGGGAAGGAATGGGATGGAATGGGATGGAATGGGATAGAATGGGATGGAATGGGATGGAATGGGATGGAATGGGATGGAATGGGATGGAATGGGATGGAATGGGATGGAATGGGGGAAGCCATATTGCAATTAAGCGCCTTGCTGGCCCTCTTCCCAATAGCTCTGCCAGTGGCAGGCTGCTTTAAATCTTCTTTCATCAGGTAAGCAGCCCTTTCCTGCTGATTCTATTTACTTTTGGGGATGGCTCCCAGCACCGAGCAGCTGAGAGAGGTTGCCAACATTTGGTGACACTTCTCTTACCACTCCCAGAGGAGGAAGGTGGGTGAGGAGCAGAGCTCCCCAGCAGTAACATAGCAGGGTTGGCAGGGAGGGAAGGATCTCACAAAGAGTAGAGGAAGAAATATTTTTCATTTCTCATTTCCACTTTCTTTCCAATCACTTGCTCTGATACAAGCTGAAGTGCCAGTGCATACTTCAGCATAGAAAAATGAGAGGCTGAGACAGAGCCTGATCACAGTGGTTGCTAAGAGAGTAACCTAATTTACAGCAGATGGTGTTTATTGTTACTTCCCATCTGCATAAGGATTAAGAATTCTTCTCAGAAGAAAACAATGCAGCCTGACAGCATCCTGGTAGGAAGGGGCAAAATTAATTCCAATCAAATACAGCTTTTCTCATAAAAGAGATTTTTTTTTTCTTTCCCAGGCCTTTGGGTAAGCTTTACTTCAATAGAGTTTAGGATCATTATTAATTCTTTAATATTACACAGTTTCTTGCCGTGTAGTGTCATTTTTAGAAATGTGGAGGAATGGAGTCAAGTAAAGGTTAAGTACATTGCCTCTGATCAGAAAGAAACTTAATATCAGAGTTGAGATTAAAGTTTCAGCTCCCCAAGGTCTTACAGCAGGATGCTGTTCCACGAAGGAACCAACAACACTTCTTGCAAGCATCTGCCCTTGGCCCAGGGACTGCCAGAAGAAAGCTACAGCCATGCTGTCTATGAATGATCAGTCCCTTAGAATTGCAAATGTCTCTTACATTCAGCTCCCATTGACCAATGTTGACTCAGCATGTCTTTTTGCTCGTAGTAAGAAATTAAATCTTTGTTCTATTGGTATAACCCATGCAAAATCATTAGAGTTATAGCAAGATTATTAGTACACTGAGCCTCATTATACTTTGACTGGATTTTCTTTGCATGCCACACCATAATATTCACATGTTACATACATTAGTATTGCTGCCACTTTCCTTTGAGTTGTGCCTCGGTTTTAGTAAGCAGGCAAGCATCAAAAAGATGATAATTATGAAAGAGCAATGAAACCTTAATCTAGAAATGGAAGGAAAAAAGAGCAGACAGTTAACAGACAAATAAGCAAAAAATAACAGTATTCAAAAAAAACGATGGCAAAAGAATAAAAAAAGAAATTATAGTTTGAGCAAATAGAATCATAGAATCATTTGAGTTGGAAGAGACCTTAAGAGGTCATCTAGTCCAACTAGTCCAAGTTCTTTACAATGAACAGGAGCACCTACAGCTGGATCAGGTTGCCCAGAGCCCTCTCCAGCCTGACTTTTGCAGCAGGCCATACTGTATAAATAGTGTGCCATTTTTTCTGCTCTCTGTTGCTTGGTTATAGAGTTTTGAGCCCAGCACACCCTCTTTTACCTTCTGCAGTTTTTGTTTTGGAATAACAAGCAGTCTGGCTATTTTTCTGGGATTTCTAGAAATGAGACAGACCTTGGCAAATCGCTGGTGGTGCACAAGCAGATTGTCTGGGTACATCAGGGAATTCATGGCATTCTCAGCAAGGGGAAGACAACCAAGGCTGCTGGATCTGACCAAAGCAGCTGCCTGGATGGCAGTAGACAGACATCCCTTGCACAGTGGCTGCACAGTTGATCTCTAAATTCACAGCAAATTGAAGCAGCTGGGTATGCCTGATATCTGGCATATGTGCTTCCATCGCTGAGATTTCTTGAACTCTGGAAATCCTACATACATCTGCAGCATGTATCCTAGTGGTTGATAATTCAATGCAAAAGTCACGACAGCATAAGTCACTGAGTAGGCTGTCTTTTTGAGACTTGCAGTGCAAGTGGCTATTCAATGGCTATTCAAATGGCTATTCAAAAAGGTGCACCAGTAGTGAAACTATGTCATGATGCAGGACAGAAGATGCTTTGCAGTTATTAAAAGTGCACTTAGAGTGCAGTTATTAAAATCCTCAGACGTATTCTTCCTTTTAACTGGTTTATACAATAGTGTCACATTTTAGCCTTTTTCATTATTTCCTCTCCTTTACCGATAATAGGTGAACTCTGTGTGTGTATGTGTGTACACTTACATGCAATATAAAATATACAAACAACCCAACTCATATCAATGCCTTCCCATTTGTAGTTTACCTAGCAGCTTGGTTAATGCTCATGTTTCTTAACTGATACATGCAAAAAAATCATTACAGGCTTTGTTCCTCAAAGTCTTACAATAGGAGATCTGCTTATCACTTATAAAGTCACCCAGTTTAGCACAACTTGGTGATCTCAACCAGCTCTAAGCTTGTTGTACACTGACACAATCTGCTCCCACTCTAAACAGAAATATTTCTCCAGACCGGCTCCTTAAGTCATTTTTTTTTTTTACAGCCTGGAAAATGTACATGGATTTCTACGTTTGTGTGAAGCATTAGTGACATCCAGTGGTGACCAATGCAAATGATAAGAATGCTTAACCCCTGCTCTCAAGGGACACCTAAAATTCCTCCTTCTCCTTCTGTAACAGACAGCTATTTGAAAACAGAGAAAGGCAGAAAAGATGTGTTTCCTGGCTCTTCCACAATACATCCTTACTCTGTGTTTGATTAAACCTCACTGACCATGTTCCACATAATTGTTATTTTTCATCTGTGTCATTTGTTAGAATCCACAGAAGCACTTTGAGAAACCGGGTGGCTGAAGTTGTGGCATCTCTCATCAAAACAGATATAGATTACAATGAAAACCAACTAAACAATCAGATGTGAGACTACTGAGAAGTACTAGCTGTATACATACAAGGGTTTCAGTAGGTAGTCTTCCACAGAGGTGTGTGAATGACAGCATGAGAAGAATGAAGAAGGAACACAGAAAGAAACAAAAGCAACAGCCATAACATAATCCTGATGAAAAGCATCACAGGCACTTTTGGGCAGAGTGCTGTTTGCTCTCCCAATGGAAATAAGTTGATAGCCTCTGAATTTTGGTCAAGAGTCTGTTGAATCAGCCACGGGCAGTTATCTCAGCTCCGAAGCTGCCAATTCTGCGCTGTCTGCAACACTGTTCAGTTTCAAGGAGCCAGCTGAGACACCAACAGCCCAGAGTAAAATTTCAGATTAACTCAAAATAATTAAGTCTAATTTTGAGAGCTTCCATCACAGTCATGGTGAGCATCTCAGAAGGAGTTTTTAATATAAAGTACTAGCTCGTACAGAACACATCAGGGAACAGAGGCTATTCTGCAACATTTTAGCATGACATGCATTCAAGTCATGTTTTAGGCCAGTTCATTTTCAAACTCTACTTCTACATGTATTCACTACAGATCTTACAGCACACGTCGTGCTTAAAGCAAAACAAACCAAACCAAAAGGAACACAATAGATTTTAATATAATCACAAAACAATGGCATTACTTCAATTTTATTGTCAGTTTCCAAGTCACATCACCTGAGGAATTAGCAAACTTCTTTACTTTGTCCACTTAGGACAAAGTGGTTTTTTTACTTTGCCTACTGATATGATTACACTAGAATTATTTACACCTTTAGAGTTAGGCAGTGACATGTTGCAATGAGTGACAGTTCTCAAAGAAATCAGCAGCATTCATTTATTGACTTCAGTGTTCAGGACTGGAACAGGGAACATAAACTCTTCTTTCTGTATTCACATAAGCAAGTTCATTCCTACATCTTATGCATCAAAAGAAAACAAATAAAAAGCTGAAAAACATTAATATTGGGACATATCCTTTTCTGTTGTGAACTTCTATGTCTAACTGGAGTTCTTTGTTTCTAATATCTACTGAAAGCAGCAAACAGGTTTTTTTTCCACACTTTTCCCAGAGCCAAGCGATATTGGATGGAGAAGTCATTTTAGGCAGGCAAGGTACTCAAGCTAATGTATCAGTGCTGGCATGATAGTTTGTCAAATATTATCTACGTTTCCTGAAGGATTTTTGTACCTGGAGCGTCTACCACAAATTAATTGTAGTATCTCTGTTTCTTCATGATGCACACTGTCACACTTTTCTCCTTTGTCAGAAATTGTAATGTGATGCCTTCAGCTTTTTAAAACGATAGAAGCAGAGAGAAGTCACGAGAATGTGGTGGGAGGTAAAAGCAGATGCTTTCTTTCCCATCTTACCTATGTATATTGGAATGAAAGTATTTCCAAGATAGTGGATTAGTTACTGTCAGCCTTCAAGAAAATGATGATACAATTATACTAAGCATGATTTGTCATATAATTATGCATCCCTCACAGTGTTCGTTATTTGAGAATAAGAAGGGATGCTGGAATCTTTAAAATTCAGTGTTCACGCAAAGCTAAAAGTAGCTATTCTACTCACTGGCTCCTACAACAACTGTATTCAGGGAGTAGCAATAAAGTGAGACAGTCTTTCAAATGCTCATTCTTCATTCATTCAATGAGTTCATTAATCATATGTTATCCAAAACCTGCAGATTAAATAGTGATTCCAGCTTTCATAAGAAGTTATTAAGTGTCATGCGTTTGTGTCTCAGGAGGGATGACAGTGAAAAAAGTTAAAGCCTGTGCTTTGCTAGGCCTAGAAATCTTGGAATGAGTGATGAGTCAGAAAAGCATGAAAGGCTTTATAATAGAAATGAAATGAATAATCCTAGCACAAAAATGATGGTAGATAGATTCAGGGAGATGTTTTTTACTGAGAGAGTGGTGAAGTGCTGGAAGAGGTTGCCAAGAGTTGTGGGTACCTCACTTGGAGGTATATAAGGCCAGGTTGGATGGGGCTCTGGCAATCTGATCTAGTACTTATCTAGTGGCTGGCAACCCTGCCTGTGACAGGTAGGTTGGAACTTGATGATCCTTGGGGTCCCTTCCAACTAAAGCCATTCTATGATTTTGTGATTCCTACAGTTCTGTGAAATGGCTCATTTATCTCCTTTGTTTGGTGTGCTGAGTCATGGGGATGCTCTGGTTTGTGCATGGCTGCATCAGATAAAGGTGGCTGCCTAATTCTGGTTTTACTGTTAATTTACTGAGCTTGTTATATTGCAGTTTCCACTGACAAATGATTACATTCCACCGACTCCACCGTTATTTTACAAATACATCAACAAATCTGAAGGATGTAAACAGTTCACCAACAGATTCAAATGGAAGCATATCATACTCTTTTTTCCTCAAAGAACTTTGTAAGCAAAGGCACAAATAGTAGATCTTTTTAGAGCAGGATTTGTCTTAGCTAACACAAGAGATCTTAGCTCCTTTGTAAAGCATATACATTTAACCCATGTTGCACTGATCTGCAGGGCTTCAGCCCTCCCTACTGACTTCCCTACCAAAACCTACGTCTGTTTTACCCAGTGAACCTCTCCCACCTCTGTCCATGGAAGTGCAATGAGCACTGCAATAGGGACACCAGTGCAACAGTTCAGTACAGCTCAGTGAGGCAAGGTTAAATAAAACGTAAAGCATCTGTGTGAGGAAGGAGGTCATTTGTTCTTCCATTCTGGCACACAGAAGTACATGACAGCAGGCCATGTTTTTAGATATGAAGTTACCTTTAACAACGTGTGAGAAATTATGAATGAAAGACATGAAAGGAAAGAAGATGCTAACAGAGTACAGCGAAAGGCAGCAGAATGAAGGAGGTGAATTACGCTCTGATTCATTTCTGACACCCAGGAACACACGGGCACAAACTGAAATGCCTGGACACGCAGGGAAAAGCTGGTTTTGCTGACAAGGGCACAGGTTACCAAGAAAGGCAGCAGGAGCTCCACCTCAAAATATATCAAACCTCAGGGACCTGGCTTAGAGCTGCCGCAAGTTTATCCCGGCCCCGCCATTTTGAGCTGCCCGCCCCGCCCGCAGTGCCGCTCGGAGCTCTGCAGGGGGCGCTGCCATGGCGGCGGGAGCTGCCGCGCCTCTCCCGCAGCACGCCGGGCCCGCCCCGTCCGGGCCGCGGGGCGGATGAGGCGTTGCGCTGGCAGCTGGTTCCTGTTGCCTTGTTGGGCCTGCCGGGCCGGGCTGGGCTTGTAGTCAGTAGTCGTGGCTCGTCATGGAGGCCAGGAAGATGAACTTGCCGCGGGGGCCCGAGAACCTCTGCTTCGATAAGGACGAGTTCATGAAGGTGGCTGGGGACCGTGTGTGTCCCGGGGGGCGACCGGGGGGGCTGCAGCCTCTGCCGGGCTCTTTGAGCCTACACCGGGGAAGCTGCGGGTGGCGCTGGGGGGTGATCCAGGGCAGGGGATGGATGTGGTGTGTGTGTACGAGCGTGTTTGGTTTGCACTTCTCCTTCCATCGTTCTCCTTTTCCTGGTTCATTTCCAGCCGGATTTTGACGTCGATCACTTTGTATCCGAGTGTAGGAAGCGTGTGCAGTTGGAGGAGCTCAGGGAGGATCTGGAGCTCTATTACAAACTCCTTAAAACGGCCATGGTAGAGCTCATAAATAAGGACTATGCGGACTTTGTTAATCTCTCAACGAACCTAGTAAGTGCTACTGTCATGTTCACGCTCTGTGCACTGTAACATGCTGCTTATTTTTCATATGAAAAGCATATGTTAGATTTAAGACATCTTAAACAGTGATTTTGAGGGGAGGTGAAAGTCCATTCCCAAAGAATTTGGCTGAAGTAGAGGCAAACACTTTCTGTTTTCATCTGCTAACACTTGTAAAATTGAAAGCAGCATGTCATTAAGATTCAGTAGTAAAGTTTCAGACAAGGCCACTCTGCAGGATTCTTTAGGAGTCTTCAAACTTACTATCTTTAGAAATTCCAACTCATTTTACTGAGAGTTTCGTGTTAAAATTGCTTGTTCCCTTTTTCTCTTGCTCTTTTGCCTCAGTTTATAACATTATACAGGCTCAAAGATTGAGATTTATCTTTTCTCTTTTAAGAAAAGTTGCTGTAGATTGTGATTTTCTTTCATTTTTGGCTTTATGTAATAATCTCATGTCTTTATACGTGCATTTAAAGTAAAATCTTTTTGCATTGTGCTTAAAACTGGAGTCAAATAAGTGAATATATCTCGGTTCTTCTTCAGTGTCTGTAAAATCATAGTCACTAATTGTCATGGGTTAACCTAAAATCTTCCTAATTCAGTTAACTTTCCAAATGAGTTATAAATGTTTTTATGGTAATTTCTTTAGGTTGGCATGGACAAGGCCCTCAATCAGCTTTCAGTACCATTGGGTCAGTTAAGAGAAGAAGTTATGGTATGCTCAAAAAAGTCATTATAACTTGTGTTCACTTCTGTATGATACATAAACTACATTTTATTTGTATTAGTCTTTATTATAATCTTTAAAAATTATACTCTTAGATGGGTAACAGGGGAAATGTGTTTTCTAGGACCTGCAGTTAACTTACATTTCTTACATTGCAGTAGTGCCTTTTAATCAAGCAGTGATGGATTCCTTAAATAATAAATGAATGAACTCTTGTAAGATAAATCTATACAAAATGTTAGAACTATTTCTGCCTGTTTTACTTTGAGGGCATTTGATCTATTTCCTGTTCTGCATTGTTAGAGTTTAGGTTTTTCATTTGCTTTTTAAGCTACTTCTTCATAGTAGTAAGCTAGCTTTTCATACTGACTTTTTTTTTCTCTCACAGAGTCTAAGGTCATGTGTCACTGAAGGAATTCAAGCAATAGATGATCGTCTGTCCAAACAAGAAGATATCAGAAAAAAAAAGGTACAGTAGATAAATTATTACCTCAAAGAGATGCTTATTAGGGCAACTTCTGACATTAACCCCTAGAAAATTGAGTTTGCAGACATCTAGGTCATGTAGATGCACACTGTGCAGAATTTTGCAGTTGTTAAAATGAGAGATTTTGATTGACTGACTTCATTTTTTTCACGTCTTCTTGATGATAAATATTTTGTTTGTTGGAAACACCGTCTCAGTTGCCTTTTTTTAGTTACAGTTGCTCTTACTTTTGCTTGCTGTAGTCCGTAAATTTATATATTGTGAAAGTAATTGAAGCACAACAGCTTAATTTTTGTATGGGGGAAGAATAACATCTGACTTTTTGCTTGACTCAGAAATACTCAGGGGTAAGAACAGCCGTTCTACAGCTGTGACAAACACTGTGGGATTTTATAGACACATGAACAGTGAGTGATACATGATTTAAATATTAAGAAGGCAGAGATCTTACACCAAGGGAGAAAAACAATAATTAAAAAAAAAGCATCCAAAGCATCTTCAGAAGTATTGCAACGGCTTTGGGGTCAGACATTAAAAGTCTTTCTTTACTTATAGGTGTGTGTCCTGAGGCTTATTCACGTTATTCAGTCAGTTGAGAAAATTGAGAAAATTCTCCATTCGCAAGGCACTAATGAGTTATCCACCTTAGAAGGAAACAGGTAAAAAAATTAAAAAAATAGGAAAAAGTGCTTGCTTAATTGACGGGACCAACTGAATTTTGTGGTATTGTTGTAGATGAATTTACAAACAGTAAAGTACACATTTATGCAATGCAAGTTGCATAAAATGTTGGGTGAAGTCACTAATCCTGCAGGAGTAGCCTGAGGCAGACAGGCCACACAAGCAGTGCTTCTGAAAAGTTCTGAGAAACTGGAGTGTGAGAAGTTTTGGTTTTTAACAGCGTAGTGGTCAGTGTCCTTTCCCTCTATCTTGGAGTGATGGAAGGTGTCTTCTGTTCAGTTTTGTAACTGATGTACCATCTGGGTGATTGCAGTAGTTGGCTGGGATGCAAGTTTTGCTTATAGACAGAGGAAGAAGACAATTCCATGAACCTGTTGGAGTGTGAAATAAGTTCTGGTGCTCTTCTGGATTGCACAGCAGTGAGTGGGTGGAGGTGGACAGAAGACTAACTAGATACACAGAAGAACAAAGCATATGCAGATATTTTCTGTCAGGGGAAGAGACTTCACAGAATCATATTTGGAAGCAAGACTGTACTTCAGTGATTCAAAAATTAGGATAATTATTGGCACCATATAGACTTGAGAAGGATGGTTTCTCTAGAGATAGCTGTCACAGAATCACAAGGTTGGAAAGGACCTACAAGATCACCTAGTCCGACCGTCCTCCCATCACCATTGCTACCACAAGCCACTAAACCATATCTTGTAGCTCCTCATCCGGATGCCTCTTGAACACTGCCAGGGATGGCTACTCCACCACCTCCCTGGGCAGCCATTCCAGTGCCTGACCGTTCTCTGAGAGAAGTAGTTTTTCTTTATGTCTAATCTAAACCTCTTCTGGTACAACTTGCAGCTGTTTCCTCAGGTCCTGTTTATTGCCTGGGAGAAGTTAGTTTTACCATATGACTAAAGGATGAAGTAAGGAAAGTTGGAAGGGTAGGAGCATTTACTGCAGTTTTCAAGCTCCGTGACAGCAAGCACCATCACAAAATAAATAAATGCTTCGTGCTTCTGGGCAGGATCTCCTGTTCCTCAGCTTCTGCTCACAGATTTTGTATCCACATGGGCCCAAACAACTCTGATGGTCTATGTCTTATTATTGTGTGATTGCAGCTGTACTGATTTCCAAATATTTATGTCTAATCACAAGATTTCAGGGAGTCATCTGTCTGATGCAGATGAAAATGAGTTGATACAAAAGGATCTGTGTATGTTCATTTTCTCATTATCTCCTTTCCAGCCCACTTTTAACTGGACAGGTTTTAGAGAGAATTGCCACAGAATTTAATCAACTACAATTTCATGCAGTACAAAGCAAAGGAATGCCCCTTCTGGACAAAGTGAGACCAGTGAGTATTGTCTAATAGCCAGCTTAACGTTTGCATGATCAAGCTAAAATGATACTATTGGAAAACAAAAGGCCATTACCACAGAGGAGAAAATTGTTTTCAAGAGGCCATGTTATCAGCTGTGGCAAAGTGTTATTTCTTCTGAGAGCTTGTATTTTGTTTGCTAGCTTTACGATAAATTACTTAAAGTAATAGTGGGAAATATGACAGGCACTTTAGTTCGTCTAAATGCATCTTGCAGTTTGTCTGCTTATTAATAGAGCGTATTCCAGAGATGTATATTGTTTTTGCTAGCTGCAGTGTACAGACTAAAATATAAACTGAATGTGCCTTAAAGTGGCTGACTTGAGTAAATTCAAGTTTGTCTTCCGCTGATATTTGGTGCCTAACTGTTGGTATCCTGGCTGGTAGGCTAATCTCCCTGATAGCCTGTTTATAGCAACTATCTGGTGGAAAAGATGAACTACTGTTTGGTTTTTTTTCCCTAGTCATTCATTTGTGAGAAGGAATGAAGGCAGGTGCTCAAGAAGTAGATAGTATGAGTTGAGGTAGTGCTTCAGGCAGATTAGCATGGAAGCTGTTATTCTTGATGGGTTTTGAGCTAGTGAGATATTTCATCGTTACTGCTTCATACTATTGTGTATTCCTACTGCTGATACAAGCTTGTTTTATATCAAGACTTCAGCGGTAGGTTATTGATTTGTGTACTGTTCACAGGGCTGTTCTGGCTACTGAATTATGAAATACAAATAACAACAGGAGTAGATTTGAGCAAACAGAGTGGTATTTATGGTGGGAGAACTTTTGTTCCTTTGTTGTGTAGCTTTCTTAACAATGTTTGGCCAGTTTTCTATACTTCTTGTTGATGTCCCAGTTTTGGTTGGGTCAGCTCTTAATAGCCTGTGCGGTGCTATTTTATTTTATTTTATTTTATTTTATTTTATTTTATTTTATTTTATTTTATTTTATTTTATTTTATTTTATTTTATTTTATTTTATTTTATTATTTTATTTTATTTTATTTTATTTTATTTTTTTTATTTTTTTTATTTTATTTTTTTTATTTTTTTTATTTTATTTTTTTAATTTTTTTATTTTATTTATTTTATTTTTTATTTTATTTTATTTTATTTTATTATTTTATTTTTTTTATTTTTTTAATTTATTTTATTTTTTTTATTTTTTTAATTTATTTTTATTTCTATTTTATTCTATTTTATTCTATTTTATTCTATTTTATTCTATTTTATTCTATTTTATTCTATTTTATTCTATTTTATTCTATCTTTTGTTCGGACTGGTGATGAAAATTTTGGAACATACCAATGTTTTAGTTGCCATCAGGTAGTGGTTTCCACTGTTGGTCAGCACTTGGGTTATTGGCTTTGCATATCCAGAGCAGATTCTCTGGTCGTGTAAAAAAAAATCAGTTTAAGATGGATGTGTGCAATATAGCACGCAAAGTGCTAGAGAGAAAATTTGGCTTGTTAAATTGGTAGTTCAACTTTGATTAAATTATTGCCGTGTTATTGAATTCGCTTTCAGTACAGAGCTTCAAGGGACCACATTGGGCCAACTGTATATCTGCAGCTAATGTAGCAGGGAGTTGGATCTAATAAAAGAAATGTTGTAGGAGATTAGGAAAAATGATTAGGAGAATATACATTGAACAGGAGCATATATTCTGACTGAAGCAGTTGTTCAGCAGAAGCCAGAAGGAATGCACCAGCGGGTCGTTTGTTGCCAGTACAATTCAATGTCTTTGGTTTGCAGTTATTTGGGAAGTAGTGCTGGGAAAACACTGTAATTATAGTTTTTGACAGAGGGGTAAATGCTGCAGTTGTTACCCAGGTAACATACTGAAAACTTTTGTGCATTATCACACATAGTTGTTCAGCTAGAGGAACTTTCTTCAGCAATGATGGCAAGGCTTTTCTAACTGCCATATTTCATTTCTCTTTATAGCGTATAGCTGGAATAACAGCCATGTTGCAGCAGTCTCTGGAAGGACTGCTCTTGGAAGGTCTTCAGACATCAAATGTTGACATAATACGTCACTGTCTTCGCACTTATGCAACAATTGATAAAACACGAGATGCAGAGGCATTAGTTGGTCAAGTGCTTGTAAAACCTTACATAGATGAGGTAAGAGAATATCAAGAATCTAAGAAGGTGAACTGACTTGCAAGCATACTTATTTTTCCAGCTTCAGTTAGCAGTTTCAGAGTACCTTTGTGAAGGGAACAAGGGAACCGACCATGTCATTTTTTGTTGCTTTTACTTAAGGAAAAAAGGTGGAGGAATTCTCTATTCACCTGTCACCAATTTTGGGTACATCCATTTGAGATTCTTTTTCTTATCTGTGTTTTTCTTGGGCATGGGAGAAATCCAGCGAACAAACCTGAAACTAAGTAAATGACTGTAGTAAAATACAGTCTACTCTGGACCAGAGTGAGTTGGAAGTGGAAGAGGGTAGACTTAGACTTGATTTTAGGAAGAACTTCTCTACTGTGAGGGTGGTGAGACACTGGAACAGGTTGCCCAACAAGGCTGTGGATGTCCCCTCCCTGGAAGCATTCAAGGCCAGGCTGGATGGGGCTTTGAGCAACCTGGTCTAGAGGGAAGTGTCTCTGCCTGTAGTGGGGGGGTTGGAACTGGAATCTTAAAGGTCCTTTCCAACTCAAACCATTCTATGATTCTGTGTTTGGTTCCAAGCTTTCACTTTTGTGTCCATGGGGAGGAAAGGCCTTGAAGTATGAGAGCTGCCTTGATGATTGCGATTGCTCAAATTGGTGTATGCTGATAGAAAACGGAATAGATCTCCTTTCCCTCATTATTACTATTAAAAGAGATAACACTTTTCAGTGCCTTTAAGTCCCACGTTACACTATTGTATCTTTCTCTTAGCTATCCAGATTTTTCTTTATTACCATTACTCTTGAAATGGGAGTGTTTAATAATGTTCTCCTTGCTTCAGAAACCTCTAAGTGAGAGGCATGGGATGAAGCGAGGCACTCTTTCTGTTTTCAGGATGTTTAAAACAAATATTCTCTGTTGGTATTTTACACTTATATTACGAAGTTAACTTTTCTGTTAAGACCCATAAATGCAATGTGAATGTTATTCCTTAAAGTGTTGAATGTGTAGCATTAGGCAATATTAATCGCCTTGTCTTAGGTTAGTGTCCCTTCTTACACATAAATGCAGAAGTAAACTTAAGCTATTTGTTTCCTTTTATTTAGAGGCTGTTTGCCATGTAGTGTTTCTAACCAAGGCAAGCAGAAAACTAATCTGTATAACTTCTGATGAAGGAGTTTTTCTAAATCAAGATAGGGGAAATAATCTATTTATTTGTTTATTTATTTATTTTAACACTCAGTAATTCCTTTAGCAGCCAAGATGTGGAATTATTCACCTTTCCCAGTGAAAGGATAGTCTATCTGATAAAACATGAGCTGTTTGTCATTGTCAGTAGGATGCTTCTTCCCTTCTTTAGAAAAGGAAACATTTAAAATCGTTCTGTTTTTACTTTGTGTGCATATACACTCAGAGAACAAGTTAGATGGCTTTTGGATGGTAGAAGAAGTATAATGTTTGTGACCCATCCACTTAAGAATGGTCTTCCTTTGGGTGCTTTCTAATGCTGTAGCAACTGCTGCAGTGGGGAATGGTCTTCTTTCCCTCAAGCTGATGCGTCCTGCTTGGAAACTGGGAAAGCAATATACTGAATATTGCAATATTTTTGGATATGGTATTGGGAGTTTTGAGTGAGTAGACATCTGAATGTTTTATTACTGTGTTTCATACTCTCTCTTCTGATGTTCAATGTTGAACTCTTCCTGACAGGTAATTGTGGAACAGTATGTTCAAGCTCATCCTAATGGCCTTCAGGCCATGTACAATAAACTGCTGGAGTTTGTTCCTCACCACTGCCGGCTCTTGCGTGAAGTTACAGGGGGAGCTATTTCAAGGTAAATGTTTGGACTTTCTTTTGGTTGCTCTAAAGTTACCACAAAGATAATACATTTTTGAAATATCTTGTACCTTCCATGCACAAATGTGGCCTTTTCCTGAGGTTTTATATTCAGTTTTGATTTGTATCACATGTGTTTTTAAGTCAGTGAACAAATTTTCTTGCTCTGGGGTCCAGACCTTCACAGGGGGCGAAGAAAATCCTCTATTTCAGTAGTAGAATTGAATACTCATGATACAACATACCAGATACCTAGGGTTGTTTTTTTTTACTCAAGGAAACATGATTGAATGTTTCATCTGAGAACAAGGGCATCATAAAGCTATCAGGCAACTGAAGTTCAAGAGCTACTGGATTGCTGGGGTACATTAAAAAAAAAAAGTGAGGATGATCCGCAGCAATTTGACAGGTTTATTTCGTAACATGTTTAATTGATTTGTATATGTCAATTGTTGCCTTAAAAAGAGCTTAATTCCTTATGCAGTTAAGTTGCCTTTTCTGAAGTTTAAATGTTTAATGTGTACTGAACTGTATCCACTTATCCATCTGTGTACAGGCTGGTTAATACGGTGGAATGCTCTAATTAGCAAAACTATGAAGGCATCCCATTTGCTCTTAAGTTGTATCAGTGTGTCAATACTCCTAATCTGTCAGCAAGTTTTTTTATCTGTATTTGTCATAATTGAAGGTTTTGACTTTGGTATACCGAGATGGAAAGAAATGCTTGCTTCTCTTCTGCTCTCAATTCAGACATCTTCCTAATGAGGGTGGCTTTCAGGCTTTTGTTTGGAAGCACTGTATCATGTATAAATACAGCTTGGAACAATGACAAAAGAGAATTAATTCTCCTTTCCGTTGAATAAGTCACCTTACACATACTTGGTATTTCTTTCAAGTTTGGAGCTTTTTAGATATTGAAAATACATGAGGAAGAGTTAGGAGTTTTCAGCTGAAAAGCAGTTGCTTTCCAGACACGCTTGCAAAATATATAATGGATAAAATTGTATAACACTTTCAGGGCTATTAAAATACTTGCAGTTTGTTGAGATCATTGGGATCATCCCAACCTGGAAGGAAGAACGGTGTGAGAGAATCAGCATTCCTATGCTTTAAAAAAGAGAAAAAACAATTACATTTTGTCTAATGCAGTGCACGTCCTTTTAGTTATCCTGACCTCTAAATAGAAGCCTGGTGCTAAAATACAACCATGGAATCATTTCATTTTTATTGCAGTGAAAAAGCGGATATTGTACCTGGATATGATTTCTTAGTGAACTCAGTGTGGCCAGAAATAGTACGTGGTTTAGAAGAAAAACTGCCATCGCTGTTTAATCCTGGAAACCCAGATGTGTTTCACGAGGTAATTCATTTTGTAACTTATTTTCCAGTTGTTCTTTCTATGACGCACGTAAGAATTGAGTGAGTCACATTCTCTACCTTTTTTTTTCCCACTGCTTTTATGTAAACTTCTGTTGTAGGTGGCTTGGAAAACTATCTCAACAACACTTGATTTTTCTACCCTCAGGTTTGTCAGTGTCGTGGTTTCAGTTTGGTACCTGGTATGGTGCTGTGCTTTGGATTTAGGGTGGGAATTATGTTGATAACAGACTGGTGTTATTGTTGTTGTTGAGCAGCGCTGCGCAGAGCCGTAGTCCTTTCAGCTTGTGCTGTGCTGCTGGTGAGGAGCTGAGGGTGTATGAGGAGGGGAAGAACCAGGACAATTGATTCGAAGTGGCCAAAGGGATGTCTCCTATCTTGTTGGGTACATATGGAACTATAAGGCTGGGGAAGGTAGCTGGAGGGGGCTGCTACTGTTTGAGAACTGGTCAGGCATTGACATCAGTCTGCAAGTGGAGAGCAATTGCATTGTGCACCGCTTGTTTTATATGTTCTATTATTGTTATTTTCCACTTCTTTCCTGTCATATTAAACCATCTTTGTCTCAACACAGAAGTTTTACATTTTTTTTTTCCTTCATTTTTCCCCCCAGTTTTCTCCCATGTCCCACTGCAAGGAAACAGGGTGCAGGGGAACAAATGTCTGTGTGGGGCTTAGCTGCCTGCTGGGTTAAACCACAGCCATCAGGGTAGGTCTTAAAGGGGTTACTGGAAGCCAGTTAGTCATGTGAATTTGGCCTTAAATATTTATTTTAGGAGTAGCTGTCCTGTTTTAGTTAGAGAATTGCAACATCAATGAAGGTGGAAGTGGATGACTGTGGTGTTTTTGCAAGATTAGGACTTCTGTATATGAAGGGCTCTCTTAATTGTTTTTAATTAAACAGCTAGGTTACAGTTTGCCTTAATACATCTCTGTTTCCCACGAAGCTTCAGTCATCCTTCAGGCTTTCACCTAATGTTGTGACTTGTGCTTTCTGCTTTATACAAGAACGTATTTTATACTTAGATGGTTTAACTCTTCTGGATGAAGAGTATCATCTTATGTTGAGCTGATATCAGCCAATGGTCCTGTTGTGTTTATTTAAAAAACAAAAACACCCACAGTGCCTTTCAGTAACTTGATGTAGTCCGTCTGAAGTTCTATCAAGGCTGATTTTGTCTACTTAAGATAAAACTCGGAGTCTAGGTCATAAAATATTTCATCTAAAAATCACTAAGAAGTTGAAGTGCCAAGGGTAAAAGTGCTCAGATGTCTATGGAAAAACTGGTAGGAGTAGTTATAAGTGAAGAAGGGATAAAAAGACATTTGCCATGTTACTGATAATCTAAGTAATGCAGACTGTAGTCAGTAGTCTTCTAGCTCTGTTTTCTAGTTTGATAGAACTTCAGAGTAGTCTTTTTCTCCAGGTTGGTCTGGTTATTTTATATATGTATGTATGTATAGCTATGGCAGTTGAAAGTGTTATCTGTTAAGGGGTCTTTACATGTAGAGGGAGTAGATGGAAAAGTATTTCTTTCAAGTCATGTTGTAAAATCAGACTGGCAGTCTTAGGCACGTGTTAAAGTAACTGTCATTGTGCAGAGGTTTTAAGTTGTTTTAGGTTATCATGCCTTTCTTTCAGACTCAGATTTGTAGTTTTACAGGCATTTGAGAATAATATGTCTTCTGCTTCTCAGCACTGATTGGAGTTTAGATTCCTGTATTTGAAAGCTGCTGCGTTTTGTTCCACGCTTTCATTCTTCAGTAATTTTGTTCAATCAGGTATCCAGTCCCAGAAGCTGAAAGCGAATCAATCTTGCATTTAGTTCCTTAAGTATAATATTATCAATAACTAGGTAATGCCTCTGAGTTGTCTTCCGTTTTGAAGGTGTCAGAGACCTTTCCAGAGTGTTCTGTTTATACCTTTGACTAATACTTCAGGCAGCTGAGCTTTAATGCCTTGCTTATCATCTTTTTGAAAGTACTGAGTTTATTATTTAAGAAAGCAGGTAGAAAGAACACTGATCTCTCATTGTTTCTGGATTTAATCCCCACATCTTTTACAGTTTTGTTGTGTTATAAATACAACCACACAGGGACAGAAGTAGCTAACCTAAAGGCTTTTGTGTGCCACTTCCTGAATGCCACCTCCATGCCATGCAATTGCCATATCACAAGAAAAACATTCTGTAATTACACATTTAACAGAAGGCTCCAAATGCACTGGGATACGCCATGCAAAAGCTTGTCTGTGTAAGTGCATTGCCCAGGATCATTTCTGAGGGCAGAACCTATCAGCAGCAACTCTGGGACTTCTCCTGGGAGTGTTTTACTGCTTCATAAAAGAATCTGATTGTGTTGCTCACCTGCTGCTCTGGAGTGGGGTAAAAGTCCTGCTGCTTACAGCCCTGTGTTGTCAGAAGCATTGAGAAGTAGAATTACTGTAGAATTACTGTACCCCCAAGAGAAGTGGAATTAACATTTCCAAAGTTGGAAGGGACCCACAAGGATCGTGGAGTCCAGCTTTTGGCTCCACACAGCACTACCCAGAGTTCAAACCCTATGCCTGAGAGCATTGTCCAACCACTGCTTGAACGGGGTAGCCTGGAGGTTTATCCAGGAATATTTCATTAATTCAACAGTGGCTTAATGAGCATGTTCTAACTTCATGAGGCAGCGTCTGATTTGTTTTATGGCTGTTTCTCGATGTTCTTTTAGTTAGGTGAGGGGTGTTCTAGTGTTGTTGGGTTTGTTTGTTGTACAGAACTATGCATGTCACCATGCTATTTTTCATTGCAGGGGGGCAGATTACAACTGTACCTGTACTACTGCTCCTTGATTTACACGGTCTTTGTGCTCTGTTAGCACATACTTGTTATTTGCAGAACTTATTTTTGGGGAAAGTTTTAGAAATTCCCATGATACAGTTCTATATAACAGAAATAAAGTACCATACTTTCATTCTCATGTGCGTTTGGTGAAGCATGTTTCTGGAAATAAGAACAAAATCCATCTACTGTATCCCTTTATCTCTCATTTACTGGGGCTGACTGTTCCTAGTGTTGTGCACCAGCGTTGTTCCACCCTGGTGATTCAGCTCGGGAATAGATCTCTCTGATCTGGCTGTTGATGGAGCTCAGACAATTCAATGCTTTTCAGAAGTGCTGTGCAGTCTATTTTTCTTATTACAGAGTAACACCTGTTAGATAACTGGTTTTGGTTTCACTGCAATCCAGGATTTTGGCATTATATGATTAGGTATCGGTGTTGGCCCATTCTGAGCCTTGAGCTTAACCATGGGCTGTTACAGGAGTTCTCTTCAGAGTGTTGTGGCCTTCATTGCTTACTGGGACCCTGGCAGTGATCAGAATGCTCATACTCTTCCTACAGAAGTACACTACCAGTATGGATTTTGTACAGAAGTTTGAACGGCAGTGTGGCTCACAGGCCAGTGTGAAACGGTTGAGATCTCATCCTTCCTACCACAGCTTTAACAACAAATGGAACTTGCCTGTTTATTTTCAGATAAGGTTGGTAAACATCTGTTGATTGTTTTAGAAGTGAAATGTTCCGTGTGTCATCTCTTTTGTTCCAGAGTCACAGAATCACTGAATCATAAGGGGCTGGAAGGGACCTCTGGAGGTCATCAAGTCCAACCCACCAGCTAAAGCAGGTTTCCTACAGTAGGTTGCAAAGGTTGAAAAGTGTTCCAAGAGTCTCTCAACAAATTCACGTGCTGTTTGTTACAGGAGTAGATCTCTTTTCCCTGAGGATAATGCAGCACTGTTAGTTGGGAATCTGATCATTAGCAGAGGCAGCTAACAGTTTCCTTCCTCAGTTTTCTGTTCCATGTATCTTTCAGTTTGCATACACAGAATGAGGATGAATGCTTGATTTTATGGATCGTTTTTGTTTACAGTCCACAATATTAATGAGGTTTTTAATATGCTGTTTTTCTTTTTGAACGTGCTAGCCTAAGAACTGTTCTAACTGTGTTGTATAACACTGTGTTGTACCGTAACTACATCGCCTCATGTTCTGCATTCTACTTAGATATTGTTTGTTTATGTTTTCTGTGCTGGACAAACCAGTCAGAAGATTTTCTTGCTTTTGTTTCCCACTATACTACACATTCATTTGTTCCATCACAACTGTTTGTGGGGCTGACCTACATGCTGGATCACTGAAATTATCAGGTCTTTTTAAAAAGTAAAATAAAGGAGGAGAAGTAGATGGTGGCAGCGAAGGGAATGATGTGCAAAAGAAGAAAGGTAAGAAAGTGAAGTTTATTTTTAACCTGGATCACAAGAGTGGCTTTCCTTATTGTATGTCTCTAGAAATGATAATTATGGTACAGCCTAGCCATGGTTATACAGCATGTTTAATCTAGTATAAACCTATGGTGCTGCTGAAAACATCCATTCAGGAATCTTATGAGAGCTGAAGCTAATTCAAGATAAGTGACAGGAACATGGAGATGGGAGCACGTTTGTTAGCATTTTGGTGACGTGCTGCATTTTGGAAAATGATGGTCCTGGCCTCCTGACATTCTCCTTTATTTTTTTTTCCACTTGCACAACTGTTCAGCA
Organism: Excalfactoria chinensis; assembly: GCF_039878825.1. Classification (NCBI taxonomy): domain Eukaryota; kingdom Metazoa; phylum Chordata; class Aves; order Galliformes; family Phasianidae; genus Excalfactoria; species Excalfactoria chinensis. The sequence goes on along the minus strand of NC_092827.1, from coordinate 67,046,430 downwards.
GCTGTGTGGTGAACCAACATGAAGAACTGTTACCTTGGGCAGAAAAAAAAAGTCCTGACTTCCAACTCCAATCAATTTTTCCAAACCACTTAACTGTGCAAATATTGATGCTGGCCCAAGGGACAGGGCAGGAGTACTCGCTACAATAGTGGTGCTGACTGTGCAGACTATGAGTATCTACAGCAATTATAAACTTCTTAGCAAAGGACAGGTATTGTTAATGAGTCTGTGAATCTGCCCGTCTGTTTGAAAGGGCAGCTTTTTAAACAAGTGACCACTTGATCAAGCTTTGATGCTTTTGTTCTAAACACTGAAATGAAGCTTCAGTGTATTCTTTCAAAAGAAAATAGCAATCTCTTACGTATCTTGAGTTCTGGCTGATCAAAAGGAAAAAAGAAGTGATTCTCCTTTAGGATTACTCTGAGTCCAAATAGTGCACTATTTCGGTAGATGATTGGATAACAGGAATTGCTTCGTCTTTCACCACCATCATTCCTATATGCTGGAATGAAATGATAACATTTGGAATTGCCACTGAATCCTTCAGTACACAACTGTGAAAATAATGAAATATATTCACAGCAGGGAGGTTTTTTCTTTGCTGTAGGTAACTATCCTCAAGTCACACAGGATTTGTATTGAAGTGTGTTCTTCCACTATTACGCTTTTGGTTAAGGTTGCTAGTTTTTTCGGTTACAGAAATTGTCCAGAACCAAGAGCCCTCACTAAAGCCTGTACAAAGAAGGCTGTAAGGAATAGATGGATGTAGAGGCATTTCTTCTGTAGCAGTGCAGGTAGCAGCAGCCTCAGTAACTCTTGCCTTTTCTTTCAATGGCATCAGTACAGCAGACGCTTCAGAAGAAAAAGAAAAAAAAAAAAAAGGGGGGGCAAAAAAGGAAAAGGGGGCAGAGCATCCTGTGAGGATCTATTGATTTTTGTCAGGTACAGAGTTGTTTGCAGAACGTTATGCCAGTGTCCATTAACAAACACATAGAGAGCTAAAGATTCCCAGTGCCATGTGACATACCTGAAGGTCAGCTTAAGTAAGTATGAGGTAATGAGTTCACTTCTAGTGTGAAAACAATAACAATTAGGAAAAAGAACCTACAGACGCAAACCTTTACTCCCTATAAAATGATCTAAAGACATGACGTGACCTTATCCTAAGTTCCGTGTTTATTTGTAATGTGTAAGTTTTAAATCTGCCCATATAAAATCAAATGTTGTCTTTCAAGTATTGGTTGACTGGCCTTACTTATATCCCAGGTTATGTTGAGGAAAATAATAAATGCATAATCTGTTTGTGTGTGTGCACTAATGGCATAGAGACTGAACACTGAAAAGTAATGAGGCATCAGTTTAAGAAATGATTTACTTATAATCCAAACTTGTGTTTTTCAGATTTAGAGAAGTAGCTGGGGCCTTAGAAGCTGCACTTTCAGACTCCCTAGAGGAAGCACCAGGTAAACTTCAGTGCAAAAATTAATAGTTTCCCTATTGTGATAGAAGCTGTGTTTTAAGTAGCACTGATTATTGCCTCTTCATCATTTACTGACTTGCATCCTTAGGGTTCACGAGTGTTGATTTTTGATGAACTGATTTAACAGTACATTTTTGTAGGGAAGGCAATATAAGAGCATTGTTCAGTGATCACTTCGCTTACTAACAGCACTTCTTATGGTAGCAGTAATTAACATATTTGTGGATCTATTCCCTTAGTTCAAAAAAGGTCTAAATTTTCACTTGGCAACCTGCATGTGATATCCAAAAGGTTGTGCTTTGTTATTGGGGCAGACTTTTCTTGTTGCATGTATAGAGGAAGATGTCTATTTGTTGGTTTTCTATAGATTGTAACGTTGGCTTCTACTCAAAACGCATACACTGATTTATAAGCAGGTGAGAAGGCAAGCATAGTATATTCTATGATTTCTTAGAAGTATATTTTAATTAGACAAACTGTTACTTCAGTTAACGGAGTAAATACCTTTGAGGAAGGCAGCGAAAAGTAATGTATATACATGCACACATATATTTGTGTATATAGTTATGCACATCTTGTGTGTAATGTTTTGAACTTTTAAATTATTAAACTAAAGAGAGTAAGGAGGAAAAAAACTATTGGAGATGAAATGTGTAAAACCTCCAACTTCAAGGCATTTATTTGGAACTCGCAGTCATGTGAATTAGCTTTTGAATTGTATACTTTAAAATTAGAATCATAGTATGCATTGGGTTGAAAGGAACTTTAGGATTAAGTTCCAAACCCCTTGCAACAGGCAGGGTTGCTGTCCACTAGGTTACCCAGGGCCCCATCCAACCTGGCCTTGAACAACTCCAGAGACGGGGGCATCCACAACCTCTCTGGGCATCACCTCACCACCCTCTCAATGAAAAGCTTCCTCTGACATCTAAATCTAACTTCTAATTTAAAGCCATTCTTCCTCATTCTATCACTGTCTATCCATGTAAAAAGTTGATTTCCCTCCTTTTTATATGTAATTTCCCTTTAAATGTTGGAAAGTTGTAATAAGGTCTTGATGCAGCCTTTTCTTCTCCAGACTGAACAAGTCTAGCTCTTTCAGCTTGTCTTCATAGGAGAGGTGCTTCTGTCCTCTGATCATCTTTGTGGCCCTTCTCTCGACCCTTCAAAAGCTCCACATCTTACCTGTGTTGGGGGCTCCAGTCCTAGATGTGGTAATCCAGATGGAGCATCATTAGGGTAGAGTAGATAGAGGCAGTCACTTCCTTTGTCCTGCTGTCCACCCCTTTTCTGTTGCACCCAGGATACCATTGGCCTTCTGGGCTGCAAGCGCAGGCAGCTAGTTCACATTAAGTTTTTCATCTACCAAGATCCCTAAGTCCTCTTCAGTAGGGCAACTTTCAAAGAGTTCTTCTCCCATTTTGTATACATATCTGGTACTACCTTCTCCCAAATGCAAAACCTTTAACTTTGCTTTATTGAACCTCATTAGGTTTGCAAGGGCCCCCCTTTCATGTTTATCAAGATCCTTCTGGATGGTATCCCTTCCTTTGGCTGTATTAGCTGCACTGCTCAGCTTGATGTCGTCAGCAAACTTACTGAGGGTGCACTCAATCCTATCATCTGTGTCATTGATAAATATGTTAAATAGTACCTGTCCCAAGTCCTGAAGTGTCCTTGAGGAATGCTGCTCATCACTGGCCTCCTCCTGGACATAGAGCCATTGACTACAACCCTCTGGTGGTGACCTTCCAACCAATTCTTTATCTGCCAAATAGTATGCCTTTCAAATCCACATCTCTCTGATTTACAGATAAGGGTGCATTGGGGGGCCATGTCACTGGCCTTCAGAAGTCCAGATAGATTACATCATTTACCTTCTCTTTGTCCATCAGTGCTGTCACTCCATCTTACGGAGGCCACTGGATTGGTAAGGCATGACTTTCCCTTGGTGAAGCCATGCTTGCTGTCTTGGATCACTAGCTTGTCCCTCATGTGCCTTAATAAGTCTTCCAGGAGGATACATTCGGTGATCTTCCCAGGCACAAAGGTAAGGCTCACCAGCCGAGACTCCTTTCCTCCCTTTCTTATAAATAGGAGTGGTGTTTCCCTTTTCCTGGTCACTGGGGACTTTGCCTGACAGCCAGGACTTTTTGAATATGATGGAGAGTGGTTCGGCAAGCACCTCAGCGAGCTGTCTTTGGGCCCTGAGCTGCATGTCATCCGGCCCCATGGACTTGCACACGTTCAGTCTCATGGGGCAGTCTCAGACTTGTTCTGCAAATACTGGTTTGCTCCCCCAGTTCCCAGAGAGAGGTTCAGGGATGTGAGAAATAAGAAAATGCTGGCTGTCAGCAAAGATTGGGACCAAGAACTCACTGAGTGTGCCTCAGGTTTTTTCTGTATCTGCTGTAGCCAGTTCTCCTTTCCCTTTATCAGTGGAGGTATGTTTTCTTTGATCTGCCTCCTCTGACCTGTGTACCTTGCTTTTAACATCTCTCACCAAGTTCAGTTTCATCATGTGCCTTGGCTTTCCTAAACCTATCTGCATGTCTGGAGAGCACCCCTGTATTCTTCCAAGGTGATGAGTCCTTGTTTTCCCTGCCTGTACTTGCCCTTCTTTTGCCTCACTTTGACCAGCAGGTCCTTGCTGATTTCCTGCCTGTGCTACCTGCTTTCTTATTCGGAGGGATGGAGAGCTTTTGTGCTCTCAGAAAGGCAGCCTTAAGGAGTAGCCAGCTTTGTTCCACAGCTTTGTTCCACTCCTTTGTCTCTAAGGACAGCTTCCCAGGACATCTTCACAGAATTATCAAGGTTGGAAAAGACCTAAAAGATCATCCAGTCCAACCATCACCAATACTTCTCAGCTAAATCATATCCCTCAACACAACATCCAAACGTTTCTTGAACACATCTTGTTCAGCAATTCCTTAAACCAACCAAAGTTAAATATCCTGAATTTCAGGGTCCTGACTCTACCCTTTGCTAGGCCCACGTACCTCAAGGTCACAAACTGAACCAGTTCCTACAGTCCAGGCTGCCTCTGATACTAACCTCTTTAATGTCTTCCACATTGGTGAGCACCAGATACAGCAATGCTTGTATTTCCAGAGTTAGTTTTAGTCTGTGCTTAATAAATCCTCTTAGATATCTTTGTGATTGTGTCTGTTAGGGATATTTGTTGTTAAGCATTGGATAATGCATTTATTAACATCAGTAATTAACATCTTTCGAGACTGTGCATAGGAACTTAACCTTTGTTGCCTGATTCTTTTTAGAGGGCAGCTCGTACTGTCTTTTGGCTACTCACATGGTCTGGATGAGTCTTTTGAAGTGCTGGTCGGATCAGATGTTTTTACCATTGTTAGCACACCGCCTGTGGAAACTTAGCCTGCAGATTTTGTCACGTTACTCTGTGTTCATTAACGAGGTAAGAGAACAACGTAGTTACGGTTCTGATGACTGTCCATCAGTAAGAGACCTCTTAAAAAAAAAAGGATGTAACTTCTTTTAAAGTAATTATTTTTTCTGAATTTAAAAATGCTTAATAAGAACACTCAAATTAGTGAGTTTGTTTTATAAAAGTTATCGCTGCAAAACATGTCATTGGCCTGGAATGTTGTTACTGCCCCTGTGGTTGTTATTGTCTGCTGGTTGCCGAGGCAGTTGTTCTGTATTTGCTTGAGACTATCTCTGCCACTGACAGAAGTAGTGCTGTTGGTGTGTTTTTGTATTGGTACAGTGAATTAAGTTGTGAAACTGAGCTAGATGAAAAGTAACCCTGGGGGGAAAAAAATAAAAAGGCAGTGAGTAAAACGGGATCAGTTATTCTGTGTTGACTTAAAACACAAAATGTCATGGTTAACTACCCCAAAATTGTAATTCCAGCTTCCAAGTAGAAGATGTTGTCCTTTGCTCTTTCTGCTCCAAACCATGTAGGTTTGCCCCTATTCTTTTTGTCACAGAATGACAACCTGATATTGGAGAATAACTGAGGATATAATGAACTTCTGAAAGTCATGTGGTCCAAATTCCTGCACAAAACAGGGCTAAGTGTAGGTAAGGTTATGAAAACCTTATAAGGTTGAGTTTTGAATATCCGAAGGTAGAGGCTTCACAGCCTCTCAAGGAGCCTGTTTCCAATGATTGACCACCCTCAGGATCAAGTATCCTCATATTTGATACAGTTGCCTTTGTTGCGCTTGTCCAAATTCTCTTATTCTGTCAACTGTATCTCAAGGGAAAAGGCTGATTCCATCTTCTCTCTACATTCCCCCTAGGTATTTGAAGACAGCACTCCTTCTCTTGAGACTGAATAGTACAGTTCTTCAAGCTATCTCATGAAAGTGTTGATAAGTTGCAGAATTAAAACAGGGTAGCTGAGCAAAGGACATGCTTTGCAGTAGAGGGCTCGAGGAAGTAGGAGAAAGGAAATGATTGACAGCAGTGAGTTATGTTTCTTGAAACCAAACAAGACCTTGGCTAGCCTTATACAGGTATAAGCAAAAGGGAGGATGAAAGGCCAGGGGGGACTCAAACTCCTCCATTTGCTGGCTGTATTGGCCTAGAAATTGTTCAAAACTTTGATAGGCATATCTCTGAGTATTCCTCTCAAGGGTGTGATAGTGGAATAGATTGTGTGTCAATACTCTAGCAGTGGAATTGGTTATCTTTGCAGTGGAAATTATCCATCCAGCACAATCCACAGGTATTAACTGTGTAAAGTGGGTAATAATTAAGTCTGTTCATTTGAACACGACACTGGTGAAAATTACTCCAGAACTGTACTGCCTTGTTGTGTAGTGATAAAAAAAAGCTCTAAATCATTTAATTACTTGGTGCATCAAAATCTTCTTTAAAACCATCTTGTTTTATGTAATTGAAGAGTGCAGTTATCACATGCAATTGTGACATTTTAATGTCTAAAACTTATGAATCCTTTATATACTGTCTCTATAAACGCAACTTTAGCTGCCTTTGCTATTGCTAGGTTTCACATCTCAGTTTGACCTTTCAGGTTTCTTTAAGGCCCATTTCCAGCGAGAATACAAAAGAAAGCAAAAAATTAATGCCAGCTGGTAGAAAGGAAACTTCTGTAAACCCCAGCTCTAATGAGGACCAAGGGAATGGGTCTTCTCCAGAAAGTCAATCTTTGCCTTCCATATCCAGTGCTCAGTTGGTGTATGTAGCTGCAGATCTGGATAAACTCCAGGAAAAGGTTGGTGCTTGTGATTTCACGTACAGAAGTCTTTGTCAGTCTGTGCCAGTGCTGTTTGTTTTGGATCCTGTTAATTCAAAAAACAACAACAAAAAGTACATCTTTTGTTTCTAATTTATCTTGAATGCTAAAACCAGAGTAGTTTGATAGAGAAAGCGTCACCTGACATAAGGAGTCTGTTCTCTACCTAGATTGAGTTACCAGCTACAGAAGAAACCTCTTCAGGTATTTAATCAGTAGCTGATAGACTAAAATGTTAAATGTTTCTAAAATGTTTCTGCTCATTTTTGGTGCAGAGTATCATTGCCCCAGAGACTCACTTTTGCTTGTAAGATCTCTGGCCTCAAAGTGTGATGCAGTTTTGACTTTAATATTATATTCTCTTTTATAAGAGAACTCTTCAGAAGAGTTCTATCATCATCATGTTTTACTAATGATCCAGAAACTTCAAAATAGCTGTACGGTATTAATATGCTTTCAGTAGGTCACTTTTCCAACGTACTTCAGTCAGTAAGACTGAAATTTCTGTATCCTGTGAAGCTGCATCTGGGTCGATAATATTTTGTGAATCGTCAGTTGTTTTCTCTGAGGACAAAAATGGTAACGTAGGGAATTGAATGTATAGGCCTTAATTCCCACCAATATTCTCACTGGCCTGAGACTCAGTTTCCATAAACACAACAAAAACCCAGAAGATTTAAAGGGTCTTTTGGTACACTGCTAACTTGCAGGGTATAGGAAGAGCTATTTCAATATGTTGTTAATAAGACTGTGTCTATCTTATGTTTCCTTCTTTAGATTCCTGACGTCTTAGAAATGATTACACCAAAACTTGAGATGATTGGCTTCAAGAATTTGTCCTGTATCGAAGGTAAATCTGAGAGACTGAATTCAGTCTTTCCCCCTTTTCCCAAGTCCTTCTGCTAACCAAACCATATCAACTTTTATACACAGTTTGATTGTTTATAATGAAAAACTTGAAAATAGGAGTGTTTTTCTTTTGTTTATGTAATGGTGTCTGTTTCTGACCTGAACCATTCTGTGACTCTGAGAAATACAAACTGCCCTAAGTGGAACTGTAAAGTCTAGAAAACGTTTGGTTAAGAATTACTGAGTCCAAAGTAGTTTCTCAGGAAAGAACTTGTTGTTTTCTAGTAATTAGGATGGTTCTCCAGGAAGCAGGGAACCTCAGTCTGAAAGATCGATATCAAATCTTTAAACTCTTGCAGTAAGGAAAACAAAAAACAGTAAAGGAGATGGTTTGCACTAGCTGAAACTAAAACATTATGGGTACATGTTATAAGAGAGGTAGGAGCTTGTGTATGTTGCAGCTCAGTAGGTGGTCTCCTGACCATTCCAAGTGTGCATTAGGCATGTTCCAGTTACTCCCTGGGGAATTTAGGTACTGTGGAAGTTAATTGTACAGCCCCCATTTCCTTGGTAGATCTGAGCCTTTTGATTCAAGCCCCGTGATACATTGATAATGCTGGAAAAAAAATGTGAACTTGGAGAATGTCGCTTTACCTTTTTTGTTTGTTTCTTCTGTGTATCCATTTTTCTGGCTGAGGATTGCCGGATATTAGTAGAGATGTCTTACAAATGGTTAATAAGTATGTATTTATTAACTGTCCTGTATTTGACACCGGGAGCAGTCATCTAGGACAGCGAGATGGGGATGATGCTGATTTGTATTGTGATTGGGCAGGGTAGCTCATCTTAAACTTCAGTGTTTTTACTTCAATAGGAGCCTTGGAAGACTCAAAGACTTCTTTATCAGCCTGCGTGCCTACTTTGAATAACAGGATTATCCAGGATCTCAGTGAGTCCTCTTTCACTTACCTGAAGAGTGCACTGGAAATTCCAAGATTATATAGGAGAACCAATAAGGTCAGTGCTGATTGTAGTTTCAGATTTTAAAATAGATCTCAAGGGAGTCTGGGTAAGGACTGCTAACTGAGCGGTACATGTATGATTTGCTCCAGGGCTGTTTGTATCTGTTAAGCAGTCAACAAAACTATTTTATAACTTCAGATGATTTAGTGATTACCATTTACCTCTTAGAAAAGAAGGGAGCCAAGGGAGAAGAGTCTGAATGTCTTCCTGAATACTGAGAGCTCTCTACAACTACCTGAAAGGAGGCTGTAGTGAGGTGGGAGATTGTCTTTTCCCAAATAAAACAGGACAAGAGGTAGTGGGCTTATGCTGCAACAGAGGAGATTCAGGTTGGATATTAGGAAGAACTTCTCCAACAGAGTGGTGAGGCAGTGAAATGGGCTGCCGAGGGAGAAGGTGGAGTCACTGTGCCTGGAGGTGTTAGGAAAGATGGAGATGTGGCACTGAGGGATGTGGTTAGTGGGCATGGTGGGGACAGGCTGACGGTTGGAATGGATGGTTTTAGTGGTCATTTCCAACCTTAATGATTCTGTGATCTTTGAAATTTTAGGTGAGGTAACAACGAGAATACAGGCTTGTGATGGAAGGAAAGGCAAGAAGTAGAACTACTAGGCAAACAAAAAGGGGTTAATAATAAGAATAAACATTTCCCTCGTGTCATAGCATGTATCAAAACATGAACTGCTACTGAGCTTCAGGCTTCTTTTGGAGTAAGTGGCAGGGGGTGGCACTTCTGACTGCTCTGTCAAGAAACGTTTTCCCAGCGGGCTGATTGTAAGAAAGCTTGAGTAACGGGTATTTCAGGTGTACCCTGTGTATGTATTCTGTGTGTGTTTGGTTTCTTTGCAATGCGTGAGGCTTGTCCAAGCTCTTGGATGGATCAGCCCTGGAGAGGTGAGGGATTCTGTGTTCAAGACTAGCTCAGAAGAAGGTAATGAAGGGATGGATATTAGAGTTATCCCAAAAGCATTCTTCTGGAAAATATGCTGTGGTATTAGGGTGGTATAAGAATAGAAGGAGCAGTGTTTTCAATTTAGTGAAGTGTAATACAAGATAGTAGTTATTCTAACAGTAGTACGTGGTATATACTGAGCCTGTTCAGCTTTTCTTGAGGTCAGTGTGAGTAGGAAGTGCCCTTTGTAACATGAGTAACTGGCTGGCACACGCATCCTCAAAAGCTTTGGTCGTTTTGGATGCTGTTCCATAGTATATTCCATAGAATAACAATGCTGAATGATTTTGTCATGGTGTCTTTCCTGTGTATGATGACCTCTTTGCTGACTGGCATAAATAGGTATCTGTTTCTTGGCCCACATACGCTCTTAGCATTCTACATATATGCTGTAATTGGAGTCCGTCTTTTCAGTAGATAAATTAAAGGTTCTTTTTCCCACCTTCTTTCCCTGTCATTTCCCAGGAAGTGCCAACTAAAGCTTCATCTTATGTTGACAGCGCTCTTAAGCCCTTCTACCGACTGCAGAATGAGTACAGAAATATACTGAAACAGCCCATGATCCATCTGTGGTTGGAAGGCGCCCTCTCTGAAAGCACACAGAAGTAAGAGAGCCACACGAAACATTCTGTACAGAAAGTGGGCTTTTCTGTAAAAGTTTTGCTCTCATTAATTTTCTATTTTTAGGTATTATGAAACTGTATCAGATGTGTTGAGTTCCGTTAAGAAAATGGAAGAGAGCTTAAAAAGGCTGAAGCAGGCCAGAAGGACTGCAGCTTTGAACCCCGTTGGTACAAATGGGGGCATGAGTGATGATGATAAAATTCGACTGCAGCTGGCTCTGGATGTCGAGTATTTTGGAGAACAAGTAAGTTAAAAGAGAGAACATTTGTTTACTGCTATTACTGGTTTTGGGAAGGGAGTGAGGAACAGGAGGAAAGTTCAGCTTCATTTTTTGAATGTGAAACTATGTATATGTTTTGATTGGCTTTTACACCTGTGTAATACAGATGATTTGAAACCTGAGTGAGTGTAGAGCCATCTTCAGCCACACATGCTTTCCTGTGATTTCTTACATAAATGAAAAAGCTTGTTTTTCAGTGTCCCAAATTCAAGTATTGCTTAGTATTCAGAAGCTGAAAGAAATACTAAGTGGACAAATGAGGGAATTTTTTTCTCTGCATTGATATAAATGATTTTATAGCTTCAGTTTTTGTTTGCCTTCTCTCTGGGTATTTCCAGCTTTGCCTTAATGCATAGTCAAGGGTTTACATCCAAGAGCTTTGAGGATTTCTTACTTACTTGTTCCATTATATAATAGTAAGCTCTTTGCAGTGCCAAATGTGATCCCTTAATTAACAAAGTGAAAACAAGTGGAAGAAAATAGTCCAGGAAATGTATGTAGTAGCTGTGTCGACCTGCATAAACATACTGATTTGTAGTCCTTATTTCTATATGTAATATGCAGATATAAACTTCTAAGTGTAGGTCCACATCATTAGTTGCCAAGCAGTTGTCATCAGTCTTGTTTATGAGCACATGCTGTGGCTGCACTGTAGCAGGCAGATAAATTTGGCTTGTGTGTAAGCTGATGCTTTTCTCATTTCTGAGGCTTAACAGAAAGGAAAGTGATTGAGGTGGAGGTGTGGAAACTGTTAACAGGAAATACCATTTGGCAGTTTTTAGCTAGGAGCGTGAGTTGGGTTCTTGATTTTTGTATTCCTATTACATGTAATAAAAGTATTGCTATGCGAATTTAAGTTGAACTGGGTTAGATTATTCATAATTAATAATTTAGGAGCTGATTTGGTACATTCGGACCAAATTTGGAGTTCCAGCAATGAACACCTGTTGAGGATCATTTCATTACTGGTGTAGTTAGATTTCAGTGCACTTCTAGATTTACCACTGTTGTGTTTTTTTTTAACTGCTAGAGTAATAGATTTCCTGGGTAGGAAATTACTTGTAGTAACCTTTCTGTAGAGTTTTCACCCAACAGGAAGTTCTATGCTAGAACCATAGGCTCGTAGATATTATTGGAATGCTTTCATTATCACACTGCTGGTTCTTGTTGGATGTATCTTTTGTTTGTATTAAAAGCTTTGCCCAGAACACTGATTTGGGACTTGAGGTAAAACTTCAGTTGAATTCAGTGCATTAAAAGCATGGTTACAGCCAAGTTTCTCTTTCCGACTGTGTCACTGGAAAACTTCCAACTGGCTTTAGTTACTAGAAGATGGTTAAATGTTTTACTCTGAGACGTCGAGCTAACTGGAAAGACTTCACTGAGTAAAGTTTCATATGGTTTCTTTTCCATATGTTGCACTGTATGCAGCTTGGGGTTTTTTGGCCATGCATTCGTGTCATATAAAACATATGCTTTCCCAGTTGTTTTAAGAACACGAGCCTTTGTTGGTTTAAAGAAAATCAATGTTTCTTTTGTTTCTTTTCAGATACGAAAGATGGGACTGGAAACAAACAACATAAAAAGCTTTTCAGCCCTTACCGAGCTCGTTGTAACAGCCAAGGATCAGGCTACAGTGGAGCAATCGTAGGTGTTTGTGTAAACATGCAATTGACACCAAAGGAGGATGTAACTGTTCATTATTTTACCAAATAAGTAGCAATTGAGTGCTTCCTATTGCATCTCAAGCAACAAATCGGTGCGTTTTCTGTTTGTTTCACCGAAAGACTGAGAGTTTACCAATAGTTTTCCATTATATGGAAAGCAGTCATAAGTTCTGAACTTCTTACTGCAGAAGTGAGAAGTGGAAGAAAATGTTTCCATTATTTTTCTTGTAAATCTTATTACGTAGAAGAGTGAGCTTATATGATGAAAGTAGTATGTAATAAATTGTCTTCCTAACTCTGATGTCCCACATGTTTTTTGAATCCATTATATTGCTAGCCACCTAAATCTTCCAAAGAAGCAGCTCTTGCTGGAATAATGACATGGCTCACAGGAATACTGGTCCGCTATTTATTGCTATTGCTTTACATTTATCAGCTTCCCCTCATCATGGGTCACGGTTAGCTCGTGTCAGGATTTCACATGTTTTTTTAATGGACCTTGTTGGTGAGAAGTGCTCCATACAGAAAGCTCCTCAAGTACTGTATAATTAAAAACTCATTTATAATACCAGTACCCAACTTTCTGGCTGTTGCTTCCTGCATAATTGCTTCCCTTCAAACCAGAACTTAATATACTAAGCTAGAATTTATTCAGAGTTGGCACAGATCAATTTGCATTGTGTTTTCTGTTGAGAGGAACATTTTGCCTAAATACATGCGGAATTCTTGAGATTTGAAACCCAGCTACCACAGTACAAAGTGTATCATTGCACAGCTGGAAATTTGAAGTGTTATTAAGGTTTAGGTGGTTAAAAGGGTTAAAAAAAGAGCTTCCTCTGAGGTGATTTGCCTTGTGACGCATTTTTATGTGAAGAATAGGTAACACAGTCTGAGATGAGTAGGAGATGCATGTGAGACTTAGTTGTAGGCTGAGCTCATTGATGAAGCATGTTGTCATCCTTTGTTTTGTCTCTCCAGATCTCCCATCTGCTAGAGCATGATTTTGGGGAGCTCATTCACTAGGCTGTTGATGTAAGCTACAACTGAGAGCTCAGTGTTTGAATGGCACTTAGGATACCTGTTGCGTACATTATTGCATGTGTGGTAGAAGAAATCATTGTGGCTGGGGAGAGCGTGATTCCTAAAGTTTCAGTGGGATTTTTGCATCCGTATCCTGATGGGACAAACAGAAGGCTGGGAAGAATATATGTGGCAGTAACAGAACAGTTAGTGAGAAGTGGCAGACCTAGAAGCTTTCACTGTTTTTCTGGTAGTGTTTAGTGTGCAGTTATATAAGATACAGCGTAAATGCTGCCAGGACAAAATCCGTCTTCATATGTTTCATTTTATAAAGAGAGTGAGAGCTTTTTAAACTGTTAGCTTGGCAAACTCCCATGTGGGTTTGGAAGTCTGTCTGAGCTCTTATTGACATCTGCTTTGCTGCCTGTACTGAAGTTCTTGCATCTGGAGCTTAGATAGCAAAAAAATAATCATTAATTGAGGAGGTGAAAAAGAAAAAAGCAAAAGAATACCACGTCCACCTTTCTGTTAGGACTTCATTAGCTGTACAGAGTGAAAATTAGTATGTGGTAAGAATTTCAGGCATAACATTGATGTCAGAACAAGTCTCAATGGAATAATGTTGCTGGGAAAGTGAACAGACGCCATGTTGTCCAGCATTTGAATATTCGGGAAAAGGGGTACGTACAGCTTTTCCATATGGTAGCACAGACTCCAGAACTTCGCTCTTTCAAACAGAAGCCCCAGATCCCTTTCCACAGAGCTGCTCTCCAGCCTCTACTCCCCAGTCTGTACGTATACTAGGGCTTGCCCATTCCCAGGTGCAGAACCAGGCACTTGTTCTTGTTAAACTTAATGCAGCTGGTGATTGTCCAGCTCTCTGTTTTGTCTGCAAGGCTTTGCAGCAGTCAACAGCTCCTTCCAATTTAGTGTTGCCCTCAAACTTGCTTAGTAAGACTCTGAATCCTGTATCCAAGTAATGATGAAAACACTGAAGAGAACTGGACCTAAAACAGAGTCCTGCAGAACCTTAACAGTGACTGGGCATTAGCCTGATGCAACCCCATCTACTGTCACCCTTTGAGCCCAACCTCGCAACCAATTGTTCACTCATCATATTATGTTTTTATCTAGCTGCCTTCTGGACATTTTGTCCATTTGGAAGCTGTGAGGAACACTATGGGAAGCTTTGTTGGAGAAGATTACAAAAAGATTACATCAGCTGGCCTCCTTTGGTCAACTGAGTAGGTAATTTTGTCATAAAAGGAGATTTAAGTTGGTTAAACAGAGATTTCTCATGACTCCATGTTGACTGTGAACAAAAACTGCATTGTCTTTCGGATGTTTTTCAATAACTCCCAGAATAATTTTCTGGCTTGTAATTACCAGGCTCTTCTTTTTCACACTTGAAACCTGGGACTGCGTTTGCCAGCCCCCAGTCAGCTGAGACCCCTCCAGATTCACAAGACCATTGAAAAATAGGTCTCATAATAGCATCAGCCAGCTGTGAGTTCCCTAGGATGAATCCCAATTGCACTCATATAACTTCGGCACCCAGCTGGATGCATCAACACTCTTCCTTCCTTTTCGTCTTCAGGGTGTCAATGGACAGGTGCTTTCTACTGCCAGTGTTTTTCTTGTTTCCTTTCTCTATAATACTAAGCAGTACATGGAGTCCTTCAGTATCTTGTAGTCCCCAACTACAAATAATGGTGTTTTGTTCCAGAACTTAATGGCATTGCCAGGGGCTCCCTTACATTACACTCCATCTTCATGGTAAAAATGGAAACTTTTGTGGTCTGCAATTTCATTTATGGTTGATTCTACCTCCTGGCTTCAATGAATAAGTGGAACAACTTAATAGAGCTTTTATGAATACTTGGAAGCTGCCTGTTTCGTGCTTACAGCTCTACCGTTGGCTGCAATTTGCAGCTTACTGGCTTACAAAGCAGGAATCTGATTTAGAGCAAACTTCAAAAATTGGGACAAGAGATCCAGTTGTTATAGGCATAAACCCAACTAAACTGTGGCAAAGCAATTAGAAGGTGGTTTTATTTGCAGCTTTCTTGTTCTGCAAACTCGTAGTTAATTGCTGCTGTGTATAATGCAAGCACAGTATTTGTATGTTAAAGCATCTGGAGTACATACAGTATAATCAGATAAATGCATCAATATTACAGCATTTGAAATCCTAGTATCCACAAGAGTGACTTGTGTTATTAGTGTGTCTTTTTTATTAAGATAGAAGGATCCATTGTATATCTGTAGCACCAATAGCTATCTATCTGCTGACACGAGTGGTTTTGGATAAGACAGAAGTTTGTACCACTGTGGATGACAGTAAGATGCTGCTCTCTGCAGAATACATCTGGTATTGTACTGCAAAGAAGTTTGCAGTTGCTTCTGAGTGCCATCAGCTCCAAAGGCTAATCTAGAAATGTTAGGTGGAAGTCTCTGTGCCAATGAAATCAAAGGGAAAATCTCTTGCAGGCTTTCACAGTACCAAGATTTCACTCCCAGTTTCTCTCTCCCTTATTTGGTATTCAAGTCTTAATCTGTTGTTCCAGTTTAATGTTTCCAACTTCTTTCACTGCTAAAATTTGGACTGAACTGTTAAAACCATTTTATTCACGTGTAGCAGCATTAGTATAGATGTTTTGTTTTTTCAAAGAAAATATGGTTTGGGTGTGTTAAGGCTTACAGATCTGAGCTCTAACCAGCAATGTTCTTTTTTTCACAATAAGACTGTACGAGATGCCTCTCAGAGCAGTAAGTAATGCAGTTGTATTGGAACAGTAAGTAAGTCTCATTTTTCTTTTTCTCTAAATAACAAGAGATGCTGCTGTCAGGCTCTGAGGATTCACCTGCAGTAGTTCATTAACGCTTCCAGCCCTATTTTTAGTTTTTCCATGGAGTTAAGAAGTAAATGTGTCCATCTGGACTGCAGAAAGAAGAAACTTCCTATAAATGTGTTTTTGCTTCCAAGGCAAAATCTTGTCTCAGTGGGACAAGTAAAGCCTTCCCGTGCTGTTGGCAGCATTTTGAAGGCAAATACTGCTGATCAAGCGAGAAATCTCTGTGGGTAATTCAAAAAGCTGGAGAGGTGTCTCTTACAAAACTGATCAAACTAAAAGGTGACTTCTCAAGGAATTATGAGATCCTTTTTCCTGCCTCTCTGTAGTAAATGGCACTAAATAACATTGGAAGCTGACTTGCTGATTACTGTTTTATCCCCACTGCTTTGAAAAATGGTAGGGCAGAAGGAAGACAAGATGGGGAGAAGGAAAAAGGGGAGCTGGGTGGAGACTTCATCACTTTACATGAAACAGATAAAGATGGGGTGTTGTAATTTTTTGGCTTTTAAAAAGCTGTATTTCAAGCCCTTCCCTCTTGATCTCCAAGCAAGGTAGAGCACTCCACTAGATCATAAAAACAGCTTATGAGTACGAAAAGGCAACGGGAAACGTGCATCCTTTTTCTTCTCCCCTCTTCCTTAGTGCTCACATTTAAGCCTCCTGCAGTGGGTTTGTTACTCTACCAAGGAAAAGCATCGCCCTCGACTTCGCTTCAAATACAGCTAAAAGAAACGGTTTGTTTAGCACTACTTCCTGTGGCACTGAATCTTTTTCCTGTGCCGTGGCATCTTCTGGTTGATGTGTTCCATCGCTGCTCAGTTTGAAAAAGGCTTTATTCAGTATCTGTAATGAGAAAGGTGCGAGTCAGCAGGATCGTGATCGAGTTAAGTAGATAAAAAAGCACATGCAATAATCAGTAACTTGGATCAGCTGTAACCAGCACAGGGTAGTCTCACGGATGTTAAGTAAGCCATTGAAATACTTGTTCCATAACGAGAAAAAGCTCTGCAATTGCTTGTACACTTGGGTTGTATGAAATCCTTGTACCCTTTTCCTTGACCTGCTGATCACCTGCTGCCACCACATGGCTCTGACTATCTTTAATTCAGGCTTCCTTTCTACAGGCAGTAGGAAGGATCTTGCTTTTACCTGCTTGAATTCCTAGCTGCAGGAATTCCCAGGGAAGGGGTGGAATCCCCATCCCTGGGGGTATTTAAGAAAAGGGCAGGTGTGGCACTTAGGGATGTGGCATATTGAGCATGGTGATGATGTGTTGACTGATTAGATGATTTTAGCGATCCTTCACCAAACTCAATGATTCTATCATGTTAAAGTTATACAGGAGGCATATTGTGTCAAATACCAGTGATGGGTACTGTACCTTTCCAACAGTGAGGTGGGTGTCACTTATTTTACTGAGATCTGCTTCCTTCCCCAGCAGTGCAGCCAGTTTCATATCTGCAAGCAACTCTTGTAGATCAGAGCTGTCTTCTATTCTTAATTCAGGCAAAGTTAATTTAATTTTTCTGGGGAAAAATAAATAAATAAATAAATAAATATGAATGTATCATGTGGTATCAAAGAGGGTCATATGGGTAGTTTTGGGGCAGCTAGCGTGTATGGTAACTGCTGAGTCATGGCCTGAGCCAGTGATTGAGCACCTGGGGAAAGGACCCGGTCAGCCCTGGGAGCACAAGTGAAGGCAATACAGCTGTGTGACTGGAAGGGGTGGAGCCTGGCTGCGCCTCTCTTAGACCTCATTTCAGAGCTGACCCCTTGCTATAAAGCAGGAAGTAGGCAGAGCTGCGCTGCACACCCTCACCCGTTCATTCTTACAGGAGGTCACGAGGCATCCAAAATTTTACCTTGGGGACAGATTTTCAAGCCATGTTGACGGCTGCAAAGGAAGATCAGCCTCTACTTTGTCCAGGTCGTTGCCATTGATGGGCTGCAGCAGCACCAGCAGAACGTTCTTGCCAATAGGGACTTCAGTCGCAGAAAAGGTCTCCTTGGTGTCAGTCATATACTTGAACGTTCCAGTTACTGACAGCATGGGGACTGAGATCGCCCTGTTTGAATCAACCCAGAACTCCTGAGGCTCTTTCAGCCGAGAGGCTTTCTTAGCATTCACTAAAAAAAAACCAAACAACAGATTGAGACATTTTAAATTGGTTCTTCTCTTTCATCCTCCCTTCTGCCCCTTAACTGGAGTGTACGTTTGTTTATAACATACTGGATTGCATGTGTACAGTCACATTTAGTTACTGTAAGCTTGTGTAACCTACGTTCAATGTGCCTTTTGTTAGCAGCCAGCAGAGGCTGGGGCAGAATAACAGCACAGATTCTGAAATGCTAGCAGGACTGCTGTGCTTATACCACTTCTGCAACCAGAAAGGACCACAAAGCTGGCAGAAATTTCTGCTTGCTCAGTTGTTTAATACCTTCCAAGCTGCTAAGCAGATCCTGAATGGCTTATAGGTCTAATGCAGAAGGTGTGGATTTCCTCTAAGTCCCCAAAGCACCTGTGATTCAACACCTGCAATTTCTGAACCCATCTGGCAGGGCAGCCCTCATGCAGGTGAGGCACAGGCACAGCTGCTCAGAGAAGCTGTGGGTGCCCCATTCCCAGTGGCCCTCAGCCAGGTCAGATGAAGCTTTGGTCAGCCTGAGCCTGCCCGTGGTTTGCAGCTCTGCCCATGGCAGGGGGTTGGAACTGGGAAGTTTTCAAGGTCTGTTCCAAACTAAACCGTTCTGTGAACAACAGTGAAAAAAATAACATCTCATGAGAAACAGAAAGCAACCAAAAGCAGCAATGAGCCACTTTCACAGCATCTATACCCTTGCTAAACTTAGGCACAGGAGAGCAGAAGCCAAGAATGGAACAGAATTAAACAAAAGGGAAATAAATAAAACTGAACTTTCAGGTTAAACACATCAAATTGGGACAGAAACTGTTTTTAAAAGTCTAACCTGGTCTTGGGGAGGGGAAAATCAAGCTGTGTCCCACTCTGGATAAGGCAGCAGGTGAGCAGCAGGCTGCCTACTACTCTTTCTATACCCATTTCCCTGAAGCAGTGCTGCCCTCAGCAGCAAGTCTATAAATGTGGAAACTACTGTGAGCAAGTGAGCAGCAGTTGAGACTGTTTGAGGAAATTTAGCCTCTGTTTCGTATAGATTTCTGCCACGTCATTTTATCAATCCTTTGGCTCTTGAAAGAGTTTCATAAACCTATATAATGCACTTCAGAGCAAAATAATGGGGTTTCTGTTGTCCTTTCTACAGCTATGAAGCACAACATGGAACACAACGGCATTAGCTGTAATGGTTTCTCCATAACTAAATCGGCCAAGCCAATGCTGCCATCCATCTCCTGTGTTTATTAGTAAAGAGTTGCATATTAATTGTTCCATCCTTGAGCCAATATTCTCCATCCCACAGGTAGAGACTGCAGCATCTCAATAGCATCATTTTGAAAGGGGAAGACAGCACAGTGATATTCAGACCTTCAAACATGTATTCCAGAGCTAATAAGATTACAAGTTTCCTGTATAGAAGAGGAAAAAATTGCTCTGTTAAAAGAAAATTCTGCTCTTATGACCGTGTCTAAGTCTTCGTGCGAGACTTCACATTGAAGAAAAGTGATGGTCTCAGCTCACTCCTTTCCTGGAGAATTTGGGATCGATTAATGAGCATTACAGAGCATCCTCTGACAGCACCCATGAAAGGCAAAGGAAACCTGAAATTCAGTTTGCAGTTGAGAAGATGAAGGTACAAAAGCATTTCATGAACACCAGAGCTCCAGTGCTAGCAGCAGAAGCCCGCTTAGAAACTTAAGATTCACTGCAAACTTTCTGAAATACAGTCACTGGTACACAAATTACCCCATAATTTGCCATCTCTGGTATTGCAGTCAGGCATTAGGATGCTGAAAACCAGCCACACTCTAAGGTGCAGTACAGAGGGAGTTCTGGCATGTCAGCAATGGAGTAACACCACATAATTACGAGATTGCCCTACTTCTAGTTTTGGATATTCTCCCAGCTTCCGTAACTGGCAGCTTACTTTCTGACCTTGCTATTTCCTTTAGCCTGTGGAAAGGTTTTGCTTTGGTTTGCTTTAAACCTACTATCCAGATGACTTTTGCCAAAGGCCCCTCAGGACATTTAGTTACTTTTTCTGTAAGAAATCATGCATAGTATTCTATTATTCACCTTCCCACACCTTTCTTCACCCTTAGCTGCCTGACTCCATTTCCTTCCATCTTTTCTCCATTGCCCTGGCTGCCTTGTGGGTAGGACTCCAGGAACAGGACACTGTACTCGAGGTTCCCATGTGAGCTCTTCCCTCTCACCTCTTGGCGTTGTTTCTACCCTGGGAAGCAGAGTAACTAACCTATCCTCCTCCCAGCTTGCCTCCAACAAGAGTGCTTGCTCCCTCTTACCTGCCAAGCGAACATCCATTGCAAACAGTAAGTCAGTAGTTGGGTCGAGGTCTGTCAGTAACTGCTTGCTTTGGCCTTTGGTTTTGGCCTCCACAAAGGCATTTATTTGTTTTGTTGCCTCACTCGGGTTTGTAAAGTCCACAGCTCGCGTGTAAAAAGCATCGGCAGAAGGGAGCAAGTTATGCACAAACTGTTGGGATAAGTGTATGCCAGGGGCAGAGAAGAGGCAGGACATCTTGGAAAAGAGCAGCCCCTCATCCTGGGTTTTGACAAGGCTTTCGATAGTCCTCAGACTTGCAAGGAGCTTGTGCCCATCCACCCTGGAGGTACAATTGAAGCTTCCAGATGGGGGAACAAATCCCAGCAAACCCTGCAAATCAGCAGCTGTCTGGTTGGATGCACCCAAGTAGAAAGACACCAAGGAGCCATAGAGACTGGTAGCGGACAGGAGGACATTTTGGCCCTGCCGTGCTTCCCTCTGCAAACTGTAAAACCGCACGCCAAGAACATGCACAAGGTCCTGCAGGTAGATCAATTTTTGCCTTCCGCGGACACTTAGGCTAGGGGAGTCCAGCCTGGTTTCATCCTTCACGTCCTCTTCATAGGCAGGTGTGGTTTGGGATTCAATGGAGGCAGGCACAAATGTTTTCTTTCCTTCCTGAGCCAAGCGTTCCAGCTCCTCACAGGCACTCTCATTGAAAGCATTCAAAGCGAAAGGGTGGACGTAGACCCGGTCACAACCCACTGCAGTGAAGCACAAGAGCAAGCAGAGAAGATCTGTTGCCAGCTTCATGTCGGAAAGCCACTTTAGCAGTGTCTGCTGAAAGAAAAAGTGGGAAGGAAAGAAGACCAATCAGCCTGTTATGAATAGTTTCTTGTATGGTGAAGTGCTTGCAGTCTGTGTGTTACAAAGGCAGGAAGCACAGTGTCTGGTACTGCCTGCATTGTCTGCTCACCAAAAAGGCCAGGGTGGAACAGCCACCGGTTTCAGTGGCAGCAGATGGGGAAATGCTAAGTGTGGACCTGACTGCATTACCCACTGTCACATCCTGAAGACTTAGCTTTGGAAGCAACAGGGCTGTGTATTGCAGTGAGCTAGGCTTGCAAACCAGACTGCTAGCTCTTTCAAAACATTATGATAACGCAGCTATATTGCTCTCGGGATATAGTCAGAGATCCCTGCAAATCGCTGCACTAAATGTTGCTGACACAAGGACAGGCTAAGCAATTCACCTACTGTTACAGGGGAAGTGGGTTTGAAAAACCAGGTCTCTTAAGGTCCCACCACTGAACTCTCCTGCTCTGTATGTCAAGTCAGCATAATGCACAGCACTAACAAAGCGCCCTGTGTTTCCACAGCCCAGAGCAAACATTCAGTCTAGCTTCTAGACAAACTGCCTCAAGGCTCTCTTACACAAATGTGCTGCCACTGAAACCAAGTGCTTATCTTCATAGCACCTTTGTTACTTAAAAACAGGGTTAGGAGGGATAAACTCAGTTTTTCTCTATTGCACAAGCAAACTTCTCCTCCAGTAAAAGGTTCCCTGCCACCCTTGTTTTTCCTGACTAGAAATGGAGACTTTTCCTGAATGTGGACATTACGGGTGTTTTAGCGCAAGGGACCAGGCGCATATAGGGTACAAGAAAGGCACAGACATGTATGTGTGCACATACACATCCACATGCACTTGTATATGCAAACACACTGACAGCCTTTTCATATTTGTAATTCTCACTTTCCCTGTATCAGTTTTTTGATAATAACTCTGTTGAACCTTCCTTGGGTTTTTAGTCTACAGCTTCAGAGTCACACAGTTGAAATCCAAATGCGTCAGAAATTACACTTCTACAAGAGCAACACTCGTTAGCCACAGTGCTGTTATTCAGGGCTATATTTCTACACTACTAGTCATATCTTGTTTGTTTCAACTCTTTTCACTCTTTTACTGCTCTTTCCAGTCCCTACAGAGTTCATTGAATGAGCAAAACACTCACCAAACTCTGATCTCCACCTTCTTCCTCCAGTTTTTGAGTGGTGCCAGTCTGGTAGCCTGACACTTTTCAGATGATGCAGAGCAACGTCTGTCTCACCAACGCTTTGACTTACATAGAGCGGAAGCGCTAGAGATTGAATCCAGCCATTTGAGAGCTGACACCCAGCCTGATTTACAAGGAATAACAATATCCATTTCACTCAGGGATCTCCAGGTGTTTATGCCTAATAATGCTCAGGTTTGCAGTGCCACCACCCTCTTACAAATGCAAAACCTGAGATGAACAGATACTTGGTAATTAGACAGACACCTTGCTAGGTACATTTGCCTGTTAACATGCATCTGCATTCCCAGGCTGTAGGCACATGTCAAACAGGTTGGCTTGCAAATGGAATTTCTGCTGTTGTGGTTAATCTCACCCCACCTTCTAAATCAGCACATTAGCAGTAGCTGGTGCTACTATCCCCTCCACTCCCTGCCTTTATCCTCACAGCAGCTGTTGCTGACAGACCGCTTCCCCCCCAGAGCCACCACACCGAACCTCGCAGGCAGAAACAACAGGAGGGCAGTTCTCACTGCTGCCACTTAAACAGCCCTACCCGTGGAAAGCAAACATGCCGTACTTCCCTAAATAAATCCATGCAGAGCCTTTTGGAAAAGGAAGAAACCTTGAGCTGAACGACTGGCATTCAGAGCAAACCTACCGCGTGTGCTTACTCTCTGTGCTGCTGTCCCACACAGATGCCCTGTCCTCTGGGTTAGGCTCCTTGTGGCTCCTTCTAAGCAGTGCGTGGTGGTGGCGGGGGCATTTATGCCCTTCCCAAGTTAGGGGCCTTTCCAAATGTCTCCAGTGGCATTGCACAAAGCTACCTCATGAGCGGGAAGGCCAAAAAAAGTTAGATCAGATTGGAAAGGATCCTATGAAACTCGAGTGCAGTTTAACACTGGATGATGAGCAGAAAGCTCTAGAGATCAATACACAACCTTTAACCCGACCCAGCTCATTTGTGTAGCTCACCGTTACACATTGACTAAGATGGACACTGATGTTTTGTCATGCAGAAGAACTGATTATAGAACCTGAAAATAACTCTGCTCATTTTGTGCCAGACTGAAATAAATGCAGATTTCCATGTGCCTGCAGTTTTTGCAGTCAGATCAGATATTTCTCTTCTTGGATAAGAATCTCTAACTTGTGGCTTGTCAGTGCGATTGTGACACATCAGTGAGTGTCATTTTTTATCCTCTTAACCTGTTCATAAGATCAACAGTTTACTCGTTTTCCTCTTCAAAGCGAATGTGCTGGAAAGGAAGGGATGAAAACTAGAGGGATTAGGTCACAAGACCCAGGTAACAGAGAATTCACCTCTCCTGCTCACAACATCCTACAGTCCTATTTAGAAAAATATCCTCTTTAAGCAAGTAAATGGTGAATTAAACTGGGGATGACATCGATGGTCTCATTCAGCACCATTATTATAGTCAGTAATTACAATGCCGTGGCCCTCATGGGAATAGAGCTGACAGCATCCTAGGCTCTCAGTTTTACAGGGCCAGTCAGGCCCAGTTTGTGCTCAGCTACACGAGGACTTCAAGAAACAAGCCAAAAAAGAAAGAATGAAGTTTTAGATGAGTTTGGGCTGTTGGAAGTGGTGAAACTGTGAAGGTTCTGTCAGAAACATCTGAGCCGTGGTGGAGGGACAGAAAATGTCCATTTCTGCAGCACTGCTTTTCATTTGAACAGTTTCACTACTTAAGCTGTAATGAGGTCTGAAAACAGTCCCAAGCATAGCTGTCATGCAACAAGGCCTAAACAAACAGCTTGAAATATTTAACGTGTTTTCTCCTCTTGCTGCTAAAGCATGTGAATCTGAGGAGCATCTGGCCACTGAACAAGCCCTGTGCATCTGCATCATCTCCAGATGGCTAAAAAATGCGTGGAGCCCAGCCATGTATTCAAGCAATGGGTGAAGCAGCTCCTGCATTAAGAATGCATCATATTCAGTTAAATGTCAAAGAGAAAGAGCTGGGTCTCAGATTGCAATCTCCCTTTTTAGCCCTCCATTCCCCATGGCCAGTGGAGGTGCATGTGGGCCTGCAGGAGGCATTGGGCCTAGTGGCACGCTCCGGACTGGGCTGCACTATACCTGTGGGCTACAGCCAGCCTGCTGCATCCTCCTGGGCCAGGCCTGGGCACAGAGAAAATGCAAGCTCCATCTGAAGTCCTCAGTATCAAGAACACAGGAGCCTGGGCTGTTTCAGCAAAGGGCACCTTGTGCTCCATAAAACTGAAGAGCATCCGTAATGAGAGCAGCTCAGTAATAAGCTGCCATACTTATGTATTTACTGTGGATGTTAAATACTGGATGGGAAATCATCTAACCTTTAGCCACTGTATTTTTTTTTCCCCTTAAGTCACTTTGCCTCACATGCAATACAGAAATGCTGTTGTAGCACCCAGAGGGAGCAGTGTGGGCAATCTCAGCTTCCAGCTGCCCTGTGGGCCACGACCACATCACGTTGCAGCTCCTGCAGTGAATCACACTCTCATTTTTCTGCCTGTAGAAATGGTTCCCAACAGCAGTAATTCCCTTATGGCAGTAAAGCCTTTGATTTTTGCCCATGTTTGTGCTCCAGTGCAAAGCTCAGACACAAACCCCACCAAATCTGCCGGTCCCTCATGCTCACTCAATTATGCATCGTGCACTAGTGTATTTCTTAGATCTCTAAGATTTATCTTTTCAGTTCATTCTAAAGAAGATACTTTTAGATTATAGAGAGTATGCGCTGTCCCAACCGATAACATATTTTTTCCTAGTATGACTTAATTACAGGTTTTCATTTCACTTCTGAGGCCTTTTTAAGGTAGAGAGCACAAACATTATCTCAATTACTATATGTGAACCTTTTTGTCAGTCTTACTTTGTTGAGCTGCCATTGTTTTAGGAGATGCTGTGCTTGAAAAGCTAGACTTCAGCAAGATCACAGTCTCTATCATAGAATCACCAGGGCTGGAAAAGAACATAAATGCAAGATCCTCTCTAAAATGATTGCCTGTACAAAGAAAGCCCTGGTTTGTTGTTGCATTACAAATCTCATCTTTCAGTAGCCACAGTAAAGGTATAAAGATGCACAGACCTCTCAAACCTGCTGTTCAACGAAGGGGTTCCTGTCCTTCTCTTGCTCTACTCCTCCTGATCTCTGGAGGGGTCTTGGAACTCCTTTTTATACTCCCCCTTACATAAGCTGGCCCGAGCTCCTTTCCCCCACCCCTACATTGCCCTATTTATTTATTTTTTTAGAAGACCTGCCTCTGTCTTTCCTGTTTGTTATTCATGGTCACAGCTACCTTCTCCAGAGAGGGAGCAGAGAGTGGCTGAAAATCTGCTCCTGCTGGTACTGCAGTCACTGCTCTGCTTGCAGGCTCCCTCATCTCCTTTGCTCCATTGAAAAGAAATCCTTTCACCAGCCTTTCTCTTCTGAAATGCAAATAGGGGATCACTTTGCTGCCCAAGAAAACTTCTGGGGTGTGTTCCTGCTGCTGCTTACTTATGTAAAAACTTCCAGATATGGTTCAGAACTTTTTAACCCTAGTAGAGGAATACTGGACTTATAGCCAAAAAGTGAGTAATTAGGTCTTCAATAGGAAAAAAATGTTTTTGTCCAAGACTGAATTTCAATTGATCAGCAAAGCCAGCAGTTCTTTTGCTGAAGAACACCTTGTCCCTGTTCTGCTGAAGCATTCATTGATCCAGAGAGTTCTGGGAAAGGCTGTATAAAATCCAGCACTTAATGCAGAGACAATAGTAAATATTTTACTCTTTTTTTTTTCCCCTCCCTTTGTTTTGTCTTCTATAACTTTCTCTGAGACCTGAATTCAAAGGGTCCAGGCACACTACTAGGACAGCATCCTACTAGTCTCTTGTGAAGTAAGGATGGGATTTATGGAGAAAGAAGGAATGATGTGCTCAGACTCAGCCCACAGGCAGTGCTAAGAACCTCAGCACAAACTCTTCATAGGCTGAGCTGGCACTTCTGGTTTGTATTGATTATGAATTAGTATTCATAATTCATAATCAATAATTAACTCAGAGCACGTGCACAGTCACTTGTTACTAAATCTGAGAGTATCTTTCTTTAGGGCTAATTTACCTTGAATAGGAAGCAGGGCTGAAAGAGTTGATCTATATGACCAGGATTTAATTTGGTAATCACAAATCTCTATTCCTCATCAACATGCATAACTCTTTCCTCTCTTTTGCTTTGGAAAGGGAACACCACATCAGGTCTGGACATGGAGAGGACAATTTACAAAAGGGAAAGAAAGAAAGAAGAGAGAAAGAAGAAGCCTGTGTATGGGAAGACTTGTCAAAAAGTGGACAGGAAATATTGCTTTAAGGATTGGTACAGTGATTGCTGCAAGATGGCAGGCAGGCATGATGCTGAAAAGGAAGAGCTTTTGTGAAACCCCCAGTAAAATCTTTGTAGAGCAACCAGGTGCCTGGGGAGAACATGGCACTTTGGTTTGGAAGTGTAACCACTGGGGTGGGGAAAGCAAATGCAAAATGATGAAGGCACACACCCAGTGCTGACTCTGTGTTGCCATAATGCTAGAATTAGCAAGTTCTCGGTAAAATTACAGGCAGAAAATGTAAAAGAAAGAAAGTATCCCGCTTCATGTACAAACTGAAGCTACAGGATGCTGTGGAAACCGAAAGTGTATTACTGGAGCAAGAGAGATTACATGAAATCACTGAGGGCACTCAGAAGCTGCAAAACATGATGGTTCAGGTGCTACCTCAGGAGATCCCCACAGTCAGCTGTCATGAGTTCTAGCTAGATCCATGTAGCACCTCACAGACTCCTCCCTAAGTGCCTGTCTACAGCCTACGGTGGAAATAAAGCTACCTGAGCTATGGTCAACTTAACCTGGCTCATCCAGCAGAAATGGAAATACTACTTCAGTGTCACTATGGCAGTAAAGCATCACACCCAGCAAACCTGACCCCAGCCGGGCAGTGCTCCTTATAGGGCAGTACAGCAGATTTAGGAGCCCACTGTTGTCTCTTCAAAATCAATCAGCCCTGGGAAATGTGAACAGTTTTCAAGAACAGTGCCTAGGGCCCCAATATCAGTTAGCCACTTTAGGGGGGTTTTTGCTTTTCTTGCTTGGTCAAAGCACCTGTATTAACTAGTGGCAGATTCTCTGCCCTGAGGTCTGAAATGTGTCCCTCTATCTCCTGCCAGACCTTTGGGGTCTGTTCTCACTTCCGCTGCACACAAAGTACTCATTGGATTTTCCCAGAGTAAATAAGTAGGGAGGAATCAGGTAGTACAGATCGGCTGGTGGGTCAGGCAGGTTCCTGCATGATAGTAAACCAGTCTTTTCCCCCCTTCTTCTGTGACAACTATGGCAAGTTGCCATGGGCCCGGTTTGTTTATTTTTCTTATCACCGATGGGGAAAGGCTGTGCAAAGTCATTTTTTTTTTTTTTTGGACTATTTTAATAACACTTTGATAAGGAATAGCTTTATCTGTGATTTTTATTTTCCCATGTTCTCTCTGTACACCTGACTTCTGCCCTTGTTGGCAGGACACACTTTTCTGTGAAAGCAGCTGGTGAACATGAAGGATGTACTCAGCACTTGCCCAATTTTTTGTGTAAAGAGGATTGCAAAAATGCTTCTCAATAATAGCATTCAAAGTACAGATGATGAAAGAGAGATTATCCCGCTTCTGCTGCTGGTTCTCACAGTGAGAAGCAGCACAACTAAACCCGGGGACCGCATGAGTGAAGGTCAGCCCTAATGCCAATTTCTCAGCATTAAAACTGAATCAGTGCCGTGCTTGAGTTGGTCATAGAATCATAAAATCATTAAGGTTGGAAAGACCACTAAGATCATCTAGTCCAGACATCAACCCACCTCCATGCCTACCACATCCCTCAGTGCCACATCTACACAGTTCTTGGATACATGCAGGGACAGTGACTCCACCACCTCTCTGGGCAGCCTGTATCAGTGCCTCATCACTCTCTCTTATTGTTCCTAATACCCAATCCAAATCTCCCCTGGTACAACTTGAGGCCGTTCCTTCTTGTTCTACCACTGTCAGCTCAGGAGAAGAGGCCAACCCACCTCACCACAACCTCATTTCAGGTCAGTGTAAAGAGCAATAACGTCTCCCCCTGAGTCTCCTCTTCTACAGACTAAATTATCCTAGTTCCTTCAGTTGCTCTCTGTAAGGCTTGTCTCCAGATCTCAGCCTGCAACCTCAGCCCGTAGGACAGCGCATCACAGAGCACAGTAGAGCAGCAGCTCCGCCCGCAGGCCGCCTACCGCCACTCCATTCTAGCAGCCGAAGCTGCCGCCGTGCGGAGGACCCCGGCCCCGCAGCGCTTGGAAATGTCATTAACCTCCCGCCGTTTCACTCAGCCGACAGCTCTGGAAGCGAGGGGGATGAGAGTTAAATGCAGGCCCGCTGGTGTTTTCTTACAGGAAATAAGGAAAGCTCGTGACTGAAGTTTCTGAGGGTTCAGTAAGTGGCAAAAAACAGCCAAAGAGCAGAGTTTCCTGCTCTTTTGTTTTTACTGGATGGATCCTAAGCGAACACTTGAATGTTTGCTGTGGTTTGGGGTTTATTTTTCCTTGCCTTGTTTTTCCACCTTTTCAGTATTAACCGTAAAATAACACTTTAGCTTACTGCCTGAGGGATGGAACTGAATGAATCCAATGAATTCAGCCCAGGATGCTCTCAATGAGGAAAGAACAAGGCCTGCCTTTGGTCAAGGTGCTGGAACACAAGCTGATGGAAGCCTTTGTAAATCCTAAGCTCCCCAAAAGCCCAGTGGGTGCTCTGACATCCATTCTCCCTATACAATCCAAGTTTCTGTGGGGCTTTTCTGTGATGCAAGGGTTGAGGAGGTGCAGCAGCTGGCTCCTCTCCCACACTGCCACTTGGTGTTTCACAGCTCAAAAGAAAAGAATCAAGATAAATAATCATAAAAGCACCCTTGTGTTTGTTAAACAACCACTCTTCCAAAGTATGAATGCAGCAGTGCTGGCTTGACTCTGACAAAAGCCTGGACCTACAGCTTGGATAGCTATGCCTGTTTGTCTTGGTAAAGCACTTAGAGAGCTGCCTAACTGATACCGCAGCTGCCAGCAGAGATAATGCTGTCATTACTTACCAAAGCATACAGAATGATGTCTTTTGTCTTTCCTTCTGAGTGCACAGTGAGAGAAATAGCAATGCTACTGCCCAGGCTTGTGCAGGGAAGGCAGAGAAGGGGCCTGCTTGTAGGGTTTGTGAGTGTTGGGGCATCTCAGACATGATGAACTGCAGCGGGGTTCTGCCCTGGGTATCACCCCTACTCAGGACAATGACACAGCCCTAGGATACATTTGCTGTGTGTGAGCAATTCCTTGCCAGCAGTCAGCTATGACAGAGCCGCGGGTGGCATGAGTGTGTCTGAGTCTTAAGACCACATTTGGGGCAGACATCTCCTTAGGGCAAGGCCCTTTTGCTACCACTCAGCACAGAGAAAGCAACTGCCTAAAGGTATCTAGCATCTCTCTGGTGGGCAAAATGACCTGAGCATGTCATTTTAGCCTCCTCCTTTGGCTGAGATTCTGATATCTTTCAGTCCCTCCAAGGGATTTTTTTCTTTAAAATAATAAATAAATATAAAACAGAGCAGGATTTTCAAAGGGCAGTTATTAAAGCCCTTCCCTTGGTTTCCAGTACCCTTTTTCTCATTGCTCTGAAGTGTTTTTCACTAGGCTATCCATGACATTCAGTAGGGCAGCCTAGTCCTCAGGCCTGGCTTGCAGTCCCCTAAAAACCTGCATGACCTTCCTGATCTCCCCTTCCTTTGCCTCTCTTCTGCCTCCAGAAATGAAAGAGAAGGATGTTTTCCCAAGAGAACAGGCCAGAAAAGCCTATTTCGCCTTACTGCTGAAAGCTGAAGGAAAAGTCTTTAAAAACAAACCCCAGGCTGGGCTCAATTTCATCCGGTCTCAGCTATAGTTGTAGCATTATAGTACATTCACAGTTAGCATAGACATGTGCAGGAGCATGAGCAAACTCTGCCAGGCTGCAAGACGCTGGGCAAAAGTCCACACTACACTGGGCCAAAGTAATGGAAAGTATAAGAAACAGCGTGGTTTCGTGTGACTGTGGCTGTGACATTTGGATTCAAGTCAATGCAAAGTTCAGAAAGGCGCCAAACAGTTTAAAATGAGACTAATCTCAGAGACAGAACAAAGATGTTTTATATAACTTCATAGAAAGTCAGAGGAGGAAACAAGGACAGAGAGCTGCTCAGTTGCACAGAAGGCACCTCAGTCCACATAGTAAATTCTATCCATAAATCAGTGCAAATACAGGGAGAGCTATAAAGAGACCCAGACAAACCAGTCATGTTTCTCAGCCCCTGGAGACAGTACAAAATGAAATCATCTGGCCTAAAACAGCCCCCTAGAGAAGGGCAGACAGCAGTGAAAGGGCTTAGCCAGCAGCAAACAAGCACTAGAGAACGTGGGCTCGGTTAGGTCAAAGGCTATGGATAAACCATGAAATGCTAAACTGATGACAGGGCATGAGGTTTAATGACAACGAGGTTATGAAAGACTTAATCAGGTTGCTGTCATTTGAATAACCAACTTTAAATCCTGAGAGACCAGAGCCCACCTGGTGTCAATGGGGAAGGAATTACATAAGTGTGACTAAGAAAAGCACATAGCAGATGTTGAAAAACAAGGGCTGAAAGTCAGAGCTGTAGCATGAAGCCCAGCAAGAAGCCAGGAGGAAGAGAACATAATATTTTGCTATGTTGAGCTTTTTAGGTTCCATTTACATCACCTTGAATAACAGCTGAAGAGAGAGAGACTAAGAGTCTTCTTCAGATGAAAGGCAGCTAAGGCCACAGAAATCCAAATCAAACTTTACGCCTTCTCAATGAAAAGGCAACAATTCAAGGGAATCTGATCTGACAGCATTAATGGTGGAGAAGGAGATGAAGCCTCATCACTCAAAAGCTCTGGAGAACAGAAACAAAGGTATCACCTCTGGGCTAACAGAAAAAGTGAAATCCCACCTCCCCAAGCTGCTCTCCTGGCTATGGGCTGATGGCCCCCAGGATCTGTGCTTCCCACAGCCTTTGCCTAAAGGCTCCAATAGCTCCTACATCCTTGGAGCCAGCAGTCCTCATCTATAGCCAGTAGTCTGAATGATGTCTACAGGCAGCAGCAGCTGAACTAGTGTTCACACTCTGTAGGTTTTATAACCCTTGGATAGGGCTGAAGGTAACAGATAAAACTCCATGCATTTTAAGGAGTAGGTGTTTAATGATGGTGCATAGAGAAGAAAATGATGTTCAGCTTCACTAGATATTGCCAGCTTGTGCGTCACATGCACTCCACAATGTCAGCTTAACATCCTGCCCAGTCACATGTACAAGAGCCTACTAACTTTCCAGAGGCAGCCTCCTGAGAGCTAATTGCATGCACTCGGACGTCTATCCCTCAGTTGGCCATGCCTTCACGGCTATGCAGGCATTCATTTTGCAGGCCTAGAACAGACCTAGCCTATCACCCCTGTTGAGACAGGAGGATGGAAACCTGTTGTGCACTAAGACAGTGCAAGCACGGAGTAAGGAATTGCTCAGGCCTGTCACAAACCCTCCTCTTACATGACTTTAATGTGACAGTATGTCCACTGCAACAGCTTGCTAAGTGGAAGCGTACAAAGCTGCTGTCACAGCCTCTCACTGTCTGTGTTCACCTCCGTTTCCAGTGTTAAAACCTACTCAGCTTTTTCTCAAGAGGACCAGCATGACTAAGGATCAAAGCCTTTCTCAGTTGGTGGATCTAATACTGTCTGTCAGTATCCTGAGTTATAACAACATGTTTTTGCTGTCTGCCTATAATGCTGTAACATGATGGAAAGTACAGCAATAACAGCGAAGTATCACAATCCTAGGCTACAGCAAATGAGAACAAGCCCAAATGCAGCAGGCATAGATGCAGAAACAAAAGAAGAAAATCAATTTACCTTGGGAAAGTCTCCGGTACACAGAAATCTCCAGCTAAATACCCTCACCTGCACTGCCAACCCTTAAATGAGGTCTGGGACAGGATGCATCCTGACTCCACCCCTTCTGGTAACTCAGGTACATTGCATGAACCTGAGCTCCCCTGGGTTGGCCCTGCCTTCCCACCAGGTGCTTCATCACTGCTTCAAGCTGTGACTTAGCATTTCCATACACAATTTGTAGCAGAATATCACAAAAATTAATGCTTTTCTTGGCATCCTTGCAGTTGCCATCCAGTTTGCCATCCATGGCAAAGAGGCCAGGACAAATAGATATAACTTGCCCTTTTGCTTATATCAAGGTAATCCCTTCATGTAAATCTCCCAGCCACATCCACCTTTCAAAACCACTTCTATAGACTTTCCCTTCTATCTCCCCATTACCTCATATCTTATATATATACTGTTGTTCCAGCAGTGCATGGTATGTCTTAAAGTTACATATCTACACAGCTACAAGCACAATGCAGAGTTTAATAGTCCCTACTGTACATAAATCTAATACAAATAATGTCCCTGATGAATGAAGGGACCAGCCAACGTCATTCATAGAGAGATATAAAAGGGGACTTCATGTTAAAGAGCAAAACTGCTTGAAGGCCCCTTTCTTGTAAAACACTTGAGCATGGCTAAGTAGATACAAAGTGATGTAAAAAACTGGGAACTGAAACACTTTGGGAGCATTTTCTGCTCCTTTGTCTCTTTCACAGAATCATCATAGAATCACAGAGTGGCCTGGGTTGAAAAGAATCTCAAAGATCATCCAGTTTCAACCCCCCTGTCAGGATTGCCCACCACTAGACCAGGCTGCCACAGAGCCACATCCAGCCTGGCCTCGAATGCCTCCAGGGATGGGGTTTTCCATCTGCCAGGCATCATCTCTTTAGGCCATTTTCAGGCTGACTTGAAGTAAAATTGAGATCTCAGAAATATGATGTTTCATGCAGCACTGTGACTTGAAAATTCATGCTGGGAGGAGACGGAGGGGGGTAAGAGAAGGTGGGAAGGGCTGTCCCTGCCCTCTGAGTGAATTGCTGCAGTGTGGAAACATCCCTTATGATGCACCAGGGTATAACCATAGGAGAAAAACTATCAATTCCCCTTCAGCAGCAAGGGCACCCATCGGAGCTTAGTGCACTGTTGCAGGTGTAGAAGCTCTGTGTCCAGGGTACTGAGCATCTCCTTCTCCAGTCCTCATGTTAGTCTGGTACATGAGAACAAGCCTAATACACAGCATCTCTGTGTGGGCTAAAGAGCATTCCCATTTTAACCGCTGTCTGAATGAGGGACACTGGCTACATCACATCCCTAAGGCTTGTGTTGGCATTTATGCCCTTTGCCTGTCTTAATTTGTTAACTGAGTTTCATCTCACTTGATACACACACTTAATAGCTGGGTATCTACAGTAAGATAGGCCAGGAGCCTTCACCTCCAGGCAGTCAAAAGACGTGTTCATTTCCAGAGAGATCTTATGGATGAGGACACAATGAATCACTCGCTGGAGGCACAGCTCTTCTGCACCGACTATAGAAAAAGTAGAGAGGTGTGTGGTTTGGGATCTGTGCTGCACACCCAAAGTTTGGTCACATTTGCAGCCCAAGATCTGGCCCTTCTCACACATTTGGACAGCATCTTGGACAATAGGAACTTGGCCTCAGGAGGGAGCCTGCAGACATCAACAATGGGTGCAATTATGGGGAATAAACATGGGAATATATGCTCTGAGAAAGCTTTGCTCACAGCGCTGCTGTGAAGAATAGCAGAACAAAAAGGAATTAATTCTGTTTCACCTAATTGCTCTCCATGAATCATCTTTGACAGCAAGCTCTGACTGGTCCACCAAAGGGCCAATTAAAGAAAAGGGAGCATTGAGCAGTGTTTGTACTCAGAGCTGTGTTTTGTGTTACAGGAACTGTAATTTGTTCTGAGAGGGTGGTATATCTTGCCTTTCAATGCATGGAGGAGTATCCATGTCTGTTTTGCTCTGAAACCTTGCCATTATTTCTTCAGAGCATCCTCAGTACTGGCATCCTCTCCAGGACAGTGTTTTATTGTCTAATGTGTGATGTGATGCGGTGGGCAGCAAAAGCACAACAGAGGTTGTGAAACACAGAAGTCACGGCAAGTAAGCATGTGTTTAGTTTTAAAATCCTGTGTTACAGAGCACAAGGAACTCCTTCAATGCACAGTCCCTTAGGATCCCTAAAGGATCCCTCCCTTAGTTAAAATCTCCTGCTACCTGCCCTGCTCTGAGCTCTCAGCATCAGCTTCTACCACCTCAAACGTGGGGCCAGCCCTGCACATCTTGACTCTTCAACAGGGTCGACACCTGACCAGAGAGACAGCCCCACCATCAGGCATGCCAGGCTTTTCTCAGGTGCCGGATGAAAAGGGTGAGCTTGTAGTGGCTGCCAAGGCTACACCCTCCTGCAGCTCCAGTTTCACTCCGGTGGCTCACTGCCACCAGGGCTTTCCTCAGGAGCTGCATACCTTGAAGTCAGCAGCCACCTCCTGCCCATCCCCACGTCCTCATTGGGGCAGCAGGGAGTGGTGCCAGGCCCCGGGTGGGCCCATTGCCACTGAGTGGGCACAGCAGTCCTGCCCCAGGGAGGGTCTGGCACCACCTCCCCACTCCCACCCAAGCAGCTGGTGTGGCCAGGCCAGACGCTTTCCCTCCCTGTTTGCTTTCAGGGTGTTCATCATCTCCCATGCTGTTCGGAGCTGCTCCCGCTCATTTCTCCCCTTGTGCCCTGTTCTGCTAAACCTCAGCCCACTGCACTTCTCCCTATTGGGAGCCATGCCCTACCTCCTCCACGACTCAAAGCCAAGGCCACCACCACTGCCAAAGGAGGCACGTAGCATCCACAGCTCAGGGAAGGGCTACCAGGAGCTGAAGCAGGAGTGCCTGCGTAGCGGCTGCCTATTTGAGGACCCTGACTTCCCTGCCAATAATGCCTCCCTCTTCTTCAGTGAAAAGCCACCGATTCCCTTCCTCTGGAAGAGGCCTGGGGTGAGTACACAGCATCTGCTCACCACCTTTAGTTTATCCATATTAAATATTGCATGTAGTTTTTCTTCTGCCTTTCTTTTCTGCTTTCTGTAGCTTAATGTGCAGCCATGCTTAATATGCTCGTGTTTATGTACATGCATAAACAACTTCTGATCAGGCTTCTCTCCTATATTACTGCTAAACAAAAGTACAGACGAAAATGAGCGGACATGCAGGGAATTAAAGGTAAAATGCATCATGATGATGTGATGACTATTTAAACAACAGGTGTTCTTAGTGGAGGAAATTCATAGTTAGGGCTAAACAGGAAAAAAAACACCACCTTTTAACTTTCAAGAATGAGAGATGCTTGCTTCCTTCATGAAGCATGTACCACAGTCACTGAGCCATTCAGCAGTAGCCGAGGGCTCGATGAGTATCTCTTAATGCATCCCGCATAACAGTCATTAATAGCACAGAGATCGCCTGAAGCTTCACCAGTCACATGCTGTCAGATCACAAACCCACCACCACCCCAGGTTCCCATGTTTAACTAGTAGCCACAGAAAATATGTGGCTAATTTCATTTCTTTGCTAATGCTTGACATTTGTTCTCTTTTCCTTCATAGTCTGAAAGCTTCTCACTTAGTAGAAAGCTTTCCTTTGCTGATAGTGATAACTAGAGAGAAAAAGAACAAAAGAAACGTAGAGACGGATCTACATTTTAGCTTCACTTAATCCACTCAAATGCCTTAGTGTCTGATAGCTAATGGAGTGCCACTGCTGTGTTATTAAAGCCATTACTTCTCAACAAGTTTCAGCTATGAAAACGCAGGAGATGGCCCCAGTGGCACCGATGCCACCTTGCCTGGCAGTGCAAGGGCTGCCCCAGGAGCAGGCTGGAGGTGTGAGTCGCCTTCCTTCAAGGTGTGACTGGTAGCAGCTGAGAGTTTTTGTGTCCCTGGGACAAAGGAGAGTGGGCTGCCTGTTGTATTTACTGCTCTCAGCTTCAGGGTGTTTGTATGCTGAAGTGGAGATTTCTCTCTGATGAATAAGTCACCTGATACAGTCTCTGCCTTTACACTCCAACTTCTGCCATGCAAAAAATCAAAAGACTGAACTTCTATGAGCAGCGCAGAAAGAAATACAGCTCAGGGGAGGTTTTGAGGACCCAAAAAAACAAGGTTAAACCCTCCTCTAGCTCCTCCTCAGCATTTCAGCCTTTAAGCTGAATTAGTTTCATCTCTGTTAGCCATCAGTATATTTATGCACCTACAAGTATAAATATTGATACCCCAGATCCTCAGCCACTCTAAGTCTGTAAGTCTTCTACTACAGTGAGCTGCACCAGGGGAACATCTAGATTTCTACATAAATCTGAAGTGCTCGGAGAGCCAGCAAGATATTTAGCCGTTTAGTTTGGTAATCACGTGTCATCACAAATGAAATTAAGTCATCACTTTGAAATTAAGCCTTATCAGAATTTCAGAATTATCTGAAGAATAAATTAAAATTAATAAAGAAGATAATAAGAATCAAATAATTAATTCTCATTGCATTTCTCTTTCTCTTCCCTCATTAATTTATATCTGAATTGAACTGCTAAGCTAGTATATCTGTCATTGATTTCTTATAGCTCACCGTCTTGGAGAGCTAGAGATTGGTAAGCTGAAAAATGAAAAATTAGAAAAGGAATTCAAATATATTTTTCCCATGGTCTATAGGAGGAATTAACAAGGAAATTATCCTAATATGAACAACCACTGGTCTGGCAGGAGTTACATAGTAGAAACAGACAAACAGAATCACAAAAATAAGGCCTCGCTAAACAGCCTCAGCTTTTCTTAGATCTCCATGTATTTCCTCTACCAATATTTGACAGAGACCCAAGGGATGCCATTTATCTTCCTGTGACTCCAAAGGATCATAGGCAGCAGGAGAAGTACAGGAGCCTCCTTTCATCTCCCTGAGCATCGCTTTGTCCTGCTTCTAGGCAACACCTTTCTGCAGGTGGAGCCTTGAATTGCTATCTCCTGTGCATGAATGCAGGGCCTAATTCTGGGCCTTGTCCTTTAATGTTATGAAAGAACTGCTTAAAGTATACATACTACCCAGACTGAAAATTCCTTTAGGAATATTTTTATAACTTCCACTCATAAACTGTAGTGCTTGGTTTTCTTTGGTGTAACAGAGAACGTGACGCAAGTCCATTCAAAGTCCTTTAAATTCCTTTTCATTGATTTTCATTTGTGCTTGCTTTAGATACAGAGATTGAAAACATTTTCCCATTTGTTAGCTGTAGAGCTGTGTAATAGGCAATGAGCCATGAAAGACTCACAATGCTCAGCAGCATTTATGTCTATGTCAGTGTATCTCAGTATCTCTGCTAACACACAGTTTCCTGGTAACAACTATATGTTCTCACAGCTTGCTGTGAGAATCACATTCCCCAAGAGCACTGCTGCTAAAATAAAGCATGTTCTTAAAGATCAGCTACATTATCAGCCATCATGATACTCTTGTCTAAAGGCAGTGAGCTGTGCTTTTATCACTCCCATCCCATCCATGCATGACTGGCTGTATTTAACAAGCAGGTGGGCCAGGTGACAGGGAGGGGCTGTTTGGTTTACCTGAGCCAGGTACACTGGGGATATAACCTCACTGCCACCTCCTCCACAGCAAAGGCAAACAAAATATGCCACCAGCTTCCTGCCCAAATGCTGCCTCTGTGGGACTGGCTTCGTAGGTGCTGCTTTCCTCTTCTGTGGCTGTGTGCCATTTTCCTCAGCCTTCTAAGTGATTCTTTCTTCCCCTCAGCTGTGAGAGTTGGCTCAGTGACTTCTGCAGGTGCGTACTTCAGTAGCTAAGTCTGGCAGTAGGCAGTGAGGATTGTTGTCCAAATAGAGCATTGATGACAGGAGAGGGCTGACTTTCCCCTTTTCTCTAACGACCACTCTCTCCAATATTGAATTCATAGAAAACCACTTATCAGCTTGTGAAATCCAGGTGAACTCATGTGTAGATATAGTACATGCCTTATCATAGCACTCTGGCAAGGATGGAATAGAGTTGGTGATCTGTCATGCTTCAGGTACTATGGGAAAGTCCCTGTTACATGTTGGACAGGGATGTGTATTTTGTCTGAAAGACTGGGGTCACCCACTGCATGTCTTAAATGTGTACTTTAAAGAGGATTCAGGATAGCCATTGTCCTAGAGCAGAACTGTGGGCTCTGAGCCATGGACATCCAAAGCAGAAAGCTTAAGCTGCTATAGCCAGGGTCATTTCAAACACATTCACCAGTGGTCTGCAGATGTTCCACTCTACCACTCTTTTTGTTCAGTTCACAAGAGAGTTTTGAACCTCTCAGACCTGCATGAAGGCTTTCAGCAATTTGGAGCTGGGCTGTGTGGGTCATCTCAAGCTGCCCATTGGAGGATGACTTTGCCAAGAGAAGCTTACTCATCAACAGATAAGTCATAGCTAACTTGCTCTTGTAAATAGGGAGGTGGCTGATGTGATCAGCTGCATGGTTTGCTGTGATGCTGGTCATGTCTTCTGGGCACAGCCACCTCATAGGAAATGGATGATTACAACAAAATGTACTGAGAAGGCATGAGGAAATGAAAAAGTGGTGCTGGTATGCCTTGGCTTGGCTCACTGGATAACGCTTGCACGTTGCCCTTTATGCAGTGACACACAGCATGATCTTTTTGTCCTGCTGCTGCAGTAAACCTGCTCTGACTGTCCACAAACCATATCTGTGCTTTCTGTTTAAAAATGTTTAGACATGTTGCAAGTTGTGTGCATCTTAGCTGAACTCTCAGGCTTAACATCTGCAAACCGGCTACTCTGTCTAGTGAAACCACTGTCCCCTTCAGCATCAGTACTGGCTCATTAACCATCTGCAAACCCGTGGCAAAGCATTGCATGACCTGACAGACCAAAAAGTCAGGCTGCATGCCCAGGCTTTGCTAGTAAAGATGAGAACAGCAGTAGTGATTAACTGGGTCACAGCCCAGGCTCCTGCAGTAGCCAGTGGCAGATGCTTCATGAATAAGTGCAAGAAGCTGAACAACACTATCAGCATCCTACCCTGGTGGCCTCACAAAATACACTGACGTGAACCAAGAGTAACCCAGTCTCTTTCTGGGCAGCTGCACAGGTTAAGTGATTGAATGAGCTCTGCTGTTTTCTCTTCCTCTTTAGTTTACCTTTTCTTTAGCAAACTGCTGGTTAAATAAAAGAACTTCATGCAATGGGATCTGCAGTAGGATATCAGGGCAATCTGATTAACTACAGGATACTTCTTCCAGTGGTATATTATGTGTTATCTTCCTCTTTTTCCTATTTGATTCAATGCAATTGGCTCATTGGAAAGGGGAGAAGGGAAGGGAGTTTTTGCCACTTTTATGGGTTTACCACTGTAATTTTTCTGTCCCACTGAGATACCTGAGAATTGCTTTAATGCCACCATGATCACATATACCCTCCAACCTCTGAGCACACAAGGGTGGGTAGTGTTAGAAAACAGCTCCTAAAAACCAACTCTGTAAAACAAACAAGGCTGGAGTCCACTTTTTATTTATTTCCTTATTTGAGAAGGAAATAGGCTATATAGTGTTTGACAACCTTAAGGCTGTATTATGTGCAGGTAAATACAAGACATAATACTGTGTTTGAAGTAAACTGCCAATTGCTTGTAGCTTAACTTTGGGATTCTGGACCAGGATGTGCTATGTTTTGAAGTTGCCTATGGGTGAACAAAGAATGGCAGCCTTTCATTAGCAGCCAACTAATTAGGAGGAAATGAGGCTAGCTAATTCTTAAATTGCTCTACAGTACAATTAATTAGCAAGGATTCCCCATCTAGTTCTTTGTGGTGGTTGCACTGCTCAGGAAAACATGGTTCATGTGCAGAGAGTGCCGCACATCTGGGTTCAGAGTGACAGTGATGTTTCCTGGCATGTTTTCAGTCATTCTGTGTCTCACTCCCACTCTTCCAGGACATTGTCAAAGATCCCAAGTTTATCCTCGGAGGAGCCACAAGAACTGACATATGCCAAGGGGATCTTGGTGAGTGATTCCTCTGCATCCTGTGTAGAGCAGCGGGCATGTCTTCACAAGAGAGGGGATGTTATCCCTCCTGAACTGATAGGAGCAGTAGGAGCAGTCAGGATGGAGTCACCTCCCTTGCTGACGTTGCCCATAACCACCTTGTTAGTGGCACACTTTCATCTTTGCCAGGGATCATTCTGGTTCAGTGGGATTCAAGGCCAGGGAAGGATCACCACGCAACTGTACTGGGAGCCCAAAGGAGCTTTTCATCCCTTAGCACTTTCCAACTGCACTCACTAGTCACAGACACTTCCTGGGGATGCACAGGATCACTTTTCAATGGGGATAGCAGCTGTCTGCGACAACATCTCCCCTCATCCCCACAACACCTTCTTTTCCTCTCAAA
The DNA here is from genome assembly GCF_039878825.1 of Excalfactoria chinensis. Classification (NCBI taxonomy): domain Eukaryota; kingdom Metazoa; phylum Chordata; class Aves; order Galliformes; family Phasianidae; genus Excalfactoria; species Excalfactoria chinensis. The sequence continues at coordinate 67,005,460 of NC_092827.1, read as the reverse complement.
TGGAAGAAAATGAAGCTTTTTCTTCCCCCTTCTTGATTCACAGGTGACTGCTGGCTATTAGCAGCCATAGCTTCTCTCACACTGAATGAGAAAACACTAGCAAGAGTAGTGCCGCTGGATCAGAATTTTGGGCCAGGTTATGCTGGGATTTTTCACTTCCAGGTAAGATGAACATCTGGCACGGCATGACAACATTTTTGCTCAGTTGATTGTTGCATGTTGTGGTTTGCTTTGTGGTGGGGATGTCACTTATTCCAGAGGAAACTTCACAAAAAGTAAGATCACTGAACTTAATTTGCTGTTTGCATTCTGAGGAACAGCCTTTTACAGGCATATACGTGGCCAGTCTCTGTGAAGAGAAATATGGCTTTTTAAATCATTTCTCATTTTCCACCCTAACCTCTCTTAGGATATAAAGTGTTATAGATTAATAAAGAGTTGAGCTGTGTCCTTCCTTCAGACCAACCTAGCATGGCACAGTGGGAGTAGATGGTTTATCCTTGACTTCTGAGCAAGCTTTTGATTGTCACTAACTTATGCTTAGAAGCACTGAGATATCAGATTCTTATGCTCAGGAAATGACACGCTGTCAACCAACTCATGTTCCATCCTTTCTAAATAGTTTTGGCAGCACAATGAGTGGCTGGATGTTGTGATTGATGATCGATTGCCCACCTTCAAAGACCGGTTGGTATTCGTGCATTCAGCTGAACACAATGAATTTTGGAGTGCTTTGCTAGAGAAAGCCTATGCCAAGTAAGTCTGGTGTACCACACTGTACATGCACAGTTCATTATTTGTACATACATTATGCACAATTTGTAAATATGTTATATACAATTCAAGCTAACAGCTTCTATCCTGTTTTTATTATTATTGTTATTATCATCTGCTGCTGCCCTGATATGAAGATATTATGTCTATCCTTTGTGAGCTCATCCATCTTGCATCAGATCATTAGGTACAGTCACAGATTACAGCAGTAGAGCTGGACCAAAGCCTGAATCCTACCATTTGTGTCTCTGCTGAGACTCATATGATGATTCTGGCTCTCTAGATTTGTAACTGATCTGGGAAGTGACAAGCTGCTGATGTCCAAAGATCTCAGGCCCTTGCCAACGTGATGACTGGCACTAACATAAGAAAAGCCCCAGGCCTGAAGATATGGAGGATCAAATGAATTAAAAAGGTTCCCATTACAACTCACATACCTCCTGGCTGTGTTCTGGGACACTTCTCTTAATCTCAGTGCCCTTGCTGCGATTTTATACGTATTGAGAAAGCTCTCACACACGGATATCTTCAAAGCTTTGAAAGCATGACTCTCGTTAATGTGTTTTCCAGGCTGAATGGCAGCTATGAGGCTCTGAAAGGAGGCAGTACAATAGAAGCCATGGAGGATTTCACTGGGGGAGTGGGAGAAATGTATGAGGTTAAAAAAGCTCCTGACAATTTCTATGAAATCCTAGAAAAAGCTCTGAAAAGATCATCAATGGTGGGCTGCTCTATTGATGTGAGTAAGAAATGGGTTCTGATTTTCTCAGCTTAGTTTTGTGGTTTCTGCATTGAAAAATATGCACTGGGTATGCCCTGGACTTTGTAAATAATAGCTATGAAATGATAGATATGTAATATTAATGTAACCTCTAGTTTAAAAGTTGTTTAAAAGAGAAGATTCATCACATTTCATCAGGTTATGGCCACAGTATTTAAGGCAATAATGACATTAGTATGAGCACTTGGGGAGAGTGAACTTTACTTCTTGGCTTACGTGGTGACTTGGCATTAAAACTAGCCATAGCTTTGTGAGGACTTAAAGGCTCTGGAGACTAAATATTGTTTTTCTTCACCCCTAGATTCTGTAGCATATGTTGGGTCTTGAGGAACTCAAGACACTTTTCAGAATCAATGTATTAGTTTGTAAACAGTGATTGGGTTTTAAAGCACATCAGATTTATCCCTCCAGATACTGAAATCTTCCCTTTTCCCCAATAAAAGGTTTCAGGCACATAGCAGATATGTGGGTGGCTATACAGTGCTTCATCAGCATGTCTGACGTAAAGGAGCCACCCATGTGTCCTTGGCTTTCTGGTGAAAAAAGCCCAAGCTGCTCAGCACCAAGAGTGAAAGCCACACTGCTGCTCCCTGTTCACTGTGCCCAATGGGGATAGCAATTCAGAAACAAAGGTGCGCCAAGTTTCCTCACCAGAATGAGAGAACCACCTTGTTTTCCCTCAGAATGCACTACGCTCCAAAAAAGAAAACCACACAGCTCTAAGAAGTTCCCTTTCAGATGGCACCGCTGCACTATTACTGCCTGCACGGAGCAGAAAGACAAACTGCCTGTTTACAATGCTGTTTAGCCACTAGTCTCCCATCTGATGCTTGGAAGGGACCAAGTAGCACCTCTTGCAGTCCCACCAAGAAAAGAGATCTATTCACATTTGTTTTCCATATTTCAGACCAGCAGTGCTGCCGAGTCAGAAGCCAGGACACCCTTTGGCCTCATAAAGGGACATGCTTACTCTGTAACTGGCATTGATGAGGTACGTTCCCTCTGGCTTGTGTCAGGAGTGCAGGGCAAGGAGGAGTTTGGTCATAAGACAAAGGAGTGCCTACTACCCTTAAGAGATGGGAGGAATTATCCTGGGGGACTTATCCAAATTCCCACCCATCTTTCCCTCCTGCATCTCCTGTAGCAGTGCATCTTTAGCCTAGCTGTTACACCAACTTGTCCAGCATATTCATGCTAGAGAAGACCTGCTCCCTAGCTAATGACACTCAGTATTTTCTCTGCTTCCTTCTACTGCAGGTGAGTTATCAGGGCCGGAAAGTGCAGCTCATAAGAATAAGGAACCCCTGGGGACAAGTGGAGTGGAACGGGCCTTGGAGTGACAAGTGCGTGCACTGTACCATATATACTCACCATACAAAAAATCAATCTGCTACTCTACATCTAGCTTTCTGTAGATGCAGTAATTTCACAGATAATTAAATGAAGGATTTGCGTATGCTTAACAACATTACTGTCACAGTGGCATGTCATCCTCAATATTTTCAGGGCTGCTCAATTAATGGGATGCTGTCCAGATTATTTAGCTCCTAAAATCCAGTATTAGTAAAAATCATGCATTAATATAAATAGGATAAGTGAATTTGAAGACACTCCCCAAAATTACATGTTTGAAGTGATATATATATATATATATATATATATTTTAATACAAGCCTGTCCCTGTAGTACTTGTAACACAATATCCATACTGCAGATGAAGTTAAAACTGATATTGTATCGCCCCCTCTAGTTGCATTTATATTCTGGGTCTCTAAACCCAGGAATGGGCAAGGTCCTTGAGGTGAGATTTAGGTTGGATGTAGGAAAAAAAGGTTTTTTTATGATAAGGTTGGTAAAGCACTGGGACAGGTGGACTGAAGAGGTGGTGGGTGTCTGGTTCTTGAAGACGTTCAAGATCAGGCTTGAAGGCAAACCCTGTTCATTGCAGTGGAGCTGAACTAGGTGACCTTTAAAGGTCCCTTCTAATTCAAATAATTCTATGATGATTCCATGCTAAGGCAGTTAGATGAGACTCTCCCCTTGTGGTGCCATTCAAAGTTGTGGGGAGACACAAAAACACAACAGGATTGGTCTGAAAAACAGTCTGCTTCTATTACTAAAAGTAACGTGCAAATAATACAAAAGGGGGGGAAAAAAGCGTGTAGTAAACAAATAATAACACATCTCCCCTCCAACATGCAGTTTTCCAGTTTGTTCTTACACACATAAATCTCACTTCTGTTTTATTTCTTTTCCTTCTAACTGAGTTTTTTCTTGTTCACACAGATGTGACAGAGAGGAGCCATAACCTGGCGGGGCCTTTAAAATTGCTGAGACTTCTAGTCCCCTCTAGTTCTCCTTCGAATGCAAATCAATGAAATATTTTTGCATAGTCTCAAATCCTTTGTTTAATATGAAAAATGTGGATCATTGGCACATACAATGAGTGATGAAATATTGAAAAAAATAGAGAGGTTAAGATCAGGACAGGCATCTGGCGATTCAGATTGTATATTGAAAATGCTCTCTCTGTAAAGCAGAACTCTGATTCTGCACTTTGGAGGATTTCTGGAGCTCAGGGCACCAGAGCAAAGCTTTGGGTCCCCCAGGTCAATGCAGTAACCTGCATTAACTTTTTGCAATGGTTGCTGGAACTGAAAACCTCACAAGAGGTGCCTTATGCATGCTATCAGATTGGAAATGTGTTAGGGCATTTCCTGTTTTTTAATAAAGCTTTTAGATTTCTTTGTTTGGTTTTGATCTGCTGCAGCTGGAGACGTAAAGATAAAGAAAAAGGAGGCAAAGATTTTATCTGCGACCCCAGCTACTTCAGCAAATCTCTCTGCACAGGGCAGGGAGCCTGTTTGGTTCCCATTGAGTCAACTGTCAAAATGTCTGCCTGTGGATGACAAACAGATTTAAAGAGGAGTGTGATTTACAGAAGTCTGGGTGTTTAAAATGTGCTACTACATTTTACCGAGCTCCAATGCCTGGCAGCAATCCCAGCGCTCAGTGCAGAGAATAGTTCAAACAGGATGATCTCAGGGAAGTCTGGGGGGTCTTTGTCCCTGTCCTGCTTCCAGGTACATTAGCTGAGACTATGCCGCTAGATGAAATGGTAGTGGGGTTCAGGAAGCCTTTTAAAGTAAACATATTTGTTTAAAATAAGCATATTTGTTTGTGCTGCTCAAAGAAAACACGTTTGGGAGAACAGCAGCTTGCTGATGTGTCCAGCCAATTGTTCTGAGTGAGGAGAAATTAAACGCCATGTGCTCTGCTGAAGTTGTATTCAATTACTGGAGTTGGCCTTGATGATAGAGTTGTATTCGTGATCTGTGTGGGTCCCCTTCCCACTCAGGATATTCTTCCTAACGGAGGACACTCTATTGTTCACAGTAAATGTTCATTTTATTTTCTTGCAGCTCTCCGGAGTGGCGTTTGGTCAGCCCATCAGAGCAGAAGTGCTTGGCTCAGACAGCACTGGATGATGGAGAATTCTGGTAAGCCACGGAGTTCGAGTGTGACTCCAGTCAAAAATTAAGGCACAGATGATCAAAATAATTGATTAGGAAGAAACTTGAGTGATCAGATGCTCAGTTTCCTCCTAGTAGAGAGCAGGTACTGCATGCTTCATGTGAGCACGCGTGTTTTACTAACAAACAGCTTTTTAAACATCAGCTTAGTCAGTGGTATTAGCATTTTTCAAATACTGGTGTCTCCCATGGCTGTAATATCCTTTAAATCCTTAACAGGAATGCAAGCACACAAGGGAGCATTGTATGCACTGTATGAGCTATGAAATGCCTCCAGGGTTGATGTTAGTCATACACTGGTAGGGAAGGGGGCACGTAGAAGCAATGCTACTTGTTACAGAAAGTACCAGAGCTCCAGAATATGTGTGAAATGATGGAAAGATTTAAGAAAAGATGAAAGGAAAGGGGGGAAATTGTGGTAGCAATTGCTTTAGAAGTGTGAAGTATTCTTCATGCCAAATTCACTATCTCAGGCAGAGCAGATGGCTGACTTGCACAAGATTCCCTCTCCCACCCTACCCCATGTCAGCCATGCCATGGTCTACTGATGCTGCGTCTTGTCATATTTTCTGGTGCCAGATGCTTATCTCTTTTATACAGAGATAAATCTAGAGAGATATTCAACACCACTATTCCAGATCTTTCCCACCAGTTCACTTTAGGCTTGAAAGGTGATATAATACAGATGACGAACAGCATTTAGTCACATAAAATGATCTATCCTATACTCTGATAGCTCCTGATGGAAGTAGGACCAGTGACTGATCTGATTACTTAAACATCTTTTAGTTATTTTGCTTCTGATAGCTAAGTATTTCCTCCGAAGGTCAACAAAATGAATGAGATTCAGCACACCCAGGCAAATACTGGTCTTCTTCATACAGCATCTCAGACACTGAGAGCAGAAACAAAAGCCATTGGGAATGAAATTTTCCATTAAGGTGTTAAGTGGAATAAAATCATATGTAAAATATAATAAATTCTTCCAGAACAAGTCAGACAACTTTGAGACCAGCTAAACTTTCCACCTAGTCCATCAGAGTTGTTTGTCCTAATGCTTTTTGACTTTTGCATATTTCTCTAAGGAGTGTTTGTCTGTTTGCCCTTTCTAAGACACACCTTGATGGTTTCCCCATTGGGATAAGTATACAGAATGTGCATGATCAGTGACTGTGGTATAAAGACATTGAGGAACGAGATAAACAGAGCTGCTTCTCCCATGCTTTCAGTTTGTTCCTATTGCTGGCACAGTTTAGATGAGGAGATGGAGCTTTATTATTACTTCTGTAGCTGGGAACCTTCAGCCAGCCTGTTCACCAGGACTTCTTGTGGTGACTTGGCTTGCCTCCCTGGAAAGCTGGAGTGATCTTTGTGAGATGCTGCTAGAAACAGTGTGTAGCAAAGTAATTCAGTTTCTTCATCTGCTTTGCAGCATGCTTCCAAAGAGCCCCAGATTGCCTAGAATGGCCAGGAAATTAGAGGCAAAGATTTTGCTACACTGTTCCTGCTATAGTGTACTGAGCAGCACAGAAAGAATTAACAGAGGCTGTGGCATGCAAGGCTAGCAATATATGAACAGCTGACAAGAAAGAGGAAAAATCCCAGGAATGCAAGTTCTACTGTTTCATCCCTGACTGAAAAAAAAATGTTGTAAAATGTCCCACAGCAGCTGTACATTATTGATGCCATAGACACCCGTTTCTTACACAGCAGAAAAATGGAGCATGCTCTCCCCAGTGAGCAGCACTGATTGCTAGCTGAGTCCTATCTGCTGCTAGCACAGATATACAATGTGGTCTTGAAGAGCTCTTACTTTCCTTCTATTCTATTCTTTCTGTTATGCATTAGTCACAGGAGAAAGAGGATAGCTACAGGAATTTGTATCAGGAGGGAGCAGTTTCTCTGCTCAGTCCCTTTGCCCAGGGCTGCACACTGTGCACAGCTGGGTGCCTGTCTCCAGCTGTCCCTTTTCCTGGCTCAGCCCTGAATACCCAGCTCCCCAGCCAGAAGGTTTGGCATTTCTTTTCCAATTTACTTGCTAGTTAAATCCCATGAATTATCTGCTTCTTAGCATGCTGAGTAGGCTAGGTTCAACCAATCCAACATAGAAAGTAAAAAAGGATTGTATTTTGGCATTAACTTGTCCCTTTCAGTGATCATGTGTATGTATCCACCTTGGGTTTAAAATACATGTACTGCGATCTGAATGGTGCTCCAGCAGTGTCTGTATCACCTTCAAGGGCTGGCTGGTGTCTTTACTCAAGTCCAATTATACTTTTTGCCCCTCTGCTTGGTGCATATTTTTGCTAAGACAAAGTCCCAGGCATCCATAATGGAGGAAAGGGCAAGAAACTTGAGCCAAAGAACCTTACCAGAGGCCCAAATGTTATTTTAACTGCAGTGTGGACAGGCTAGATGTACCACAGCCTGGCTAATCCATCACAATGTGTCACTTGTATTGCTGCCATGTGGCTGGTGTTGAAAGCACAGATGATCTGTAGGCAAACTTGGCTCCTCCATGGATGCCTGCTATCCTTTGGTTGGTTCTTTGTCAGTATGGATGCAACTCAGCATTAGGATCTGGAAGTCCAGGGGACAGAGTTAGTTAAGTATTTCTTTTCATAGTAGGTTTCATGCCAGTGTCACTTCACTGTATCTTACACTCAACTGTAAATGAATAAAATTGGGAGAGTAACAGTTAGCGATGTCAAAATCAGGCTATAACAATAGGGTTGTTTGTGTTTCACACCACAATGAATGAGAGCTATCTTCTTCCTCTGTGGGCGTCCAGCTTATCTCCACGGTCACTGGAGCTATTCAAATCCATGTGAGCTGGTAGTCTGGCCCTGGGACCCTGGAGTGTAAGTGCTTTTCTGGGTGTCCTTCACTGAAGTGAATAATTGTCCATTAATTCCCCATGTCTTTCATTCAGGATGAAGTTTGAAGACTTCAAAGTGCATTTTGATAAAGTTGAGATCTGCAACTTGACTCCCGATTCCCTGGAAGACAGCACTGCCCAAAAGTGGGAGGTGACCATCCATGAGGGGAGCTGGGTCCGGGGATCCACTGCAGGAGGATGCAGAAATTTTCTAGGCAAGTAGATACTGCTTTGAAAATGAAAAACAAGCACAGAAGCCCTTAACCTCTCTCAGCCACCTCTCCTGTTACCCTAGAGCCACAACTGTGCAAATAGGACAGACCAGCTGAGTTTCAGCTAGTAGAAGCCAGCCAAAGGTACAAATACAGTCCTACTTGAGACTTGGGGTAAAAAAAACTGCTTGCTTTGCTCTCAAGTTTGTTGGATCTGATTTGTCTCTCATTTACATTTGTACAAGCTGTACCAGCTCTAAATAAGTCACTTAAAATGCAACAGTAAGTGTAAGATGAGACAAAAATCCAGCTCAGCCAGCATGTTTATGTGGCTCTGAAGTAGCATTGTAGATCTGAACTGTGTTACTCCACATTGGCACCAGTACTACGGAATCAGTGTAACTATGTGAACAAAATCCCAGCTGACAGCTTTATTTAAAACACGGTAACTTCATAAAATATCAGCCCTAAAATCTTTTCTACACCTAACTCCACGAAGGACTTTGGGATTTGGCTAGTTTTCTGCAGAATCGAGTGGAAAGAAGCATGACAACTGACGGAAAAATAGTTTTGAGCAAAACCTCAGCTTAATTGTCCTCTTTGTTTACTTTGTGTGTGTGTGTGTGTGTGTGTGGTTGTGGTATTATTCTGAGGCGAGAAATGTTCTGGTGTTCTTTACTTTGGCAGACACTTTCTGGACAAATCCACAAATCAAGCTGCATTTGACAGAGAAAGACGATGGTCAAGATGGCTGCACGTTCATAGCAGCACTGATGCAAAAAGATCGCCGTAAACTCAGGAAGCTCGGTGCTGAAATGCTAAGCATTGGCTACTCCATTTATGAGGTGCTCTATTGCTTTTACAGTGCAGTAGCCACACCATCAATACTAGCATCTTTCTCCAGATTGGTAATCCTGCCACACATCAGATATTTTGGGGGCCCTTTCTCCTAAAATACTCTTCTTAGTTTCATCAAGCCCCATGGAGTCATTTCAAAGGAGAATCAAGGGGTATCCAGGGTAAACTCCTTAGCCCTGTGACTGGATCATTCCCCTGCCTGGCTCCCAGGGAGTGCATGTTGCTTCTTGTGAGCCTCTTTGGGCTCATCATGCACAGTGGTTCCTGTCCCTGCGTTAAGTTTGGATTAGAAAATCTTTTGAGGCATGTTCTCTATCCAGAAGAGGACTGTACTCTGTGACACCTTACCCAAGATTGTGGTATTTATTAACAGGGAATGTTCATGCAGCAAGGTAGTGTCCTAGTGTCCCCTTAGACTGTCTTCTGGGTGGGAGAGAACCATTGGTAACATGTCCTGCCAAAAAGCATGAGCCAGATTCTGTGAGCACTTGGGCAAGGGGGTAACAATCAGTGCTGTGTTGCATCAGGCAGCTTGATGCATGACTGGGAAGAGGGTGGATGTAGCCCTCAGTATACCACAACCAATGCAGTTCTGCCTTGAATCCCCTGTAGAGCCCTGGTGGAGTTGAACACTTGAGCAAAGACTTCTTCAGGTACCACGCCTCCAAGGCTAGAAGCAAAACCTACATCAATTTAAGGGAAGTGTCTGACAGATTCAAGCTGCCACCAGGTGACTACATCCTTGTTCCAACCACATTTGAGCCACACCAGGAGGCAGACTTCTGCCTGAGAATCTTTTCAGAGAAGAAGGCCATCACTGAGTAAGTCAGCAAAAAGCACCAGGCCTTTTGGTGCTTTCCTCTGCATGAGGCTGCCAACTCCTATGACAGCACCCTGTCGTGGGAGGCTCCTGAGGGCTTTTTGCCACTCTGCAATTTTTATTTGCTTAGCAAGGAGAATAAGGAAAGGTCTGAAAATGGGCTTTTGGCCTGCAGTGTGCCCTCCCATGTGAGGCTGAACTCAGTCAAGGCTCATCTGCCTGGTTCCTTTCAAAGTGGTTGGGAAAAATCCATCTCCAGTTGCATTTGCCCATTTTTGCTAAATCTGGCTATTTTGGAGAGGAGCGTAGAAGGTGGATGAATATGGCTTGCCATGCTGATTCCAATGGAAGGTTGCAAGGAAAAACAGCTAGCTGCCTGCTGCTGTTCAGTAATATGTGGCTGCAATAGCGTTTGGTTCCTCTTTGTTTCCTCACAAAGTCTGCCCACATGACAATTCTGCATGGAAAAAACAAAACTGAGGGAAAAAAGTGCACAATTAATAAGATTAATTCTTTTGCAGACAGCATGCACAGAGGCTGTGCCTTCACTGAGTCCTGCTTAAGATCTGTTATAATGGCTCATGCCAAAATTTGAACTGTGCAAAAAATCTGATTATTTTTGTCTAAACATAAGTAGTTCAGTAAAGAAAAATATATATATATATGCAGTTTTACTTTTCACCTCTGGAAAATGTAATGAGCAGCCTTGTGCCCTTTCCACCCTAAGAAGACACTGAACGGCTTCAGATACTGAATAAGGTTTTGTTTTCCCCAGGGATCTGGATGAAAACGTTGCCATTGATCTTCCAGAGGTAAGTCTACAGAGTTAAAATAGCAAGAGGATAGCTCAGTGTAAGCCAGCTCACACTGCTTTTACTGTCTTCGGCTAAAACACGTTCATTTCCCAGGAATGTTCCACAATTGCCAGCTTTGTGTGAGTGACTGAAGCATTCAGTTCTGCTGAATATGGTAAAAGAGCTATAACAATCAAAATCACAGTCATTATACTTCTGCAGCTGCTTCAAGGCGGTCACATTGGCCAGAGGCTGCTGTCAGCCACCACAGGTGCACCGAAAGTGCAAACTCAGTTAGCGTGGGGTTGCACGTGGCCTTTCCTATCTGTTCAAATCCTGTTTATTGTGGAAAAAATAAAAGGCGCTAGAATTTCCACAGACCTCTGTTTGTTTTGAATACAAACCTACCAGTATCCACGGGGCCTGGAAGGAAAGGCTTCGTACATGCGTGTGTACCCAGTGAAGAGATTAAATGCTTTTTGTTCCTAAATGGCCTGACCTGCCTGCTGATCACCAATTGCAGCTGAATCCAAATCAGCTCCTGTTTTAGTGTTTCCCTGCAACTAATCTGCTGATTGTGGTGTGAATTCCTATGCAAACAAGAAAAGCCAGGATTCCATGCTGATCTCTTTATTAGAAAGCTTCTCCAGAGACCAGCTAGCAAGTGTACCCCTTCATTTCTACGACCACAGAGCCATGTTCAGGGTCAAAGTAAATCTGTCCAGTATCATTAAAGGAACGCACCCAAACCTGAGCAGTACGAAGTGAGGAACAGGCATGTGGTAAAAAAATAAGTGTCCAAGCAGTGTCGAGAGAGTGACAGTATACTAAATATCACCCATATTTTGTCTTCCTTGGGTGGAAAAAGCAAAGCTCAATTGTTTGTATTGTGCTGTTGGTTGCCTTCCTTTTCTCATTTTTGGCACAACAACTGCTCTCTGTTTGCATGGTCACCACAGCTATAGCAATGGCCCTATACTGTTGCATGTCTCATTGGCAGACTGAATCCTGGGCTCTACACTCCTGCAATGATACTCAGGCTCTCAGTTATCTGAAAATGTTTCTAGGCATGCAATGGCTCTGGATGAAGTGCTGAGATGCAGCCACCTCTAGCTGCTGCCATTGAGAGGGGCCAGAAATCCCTGGATGATGCCTCTAGAAAGAGCTTCCTTGAACTAGTCCTTCCAGGAAGGACTGTGGAAGCAGGGTGCTGTAGGGATGGGATGAGACAAGAGGCATTTTCTTGTATGGATGGTCATAGTTTTGAAGTAGGCCAAAGCAATGGCAAACTATGTAATCACTCAGGAAAAAGAAATGAGGGATGAGACTCCCCTCAGACAGCTAGATGCTAGGAAGGCCAGAGGTCTGCCATCAAAGCAAACAATGCTCAGGAGCATGTACCCTTATTGTAAGATATGTTATGGTCTCCTGATGCAAAGAGGGACTGTGTGCAGGAGAAACACCATGTTTTACCTACAATTTCTTACTGTGGTTGATATTGCAGCCTCCAAACCCAACCCCAAGTCCACAAGAAACTGAGGAAGAAAAGCAGTTCCGGGCACTGTTTGAGCAGATCTCAGGAGAGGTGAGTGCAAAATCTTTGTGGGTCATGGCAACATGTAGAAAGGAGGAGAGAGTTCTGCTCCCTCCCAGGGCCAATTGCATTTTGGGGGCAGTGTGCTTAGCTGTAGTGTGTCATTTAGGCACCAGATGTCACCATGCCTTATACTTAGACGTAGAAGGACACAGTTCCTGCTAAGCAAACAAGAGGTTCAGAACTAGAACTCAAGCCCTGAGAGCGCCAACCTGGTTCAGCGTCCAGCTGCATTTTTCTTTCTCTTTAAGTCAGTGGTTCCGTCTTGAGACTGCTTGCAGACAGCCTCATGCACAGCAGCACGTCTGTGTTTTGCCAGCTGATTTTTAGCCTTTTCTGGGTTTTGTATGATTCTCTTTTCCTGAGGTGCGACAAAGTGCAGATAAATAGGATGACATTTTCTGAGGTTTTTGATATGTCTTATTCTAGAAACACTCAAGCAACAGATGCTTCTTTCTTTTTTTTTGTCTTTTTTCTTTTACTTTTTTTTTTTTTCCCCCTAACTTCAGGACATGGAAGTAGCTGCAGAAGAACTTGAATATGTTCTAAATGCAGTATTAAAAAACAGTAAGTACTGATAATCTCTGTAGTTGCTCAGTGGCATGCAGTTAAGAGCCATAAAGAACTTTATAAAAGCTGCTCTTAAGCTCCCTCACAGATGGAAAAATAAAGGCTGTGTTACTAATCTTGCATGGTGTCCTCCAGCCAGGGCAGAGCTGGAAAAACATCTAGTCTGTGATCTAACCACTTGATTGCTCTGCCTCCAGCATGATCCATGTCAATTCTATGAGGCTGGTTTTACACTGCGTTTCTGTTCTGCTCCAGAGAGACTGGGAGTGGGACTAGTAAGACCTGGACATAGTTCACGGTACTGCTATAGGCCCCTTGTATAACAAGAAACAAAGAGAATATTTCCTTTTATGTCTTCAGTTCATACCTCCTCTGTCTGGATTGTGATTTCCATGCAGTGTGGGCTGTTGTCATGTTCCAGTGCACGGGTCCTTCCACAGTGAGGCCTAACAGCCAGCTATTGGAATTTATGAAATCCCGTTTTCTATTATGGAATTATAAAAGGCAGATTTTCCCAGTGATTTTTTTCTTATTATTGTCCCTTTTCAGGAAAGGACATCAAATTCAAGAAGTTAAGTCTCATTTCATGCCGAAACATCATTTCTCTTATGGATGTATCCTTTTAAATAAGTGCTTGTGAAGCTGAACAAATACTGAATATAATTGTTCATAGCAGGGCCTGTCATTGATATTGGAAATGAGTGCAGCAATGTCATGTGAGAACACCGTCCGCTGGAAAGGAAAAGAAAAAAGAAGTGAAAGTTGTATCCCGATTTTTGCTTTAGAAATTCAGGGTAAGGATCTTCAAGACAGACCATTTTCTGTCTTGAGATTCTTCAAGCTGAACACCCGTAGAAGTAAATCTCAAATTGTTTACATACAGAACAGCGGATTTTTTGAGATGCGGATTATTCAAAAAAAGATCTGGAAGAGATTACTGAAGTATGACTCTAGTCTGTTGTCTGGAGAGTGGAACTCACCAGACAGTCGTGTGCATGGAAATTATGGGACAAAGAATTAGGAATCAGCAGACTGGTGAAAATTACTGACATCAAGGCTGTGGGCTTCTTGACAGCTAGATGAAAAGCTGGTAGATCTGGTCATTTGTCTGGACTATGGAACTCCAGGAAGCAGATTTGTGGGTCAGATTTTTATGTCCAAATTTAGGCATTTGTGATGGAAATGTCTACATCTATGCTGGCTTTCTAGACTTCTCCTGTAGACAGTGAAAAGGATGGTGTAATTATGCTTGTTCTGGATGTGCTTGACTGTGAGAAATGCTAAATGATGGTGCAGATATTAGATTTGATGAATCAGAGCCCTGGTAGTTCTCCACTGGGTTCATCCTTTGCAATGCTTTGCTGTCTGTTGAATTTAGTATGGCTGCTCTTCAGGTAGACCTATTTTTGGCTGTATGCTTTTCTGACAGCTGATTTTGTTACAAGAGAAAAAACAGATACAGTTCTGACAAGACAATTATCTAACATTTGAGTTTTGTCCTGCTTATTCAACTAGCAAATTCTTATGTCTTCCTTCAGTTGCTCAAGTCCATGATGGCAGTAGCATGCTCTCAAACACTTCCAATACAAAACCAAACCAAACCAAACCAAACCAAACCAAAACTGTATCCTGTAACAGCCATGCCCATAATATTAAAATTCGGTGCAGACCCATCACTATGCATGTGCAACTAGAGAGAGCGGAACAGTCCAAAATCTCCTCCCTTAGAAACCAAGCTTCAGTAGGGAGCCATTCCATGTTCACCTCTCATCCTTACATGGTATTGGAGCAGAACAAGAGTCTACACTTGACCCTGGGGCATGACAGCTCCTACTATTTAGGTTATAACCAAATAGTTTCCATGATTTGCAGCGCTTCCAAGAAAATCTCTGCATCATTTTGAATTAATGGGGAGATATCTCTTCATCTGCTTTGGAAGAACGAGGAATGCAGACACAACCATCCCATTCTGGTCATGACATTTAAAGTACACTGGAGGAGCGAAAGGACACAAATGGAAGCTTGAGTTGATGCTTGCAAGTCCATTCCATGTCACAAACCATCAAATTCCCTGGTTGTAGTCACCATGCAGCAGTGTGGATGGGAACAAATCTTGATATGACACCAGGAGGAAGAACCTGGCTGGATACAAAGGCAGACTTTCCATAGGAATGACAATGTCCATGGAACTTACGGGTGCCCTCAGTAATATTACTAGTATAGATGCTTAAACAAAAGCATGCTATTTAAACAAGGGAGAGCTTGGCACATATTGGCCATTGTGAACCCCTGCTGAGCTAGTGTCCAAGAGCAAGGGCTTTGTCTTGAAAAGTAAGATGGGAAGGGGAAGAGGAATACGAGTGAGGGGACTGTCAGTAACTCAGTACAATAGGCATTAAGAAGACCCTCACATTTCAGGAACGGTGAGGTCCAGGTACATCTTGTCACCACCTCTCAGCACTACTTTACAGACTATTATTTCAGACCAGATTTTGCCAGCCTTGTCTCACAGCTCTCACTAAATCTTTGATGGAGTCACTGCAGTAAAGCCTCATCTCTAGATAACAATACTGAATAACACATTGGTTGACTAACTGCTTCAACTGCAGTAGCAATTTGTTTTAATCAGGTAATTTCATTCTCTGAATCATTTATATCACATTTGCATCCAAAGCTGTTCTTGCCTCAGAACAATCTGTCTTTCTTATTCCTGTGGAGCCTGCATTGTTCAGCTGTGTTTTTCTATCACATTATGTTCCCTAAGTATGTAATGTTATATGTTTAAAGAAACAGCAAATTCAGCTGGAATTTGCACCTTTATGCAGTGAGTCATTTTCCTTAATTCAGATTACTAGACAAGTGGCAACGGGAAACTGGAATTCAGTGAGTTCAAAGTTTTCTGGGAAAAACTGAAGAAATGGATAGTAGGTGACATTAAGTATTTGTTTCTTCACGTTAGAAGCTATTTCGTGCCAGGTTTATTATGCATATGCAGAGAAAAATAGAGACAGGAGTGTTTATAAGCCAGAAATTTTAACTCGAAACAAATGTTTTAAGAGTGTACTGCTTGTTTTGGATCATCAAAGATATCTTTAGCTTTCCATGATGCTAAACCTTAATGGTTTTCTGGAAATAACAGAGATTTTTATAAGGAAATCAAGTATGTTTGGGACAAAGAATGTAGTGGGCGCTACCAGGGAATCCAATCAAAATGAAACTTAAGGAGTTTCCATAACTGGTGTACAGAAGAAGAAAATGATGATTCATCACTAGTAGGAAACAATCATAAGTCACTGCATTTCCATTATCGATCTCTCAGTAGTCAAAAGTACTGAAGTCTGGGAAAGCTGATTCCAATTTTAAACACATTTCCCTGCCACTGTATATGGCAGTAAAAAGAAGCAGACTTTCAGAATCAGGGCACAGACTGAATATTCAAATAAAGGCATCTTAATTGCTTCCTCATGGCCATTAATAGTTTTTTTCTGAATTCATACTTCACCCAAGCATTCAAAATATGCAGCTCTCTGCTTCTTGTCTGTGCCATCGGAAATGGCAAACGCTTATTCTGGGTCCTAGTGTCATACCTCTTTTATCAAAAGATGCGTTGTTTTTTAATAAGGAAGCTTGAGAAATTCTTGTCTTCTGTAAGAAGACTGCACATATATCTGATAGAAAATTTCAAACAACGTAAAAACATCTCTATTTAACTCATATTTTAAAGGAGATTTGTGTTTGTCATCTCATTAAAAGCATGGATTTGAACTCTAACTTGATCATTTAATACTTAGGTCAAAATTAAAGCCAGTTGCACCAGGTATATCTTAAGTACCTTTATATCTACAAGCAAATGAGTAAGGGATAATCTCAATTTCTTGTTAAACAACATGTTTCTACCTTCAGGATTACAGAGAAAAACACGAAAAGAGATTCAGGATGCTGCCTTAGGAGAAGGAAGTTAGAAGACAAATAAAAATACATCCTTCTCAGATAAAATTACTTCTTAAAAAACATAGAACTCTTTTTATGAGGAGCACTTCATTATTTCTGAATGCTTGGGTTTGGCAGTACTTGTTTAAGTTTCACAACAGCCTGTTCATATGACAGAGAATTGGGTCCCAGAATTTCTTCTCAGTTACTGAAGATCAAACTAGATCTAGTCTAAAGTCTTGTCAGCTTTCTTGAGTGCTTATGCCACACAGAGATCAACACCTTGCCTTTGTGTGCCATTTCTGCACTCCTTTTCGTGTGAAAATACTGAGCCTTCCATCTGCTCCTTTCATAACAGAATATCTTTCTTCGATATGACTCTGATAAATCTGGCTCCATGTCCTCCTATGAGCTTCGCAGTGCTCTCAAAGCTGCAGGTAAGACAAGCACCATAAGCACTACAGGTAAGGCAAGTCAGGCATATTTTCTGTAGGCAAAGATGGTTGCAACCGATGATGCCAGCTAGGCACCCCCTAACTGCAAGAAGCTCTAAGTCCCAGAGAAGACTTAGATATATAGAAGGGAAAGTAAATGGGCTTTTAGCATCTAATGAAAACTTGCATGCTTCTTTGTGACAACCCTGCAGCCTCTTCCCAAATGTGTACAGAGATGTAGGTAAGATCAGACATCCCTTTAGTTAAAGCACTTTCTTGGCCAACCTTAGCTTTCCTTGTGACCAGAAAGGTTTGAAGCAGCATGGCCAAGCTGGGGCTGGAAGCAGCCAGTGATGGGCCAGTGGTATTGCCCATCCTCCTGCTTGTTGGATAAATGTTTACATTTTTGTTAAGCCCTGTGAAACTCAACACTGCAGGGTTAGAAAAAGGAAAACACTTTGGAGCCTATCTCCACCTCCGGTGTATAGGAGCAGTGGGTAAGCTGTTTGTTATAAAGAGCATCAGTCAGTGAGTTTGCATAACATCACTGAGTATTTTTATCATTAAAGCACTTAGCTTTGCAGAAATCTTCAGTTTTCAGAGAGCCAGAGTGGTCTGTCATATCCAGTGACTGCAAAATTAGTTGTTCAGAGTTAGTTATTCACTTCACAATCAGATCACCTTCTGGGTGGATGTGTGCCATTGCACATCCTCCCATTAACTGGTTTTCAACATTCATTAGTACAGATTTGCAGATTCCTACCTGTTCTATGAGGGTGCTCATTTTTCCTTTGTGTGTTTGGCAAGGATACCAACTCAGCAACTACCTGCTACAGCTGATTGTCCTGCGATACTCTGATGAGCAGTTCCAGATTGATTTTGATGATTTTCTAAACTGCTTAATTCGCTTAGAGAATGCAAGTCGTGAGTATCTTCTTCCTCTGGAATTTCTTTCCCTTTGAAAAAGAGCAAATCCACTTTTGGTTGCCTTCAAGCATATTGCATAATATCTGAGGTGAAGTGTGTATATTCAATGGCTAACATAAAATAGTTCTGTTTAGAGTCTGTTTTTAGAATAGCTTTTCTCCTGTAAAGAGAAAAATGCTCTGCTGCTGATGGAAAATTTCCCCATGTGAATAGAGCCAGCTTCATAAACTCCACAGCAATGCAGAAGGCATGTAAAGAATGCTGGCAAAGTCTGTGTTGTGTCCTTTTCTCGTGGCTCACCCATTGGACTAGTGCTGCCCAGCCTGCTTTTAGCCAAATCGCACTCATAAAAATATGGAGCAGTTGTGTGGTCCTGTTGGGTCCAGCCCCTATTCTCGCCAGTACTCAAACTTACTGTCACCACTTCCCTCTGGTTTCTTTTGGATTGGCTGAAGATACCGTTCTCTGCTCATCCAGGCACCTTATATCTTAGGTCATTTGCACGCAGTGTCTCACTTGTTCTGGAGCAGAAGCAGTAGAGACAGGTAAAAATGGTTGGATAAATACTGAAGTGATCATCAGCGTGGCTCCAAACTCAACACAATGCCACTCAACACAATGAGAATCACAATGAAGTTTACTGAGTGATATGTTTCACTTTTTTGTTTTTGTTTTTTTTTTCTCTTTGCTTCCCAGTTATGTCCATGGCAAAAGAAGTATAAAGTACTGAGAGAAAAATTAGATAAAGAAATGTAAATTGCTTGGCTTCATTCTTGACTATCCAAATCTGAGTGCTTAGACATTCACATGCATTTGATTCCTGATGTGAGACTTGCACAGAGGCCTGAAGACAGCAAGACTTTTCCTCTTGCAAGGAATTCATTTTTCAGAGCAGCCACCACCACTCAGCAGCCTTAAGCATCCAGCCTTTGTGCCAGGCCCTTCCTGTCCTAGGCACAGCCCACAGTGGGACGGGGAGCTGATGCATGAATATGAATGAAGCATATTTATAGCTCCGGTGTCCTGTTTTTCATTTCAGGAGTATTCCAAGCATTGAGTGTGAAAAACAAGGATTTCATTAACCTGAACATTGGTGAGGTATGAGCACAGCTTCATAAACACCAGCAAAATGATGGGGCTTCTCTAGAGCTCGGTCCTCACATAAAAATTGGAGAATTTCTGTGAGGTGTTTTAGGTGAAATCTGTGTTTGTGGCAGAGACTGTCTGCCAAAGATTTCAGCAGGGCTGTGATTTTACAGCATGTATGATGATAACGTCCCCTTGGTGCTATTTCTTTCCTTGCCCCATTGCAAACAGACAGTTTTCCATCTCCCCCTTCTGGCTTTTCTGCTTTTACCTTCCTTGGGTGCATGCTCACAGTGGGGGAAAGAAGAGGCAGCAAACTAGGATGGGACTTTTTTCCTCCCTGTGAATCTCTCAGGAGTTGAAATCCGCATCTCAGTTAATGTGCATCCTCAACTTCTAAGCATAGGCTTGTTGTTTTCTTTGTGCTCTCTTTGTCTTCCTGTTGCACACATGCTCTGTCTCTCATTTTACACTCACCCAAAGTTTCCTGGGGCAATGCACATTGAGTTCCCTGGCACAGCAAATGTGAAAGCTCATGTGGGCTGCGGTGAAGGAAATAAACACAGTGCTGTTATTGGCATCCAGTGCTCAACGTGCTCTACCCTCTTCCCTCCAAACACAGAAGTAAATGCTGGAAAGTTCTGCTTGCATACTAGCCAGGGTCTCCGTGTAGCAACAGGACATAAAAGCCAGTGAACAAAGATCCCTTTCCCTGTATGGGATCAAATCAGAGCGAGGCAGCGCTTTTGAACTTTGCTCTTTCATTTGGGGAGGCAGGTGAAGGACCTGAAATTACTTACTGTAAATTTGATCTTTTTTTCAATATTAGTTCATCAACCTGGCAATGAATATCTGAGGAAGTCGGACTTGGATGCCTTGAGTTTCTTGTACCATCATGGCCATGACTTCTGCCCCAACAGCTGTGATGCCCTTCTCATGCAGACTTCACCAGGAGCTTTATTGCGGAGGAAGGCTCGCGCTGCTCATCTTTCTGGTCTCCAGCCCTGTTGTGTTCAGGAGTTCAACAGTCAGATCTCATTTTGTTTTTAATTTTGATAAAACCTGTTGATGGGTTTGTTACTGGGAGAGATATTTGGATGGGGCACACGTGCCTCTCAAGCAGACTGAAACTGATGCCCCTGAGTAAACACGGTCTTTCATGAAATAGGAATGTATTTAGTTTCAGCACAGCACAGACTGCAATGATTAAACATCTTTATTGCTGTTTGGCTACAGATTGCTGTAAGATGCTTTTACAAATATAAGGTCGCATAAAATTTTGTTCGATTTGGAATTTATTTCCAGGCCTGCTGTGAGGCTACATAACAAGCCTCTTGTTGCAGCCACATGAATTTCAGTCTGCTATTCTGTGAAGGGAATGGATGGATGAAAGTCCATCCCTGAATATGTATTTAGGACATAGGTCCCTGGTCCAGGCTTCCTTAGAAGAATGTTTATTTAAGCTAAGAGCTGATGTCTATCATTGATTTAATTTAGAGAAAAATTTTTTGCATCTCACTCCCCTCAGTTCCTCTTCTGTCTGGGCCATAGCATGCCCCACAAGCCAGAGTCTGCACACAGTTGCACACAGCTTGGCTGCATCTTCAGAGACACACATGGCTCAGGAGACAGTGAGCTCTTGCTTGGGGACATCTTCCCCCACCCACAGTCAGAGCTTTTATCCCACAACAACCATGCCTCCAGAAGAGCAATTACAATCATATTATATGATCTAAATGCTACCAGTGGTGAGGCTCTGATCTCTGCAGCTATTGCTATTTTGCATTTGTCTCTTGCATTGCATTATTCATGTGATGTTGATAGTCAGTGCTGACTTAAAAAATAACAGTAATAACAGCCAGGAACTTAAGAGGTCTTCAATGGATTTGTTTCTATGAATATCTTCATAACTTATGTCTATTTTATAATGAATCAACTGTCTGGATTTGTTTCTGAAAGCCTTTCTTGCAGCAAAACAGATGGCCCCAGAAGAGCTTTGTATTCTTTACCCTCCGGGATCACTGAGACAGACAGGGCTCTACTTTCTCTAGATTTAGACCTACTGAGCAATTCTGGAATGAGAATCAAGCTGCAATAAAGATGAAGCTCAAACTACTGGAAGAAAAAATAACAAGGATCATGATGGTTAAAATACCCATTTCTTTTCCCAAAAATAGCAATCTGGTAACCGTATAGAAAATGCTCTGGAGCTAACTGAAAGCTGAGAGAAAGGTAGTGGTTGAGGTATGCAACCAACCGAGGTACTCAACCCTATGGGATGTATTGGTTTTCAGATGTTCTGGTTGCAAGTGCTTTCAACAGCACTGGAGGCAGCTGTCTAAATTTGTGAAAGTTTGCATTGGAATCTAGACTGTCCTATAAATATTTGGCCACGTTCTTGAAACTCAATTAATGGATTCTTAGCTGGTTCACTGTGTGAGCTTGGATGTTGATACAAATTTGTAATGTAATACATTTTCATTCTGAAGCAATATTCACAAGCCATGCAGAAGTGACTTCTCCATCTCTGTCTCCTCCACTGTAGCTTTCTGTTTCTTTACATAGAGCTGGGGGTGTCTTGGAGAGATCAGGTTTAGTAAAAGAAAGTGATAAATATTGGAGTGAGAGCAATGGAGCACAAGTAAAAATCTCTGCATTTAAGTGAAAGTTCATGCACTTAAGACAAAAACACCCCAGCTTGTTTTCTGCCCACTCAGAGCAGTTACCTGCTGACTGTATCACAAGGAATCTGGGAGTTAATGCCTGTATCCTTTGCAAACTACAATAAGGCCCTGTTCCGAAAGTGAAAAGCAACCTTGGGAGTTGGGGCATCTGAAGGTGGAGGATCGTATAATTTCCTGTAGGTATGAGCTTTTATTCTGCTGTTACATTGCTTGTGTGAGTGAATGGGTGGGCGAGTGTAAGACGTTTGACTTCACAGCCCCATCAGAACGCGATAGTCCCTTTCAGCACTTGGTTCTCAAGCAGGAAGGCAGTCCAATGACCAGAAGCAGAGCCTTGAGCTTGCTGGCTTTCTTTTATTTCAGCTAAGGAGTTTGAAGTCAGATCCTTCTACCTTCTGTGACATGAGGTATAGACATGTTTGGCTCTGCATCATTACAAGAGCTATGGCAAATCACTTAGGGTGGTCTGGAAGCCGTGAGAGCTATACATTCCCTAATGTGGTGCACACAGATCTTGTCAGCAAGTACTGGCTCATGCTGGGAGCCCTGCCTCTATGTTAATGGCTGCTTTAATGGGAAACATCAGATGCATTTTTCAGACATATTTCACTTAGCCACAAGGTTGCAATTTGAGCGTGCTCCTCTGTTCCCTCTCAGAACAAAAACTGCCTCCCTAAAACCTGCTGCTGAAACCTTAGGCCAGATGCCGGCCAGAGCTGGCCCACCCACCTCCATCACCAGTTTCTGATGTAGATTTTGCAATGGATTTTCCAGTCTCAGAGGTTTCCTGCCCTAGTCACATGAGATACAGAATCATAGAATCATTTAGATTGGATAAGATCTCTCAGATCATCAAGCCCAACCTCCACCATGCCCATTAACCATGTCCCACAGGGCCACATTCAGACAGTTCTTGAACACCTCCAGGTCTTCTCCATTATTTTGGAGAAGAAACTTTTCCAAATATCCAAGCTAGCACAGAGAACCACAAAGAACTGCCATAGAAACATAAACTGAGAAACAGCAAAACTGCATTCTGTCCTTTCTCCACACAGAGATGGAAGCGACAAAATTTGGGGCACCTGTGTGGACAGGATGCTCAGGATGCTGTGTGGGCCTCATGCTTCATTGCAAAGCTCAGTGATGCCGAATCTTTGGCAGTGCCACCCACCTCCAAAACGTCCTGTTTCTGTCACACGTCTATTCCAACTCCTATGAGGTGTGATGTTGGTTCCCAGACTCTTGATCCACCAGCACAGGGGTGCCTGAGGCACGGCAGGGCCAGGAGGTGTGGGAGAGAATGAAAACCAAGGCACGGGCCTACTGCTGGCACCAGCTCCTTGTTGTAGTGCCGTGGCGTCAGGCAGGAGAGATGCTCGGAGTGACGAGGCCTCCTCCCCATCTGTAATAGTTGTGGTTGCTTCCAGCCATCAAAATTAAATATTTGTGTAGAGACAGATGAGTTATCTCCATCATTTTCATTTCAACTGCATCATCTCCTTGTCTCTCCCCGGAAACATATGAGTCTTCGTGCTTTTTGACTTGTGGTAGCTCATGTTTTGGAAGCACATCAGAGCGCTGAGGGTCATTTGTAATGTTCCCAGTATGTCTAGAGCTTCATCATTTTAGAACTGAAATACAAATACTTGCAGATCGAGGTAAACACAAGCTGTCAACTCTCACAAACAACTATCTTTTGCACGTCAGCCACTTATAAGGACAAGTGATATTATAAACTGCCCTCCCAACAACTCTGTTTTCATCTATTGCCCTTTACGTGGCCCTCAAAGGGATGTCAGCACTACTGAGCAGGGCCACCCAGCAGGGAGAAGGCCCAAGTTCTCCCAGAGCATTGTCAGACTGGGCGAGGGCTGGAGTCTGGGCACAGCTGCTGGCAGCAGGACCCTGCTCACTCTTCTGGCAGGCAGCCCCATGGGACACAGCCCTGCCCCTGCCCTGGCAGGGAGGGCAGCACCAGCATCTTGTGACAGTTTTATCCAGTTGCTAAGCAGCTGGGGACACAAATAAAGCAGAGACAAACTGCTCAGAGGGAAAATTGCTGCATTGTTCTGGAAGATTCCGGGACTCCCCTGCCCTCCTGGCCTGCTGGGAATCCCAGCAGAGCTCCCTTTGCTACGGGGGAGCACAGATCTGTCTCCCCGGCTCTGCAGCTGCTGCTGTGCCAGATCTGCAGTCCAGCACTGGGCACCCAGCCCAAGGAGGGAACAGCTAGGATGCAGCTTCTGCTCCTCTTGGTGGTAAAGAGTTTTTTGATGAGCGTTCACCTTGTTTGACCATCAGGATGGTCAAATCACCTTTAAATCCCAGTGTACACCTTCCACCATTACTGATATCTTGAAGGCTGCTTTGTTTCAGAGCTCAGCAGAGCATGTGCAGCACTGGGAGCTGCAAAGATCCCTATCAGTAAGGCACAGTGTTTCAAATCACAGTGCCCAGAGCAGAAACAGGAGATCTGGGCTCGAAACCATTGAGCAATTTGAATCACAAGTACCTTTCTTCAGCATCCCGCAGTCAGTAGACAGGTGGCCTTTCTGCATGAATTTAATACCCAAAAGAAAGGCTGTAAGCCATCCAGGAATTAATCAGTGGCGCCTTTAGAGAGATGCATTCTTACACTGTGCATCATGCAAGGGTGGCATATGCCATACTTCAGCAGGACACTCCAGGACTCAGGGCTGTGCACCAAACTCACTTACTGTACACGGGAGCACTGACACAAGTCTCCTTGCCACATTTCCCTGCAGCCCCTTGGCTGCCCTGCAGCTGGCTGTCTGGATGGACAGCTCAGCACCCACTCTGGCTTGAAAACGGATTATCTGGGACCACAGAGATTGGATTTACCATGACTGATCCCGTCCGTTTCCTAGAGGATGTGCTAGGTGACCAAAATAGAAATGGGGTCAGCAATTAATAGGGTATTTCTCAGTCACTGTCACCATATGTTGATGGGATGGATGGCTCTTTTTGCATATTTACCCGATAAATAACTCACAGAATGTTTTAGCAAGGAGATCAGAGGCAGAAATGCTCTGAGTCCCTGAGAACTGGAGAAGCCACTGTACGGAAAGTAAGTGCCATCCTCACAGATTCCTTCTCCAGTGTGAAAGCATGAATAGGTCTCCTCCCATTTCAGTGAGGGCTTTCTTGGCACTAAACAGTGTGTGAGTGGTAGTTACAGCCTCAGCTCAGCTTTGTGCCCCACCAGGCTCAGCTGGAGTTCCTGATATTGTCCCTAAGGAGATCATAGACACCATTTTATCTCATACTGGGGTAGGCCAATGTTTGAGCTCAAAAAACAGAGGTTGAGAACTGTCTTTATGAGGGCACTGCAATGGCAGCAACCCAAGCCATGTCCTGTGCTGGTGCCAGTAGCCCTCTTAAGACCAGTAGCTCCGGGACATCTTTAGTACCACTATGGCTGATTCAGTTTCGGGTCCTTTTAGTGAGTGCAGCTTTCTCTGCAGTTCAGGGTAAGATCTCTCCAGGAGAACCCGCTGCACTGTTAGAGAGATGTTGTTCTTTCCAGGGGCAGGAAACCTCACACTTGTCAAAACACTTTTCTGAGCCAGCAAGAGCTACAGTAAGAAATTTTAATTGAAAACAGGTGCATGGCTGGCTGGCTGCTGAAAAAGAGTCACAGTGCAGTTTGCATAAGCCTTGGGGCAAAGGTGCATCCAGTGCAAGAGAAAGAACCTGGGCAGCAGGTTTGGTTTGGCAAGGAAGAGAAAGGGAGAGAAAGCAGGGGCAGTGCGACGCGAGCAGTCTTCAGTGCTTTAATGTAATTATGAAAGTCTATTTCTTTTAGCCTTATGAAAATAAATTCCTGTGGGTGACTAGCAAATCTTCAGGCCAACATGGCAAAACTTCATACATTGGAAAAGCATGAGCCGCCATTCATCCCTCCCCTCCTTCCTGTCCCTGCAATTCATCCCTGCTGGCATTGATCCCCCCACAGACGCATGTCCCACTGCTGCTTCTCGGAGCACAGCGTGGGCAGAGCCAGCACTTAGCATGCTGAGAGCCCCATTTGCCCGGGCTCATGTACCCAAGGCTCATTCTCCTGCCAGGATTTTCTACTTAGTAAACAAGGTCCCTGCTGGGAGAGCAGCTATGATCCTGGGATGCAACATCCTGAGTCTTGGGCATGGTCCCATGCTCATGGGCAACCTTCCTGAGCAGAGGGTTGAACCAGGTGACCTCCAGGTGTCCCTGCCAGCATCAATCATTCTGTGTTCTGTGTTGTTGCCATCTTGTACCCCAAATGCCCCAGTGAGAATGGATTGATTGAGGGAGCAAGGGTCTGGCAGGGCAGTGAAGGGGCCACTCTCCTGTGGACAGATGCAGAGATGTACCCAGAAGATCCACGGCACAGGGACAAGAGATGTGCTTAAGGCAAACATGGCACTGTCCTTATTTCCCTTCATAGACCAGAGACAAATTCTCCAGCAAGATGCCATTATCACCCAGCTCTTGGAACTAGGACATCCCAGAAGTCACCAGACAAGAAAGATGGAGCCCATGGTCTGGGCTCGCTGAATGGATGATCAGTGCCTGCTTTATAGGGAAAACTATTCCACTGCTCAAAATGTTGATTGCTATTAGGTGTGCTCCTTGTTGGCAGCTTCACAACTGCGCTGTCAGTGTCACAAGATTTCATGTTCTCCATGAAGCCTCAGCTCCAGAGGTCTATGAGAAAGTGAGAATTGACTGGATTTATGCTGTAAGTTCCAGCTTTAATGACAGAGAAAATCCAGAAAATGGCATTTGAGCAGGTTAAAGATTCGGAAGCTGGAATACAGTGATCACTGCTATTTTACTGCTTTTTGAAGTTCAGACCATGTTGATGATTTTAGTGGCTTTAACTCATGGCTTGTGACTGCTTTGATGTGTTGTTACTGCTTCTGGCTTGAAATAACCCTTTGCTGGCTCTATTTACAGGCAGGGATTTCCTTCCCTAATAAATAATTGAAAGTGTTGTGACAATTAAGTCTCTGGAGCTGTTAATTTAGTAGCTTCTCTGATCACTAACATCCAGCTCTTGAAAAACATTAACACCAAACAGCCCCAAGAGTGGGAAGTGGTGATTTAAAGCTGTTTGGAGGTCTAACATTAATGTCATAATGCTGCAGTACCCATCTCAGCAGAAAAGTATCCCTCCTTGCAGTCAGATGCACTGAAAAAGGGAAAAGCAGAACAGCAACCCTTCAGTGTGTATTAATGTATACACCAATTTCTGTGTATATACTTTAAATCTGTAACATAAATAATGATTTATGTATATATATACATACATATGTGTGCATATATATATATACATAATATGTATATGCACACACACAGATATATACATGTTCTATATACATGTAGGACAGCTTGTGTAAAACTTTTCAGTAATAACCCCAAATAGGGAGGTGGTTTGTACCCTACACCGACAGCCAACTTTTGACTCACCACACATGGATCACTCAGCTAGAAAACTGACTGGGTACAAGAAAAGGCCCAAGCTTGCTCTGCACAGGCAATAGCCTGCAATTACAGACCCATCTCTGTCCCATGGGAAAAATGCAGTTTCTCAGCTGAATTCAGCGTCATTCAAAATTAGATTTAAAATTCAGCACTTGGCCTTTCCCATTCGAAAGCCAGCTTTAGGCTAAGCAGCCTTGATTTAGATGAACTATCAATGTATGCTGCAACTCAAGAGGGCTTTCACTGCTCCTAGGGCTAAAATTGGAGTTGATACCTGTGCTGCAGCTAGAGATTGCACTGGCAGAGCACGTGCCCAGCTTCTCCAGTAGTTGCTTGAGACACTGCCCGCCAGCAGGATTTTGTAGGAATTTGGAGGAATTTGCAGGAGTCTATTCAGGAATTCCCACCCATTTGAATTTCTGTCCCTGTGTAGTATTTCTGTGCAGGACCCAGCATGAAGCCTATCAAAGCACGGGGACATTTCATCTTCAGCCACCCGATGGTTCCAGCTAGCGTTCACAAAGTTGTCTTTCCCATAATCTCAAGTGGCTTACAAATGTCAATTCCTTGCACTTCCTCCCATGTGATCCCTTCCAAGTGACTTCAGCTGATGCTTTTTGCTCCCTCTAGGGAGGTTAAGAAGGTGCTCTGAGCTGCATGTAGGCTTTCAGCCTGAGGTGAGTGTTGTCATTTGATATCAAGATCAAAGCTGGTGGCTTTCATTAGAAGTCTCTGAAGAGGAATCTCTGTGTGCTTTCTGCTACCAGTGAATATCTGAAGGAGTTCAGCAGAGAAAACCCCTTTAGAATAACTTCAGTGCCGGAACAAGACAACATTCTGTAATTATAAAGTTTGCAGCTTCACTCACTGGGCTGTGATTCATGTGGTTCAAAAATTCAACAGAGGAAGAGGCATCCTCTTTGGCTCTTAACGGCAAAGAGCAGAGTGCCTTTAGCAGTTTGTAAAGGGAAGTATCACAGCCAATAGACTCAGGTAGAGAATGGCCACAAGTAGTATTTGCCATCATAATTTATTACCACTTTAGCAAGAAAATCTGTATTTTACCTGCAACAAACTAAGGTACTGCACTGTGGGATCTGTCCATGAGAGTCCCGTGGTCTTTATCTTACCAGTCCTCTAAAGATAATAACAACAATCAGCACTGTTGTTGATAGACAGAGGACCTTCCACCCCACAGGAAATTTAATGAGGGCGTCTCAAGGTGAGGTGCGGTGTTAAGCCTCAGAGCATTACTAGAAGAGGAAACACATCTTCAATATTTCAATTCTTGTTTGCAAGAGCTAGCATTTTTGTGCTCCAATTTCCTGAACTTGAAAATAGATATATACGTGTGTGTTTGCATCCTGTACGCACTTGGAATCAACTACCCGAAAGTAACTTTAAATGTGGCAGAAGTTTGGATCTTTCTCAAATGAGAAAGGGTGTCCTTCAAGGCAGGGAAGAGGCCTGGCCTCCCCGGCCCCAGCAGGGAGGTTGCTTCTTCATGGGCAAGAAGGAATAAGGGGGTTGAAAGCACACGCAATTTTGGTTTGTGAGGGAAAACTAATCCCACATTGTAACATATACCTTCTGCAGCCCTCCTCCACTTGTTTCCTGCAGTGTCAGAAGGCAGAGGGCCTGCACACCAGGAACTCAGGAATGGCCCTTGGGTGGCATCATGGCCTTGGACACCAGCAGCTATACCTGAGGTTTCATGTGGCGTGATTGCTTTCAGAGCAGAGCTGACTGAGCAGGCCTGAGGAAACCTCAGCAAAGAACTCCATAGAGACTGAACACGGTTTCACCCACACCTGGATGGAAGGAGGGCAGTGGGGTTGGCAGGTCTGCAGGCTGGAGGTCTGGGGACGGCAGCCTTGCAGAGACAGGGACAAAATCCAGTGACAACAGGACAGATGAACACTTCTGAGCATGCAGAAACACCCATGTGATGGATGCAGTGAGGGGAAGCATATCTGAAAAGCGAGATGCAGTGTGTCCTGCCATGTGTTTTTTAATTGGAAGTTCAATGATTTCTTCCCTAAGTAGTTCCATTGCCTGGCTAAACATGGTATCTAAAATTAGCTTCCCCTGATAAAGGCATTTTTGTCATATTTAATACATTCCTATACAGGCACTGAAAGCCAGCTATTTGGGCTGGGTAATGGAGACAAATCTGTTTGTAACTATAATGATCTGGCACTATTAGCACTGGAATTAATAGGGTTTTTTAATCTGTCTACATCCTATGCTCATTTTTTCCATACTGAGATAGTGCCAGAGGAAGCATTACAAGGGCTATATAATTAAAACCAGAAGTGCCTTGTAGTGAACTTAACAGTAAACACTAATGGAATTTCTAGCAAAAGTAGTGCCCTGGGGGCTAGTTGGGAATGAACTAGGAAGGACTTGGTGCTGTTGCTATTATGGATTTTAGCTGAATCTGTACAGTAGAAAGGATTCACAAATGCTATTTATTTATGCAAGCTGAAGTTCTCTTTAAGAGCAGCCACTGACTACCAGATGAAGTCCATGAGGCTGGGGGCATGCCTGCCAGCTCCTGGTTCCTGCTCCATCCATCAACACCAAAACGCCTCGGAGCTGTAACAGAACTGAGTAACCCAAATGGGGTTACTGTCTGCTAGCAGTGACCTAGAGTGGAGCTGTTGGGCCTACAAGAGGTCACTGGAGCACAGCTGCAGGTTTGAGGGGCCTGGCCTGGCAACTCTTGGGGCATATGCAGGTTTGCTGTGGCCTTGGCCAGATGCAGTCTGTAAAGCCAGCTGGGTGGCTGCGGGTGAAGGGTTTTGCTGAAGGGCAGAGGTGGCTGTGAGACCCAGCGGAGCTCACCCAGGTAGGCCGCCATCCTGCTCCTCCAGCCAGCCGGGCTGCTGGGGCTCCCAGGGGCCCTGGATCACTGGCTGTAGCTCTGTTTCTTCAGGATGGAGAAGTGAAAATAATCTGCAATTAGTGGCCACAAGTATTTGCCATCATTCTCTGCTCTGGAGGAATGGAGCTGCTGCCAAGCGAGAGTAGAAGCCAAAGGGTTCGGTACAACACAGGGGCCAGAGCAGTGTTTCTTAAAGATAGGCTTATAGGCACACAGCATTAGTTTCCTTTTTGGCAGGTATCAGTCCTGAAAAATGTGGCGAGGAGAGCAGGATGTTCAGTCAGCCCTCTAATAACAAACAGCTGTAATAAAGTCTGGGCTTCCTGCGAGTCCCAATAAATGTTGCCACCAAGCAAACTGGAGCCAGTGCTCCAGCTCCCGTGGCTGGGAAATGTCACAGTGGAGAGAAACCCAGTGTGGTGAATTTTCAACTCCCATCTGACCTTTTCTCCTTCTTCTCTAACCTTTCTTCTCTTATCTCCATGAGGACGCTGTGTGTCATGGCAGCTTTTCATAGCAGCTGGCACTTCACCGCAACAAAAGCAGTCCCAGTAAAACACTCTGTACCAAGCTGTAAAGAGGGAATCTTCAAAGGTTGCCTTCTTTCTGGCTATTTGATTTCAGAGCATGTACCCAGGAGGCAAACAGCCAGCTTGACTTGAGGGTCACCAGCTCTCTTGCCACTTTTGGTAAGAAGGGAAGCTAAGGCTGAGGGCAAGCCCCTGTGCAAACCTCTGGCTAGTTACTGAAATCGTTACACCATCCAAAATACACAGAATACTTCCCTCCCCCTTCCATCTTTTTTTTTCATTCCCTCATTCTTTTTAGAGACAAGCATTAAAACAAAATTGCAGTATGCTATTTTCAGAGCAGCTACATGTTTTTGGATTCACTGGCATCCCAGTAAAACACTGACCTGCCAAGGGCATTTATCCCTGTATCCGTGCTCTGAAATGAGGTCCAAGTTTCACAGCCATTAGGCAGCAGAGCTGATAAAGGCTGTGATTTAGAGGTTGCCTAATGGAATCCTTTTCCCTAGAAGAAATTCGGAGTAAAATCTGGAGGCAAAACAATAAGCTTTAAAAACAATGTGCCAGGCTGAAGGTGAGCAGAGACGCAGCTGCCAGGCTTGCAGCCAAGCCTGCCTTAGAAGGATAAATTGGCAGCTGGCTAAGCCACTCGTTCGGGCAGGAAAATAAAGCTGCTGGTAAGGGGCAGGAGGAACTGTGGCCTCTCTTTCCTCTGGCAACTTTGCCTTGAACAGCAGGGAGCAGGATGGGAAGGATGCCTCTGGGAAGAGGATCATAGAGGGAAAAGGGCTGAAGGAGAGGAATGAATTGAGAGATTTCCTTCCCTGCTCCACTAGGACAGAATATATCTGATCTCAGATCAGCATCTCTTGGAGATGGAGAACGGGACCAGGGTTGCAAGCGTATCTTGTGATCATCTCTTACCACACACTCACTGACTCTAGAGAGCGCTGTCGGAGTGCCCCAGGTCACCACTCCAGGAGGTGAGAGAGATGCAGATCTCCACAGTGAAGTAAGTACTTGGCTGTAGTATGTGTTGAGGTGTAAATCGCACGTGTGAAAAGGGACAGGAACAGATTTTCAACAGGAATAATTAAAATATCCTGTTGCGAAGAATCGGGCACACTGGGATTACCTGCTCTGTGAAGTCTTTCACTTGCATTACTAACTCATAAATGTAGGCTCAGCCAATAATTACTCCTCGATTCTGCCACATCTGTACCTCACAGCAATAAGAACAAACTGTGACAAGTAGGTCATGGCAAACTCGGGCAGCAAAGTCCAGGGCCCTGCCTGTGAATAACGCTTACAAAGTTGGGCTTCGTACCTCTCCTGACTTGCAAGCTCTCTGGGGAATGTTGAAGAGTGAACAGGACTCTGCCTGCTGGGAGCTGTTACGGTACCACAATGGCAGCCACACAGCCAGTTTCTCATTGTCTGAATCAAGTGTGCCATCGAGCCTTTGCCAGCCCTCAGCAATTGTGGCAGTGACAAACTCAATCTACTACTCCGCTGTCCTTAGGCAGACAGCCACAGCATGTTTTCAATGCTGCCTGTACTCGGTTATGAGACCTGCTGACTCTAACTGCCCAGACAGCTCCCAGAGGCTGTGGATTTGCTCTTATTAGAATGGACTTTTAAAAGTTAAGATGGAGCTTAAACAAGACTGAACAAAATGATGTGTAAGCCAGATCCTAATTACACTTGGAATACCACCCTTTAGTTGGCTCTCGAGTCTTTCTTCTAATGTCCTTTTAGTCGTTGAAGCCTCAAGTCCTCTCCATTCCCCACCTGTCAGATAAAACAACAAAGCAAGGCAGCTTCCCCAAACAGCCTCACTCCCAGTCTGAAATCCAGATACTGAATTGATTTCTTTTTTTCCCCCTGCTCTGAAGAACTCAGTTCCTAAAGTCTAGATCAGACTGTTCTTCGCTGCCTTGAAGGCAAATTCGAAACACACAAAAGACCCTCAAATGGCACTGAGGAAGGGAGGGCATAAGGGACGAAACACAAACTAGTACCAAAGCCTTACATGTTCTATGTAAAGTGAATTTATTAAAACATCGTTAATATAAAATGTGACCAAGTACATTTTTATTTTTATTTTTTTGTAAGAATGTTTAATAAAAACATACGAAAGAAAGAAGGAGCATCAACTCTTGTCAAAGCACAGGAAAGACACACCAGGATAAGTATAAAGTTCTGCAGCATGTTCTACCAGCTGGTCCCAATGTGTATCATCAGGGTAGTGTTAGCCAATGGAGGAGACAGACAGCCCAGGTTCTGCTTTAAGAAGTTTCAATGCAGTTAGCAGAGATATGAAATAACACCCCCTCAACAGTATGAGAGTTTGCTTTAAGATCTGCCCATCCCTAAGTAAGATTAGAATACACATCTTCACACTGGATTCGAAACTTTTCAGCAGCTGAATGCATAGAAAATTGGAGTCAATGAAAGGAGCAATACCCAGGGTTAGCATTAGCCAGCTTTGAAAAGGAGGTGTAAGTCAGTACTAATTACACACCTAAATCATTTTTTGCTCAAGCTGTCCTAAGCTATATTAATGCTGGATACTTGTAAGAAATCCTAAAAATGGACAGCTAAGAACAAGCAAGCTGCAAAGCCTAGGCCAGCAGAAACAATGATAGTATTCTGTGAACTGCTGAATGCGGAGACTGTGTCTGTGAACGTGTACATCTCAGGAAGGATATTTAGAAGCCTCTGAATTCTAGACATAAGGCTATGCAATGGCTTATACTCTGTGGCAATCTGCCCCTTTAGCTAAGAAACCTTTTAAGAAAACTCTAGAAAAGCTGGAGGTTTGGGGCTCGGTGGTTCTGTTTCTCAGAGGGCAGCTTACAGCATCTTCCTTGATCAGCAAGTAAGTTTTAATGCTCTATCAGCACACAATGCTTGTTCAGAGCAGGCAGTGCAGCAATTAGAGGCAAGGACTCCTCCAGTACATTTCAAACACTTCCTGCGACAGACTTGGAGTAGGAAGAAGAAAACTCTGCAGCAGCCAGTTCTGTGCATGTAACTGCCTCTGGCATTTAACCAAATGCAAATCCATGAGAAGCTCAGCACTGTCAAGGTCTTAAGAGATGGCGACATTCTTACAGCTTCAGCAGGGACCTACATGAGCCATCAGAGCCCTGTGCTTTGCCTTCTACCCCAAACAAATGCTACGGGACTATTGCTGAGGTAAAGGGAAGGTCAGACCTTTGGCATTGGAGCAGACCACCCACTGGTTGTGCGTTGGGGGAATTAAGGCTTCGAGGTGAGGTAAACACAGTGAGAGTCAGTGTGTAAATCATGCTGCATTTCAGAGACAACAGACTCACATGACAGCTAACCTTGTTCTCTACATTTTAAACACCAAGGATCATTCGAACGCAGAACCGCTGAGGGCCACCTTGAGATGCTACTTTGCGATTGGGAATAAACGTAACCCAGATGTTGAATGCTGAAGAGAGAAAGTACCCATCCAGGAGGAAAAAAGCACCAAAGTTGATAAGTCCTTGAGACTGTAAGTTGCTTATAGATACCAAGAAGCCTCATACTGCTAGGACCTCCCATAAACATAGTGGTTTCCTGACACAAAGGTAATTCGCACTGCAGCAATTACCAGCACTGTGCTTCCAGCACTGCTGTTAAGAAGAGTTATGCTCTAACAAGGAGGCAGTGAATCGTTAGGCTTATATTCCCTGAAGACAGTTTCTCCCATTCATAAGGTGATGTCCTATTTCCCTTCCCCGGTTCAAGTCTTTAATCCAAAGATCAGAAACATCAATTCTTTCCTCAGGTCATTTCTCTAACGCTCTTCTGGTTATTTGAGCAGATTTGTAGGGTACAAGAAGTGCTTCTTTGGATCCATTATTTTGGCAATACCTTTGCCCTCTTCGAAAGAAAAGTATTTTCAAAGAAGTGATACAAAAGTTACTTCCAGACTACATGAGATACAGAAGTCAACACACTCCGTATGCTTATTTTTCATACTGCTTTTGCAAGTCACCTGAAGTACAGAATCACTTGGGGTTTTATTGGAACCACTGCATGTGTTATGCTATGACTTAGAGGCCACACTAGCAAGGTTTCAATTGAAAAGAACAACCTGCTCCTGTAGGTTCCACTTCTCAGATACAGAGGCGCTCATTTGTTTTCCTTTAACATCTATTTGGTAACTTCTCCCATCCTCTCCAAACAGTTGCTACTAAAAATGTAACAGATCTTAAAAATAAATCAAAATGAAACCACACATCTAACACTGTTTAAAAACCAAAAACGCATCCGGTATTACAAAAGTTTATACAAAGGCAACATTTAAGAATTTGAAAGTTACTTCTAGAAAAAGACACAAAATACTAGTAAATTAACAATGAAGAGAAAGGTATCTCATTCCTTCCCCAAAATTGGTTCGGACTATTTTGATGCACCTTTTACCAGTTGTCTAGAAAATCAAAGCCAGTCTTCAAGATAACATTGCTTGTACTAGTCTGCAAGAGGAAAAAAGAAAAGATATGACTGTTAATTATGGCAATACAAACTCAGCACTTGTCTACTTAACTACAAAAGAAACTTTAAGCTGTTGTCTGCCAGTATTTCACGTCTTTCATCTTGCTTAGGATGCCTAAGAATCTACAGCAGACATGAAAACAAAGGCAAACAAGACCAAAAAGGCAACTCCAAGGAAGAAAAGAAATCCTTCCCGTCTGCAGGCAGAAGGTAACTTTGTGCCCATAGAAAAACCCACGAAGATCAGAATAAGGGGAGCACTGCAGAGAATGAAAAACAAATAAACAAACAATGCAGGCACTGCTAATTCAAATGGATTGCCTGCTACAGGGACAGCCAGTTGTTTCTAGAAAAGTATGTGGTTTAGACTCTGTTGACAAGCCATTTTACTTGACTATCAAGAACATGCTGCAACATTTTGATATGGTAGGTTTGCTCCTGCATGGATAGAAAACCCAGGCTTTTCAAACTATTCCAGCGAGCCAGAAAGCATTCAGCAAGAAATTAATACTGAACAAACCATTATGACATAGGAAACTGTGGCACAGCTCTTATCTAAAATGAAAGAAGTACTGCGGTCACAATTCGTAGTAAAAAGCTCAAGAAGAAGAATGTTTTCGCTTTGGAAAGAAAACCCCACCAAAACCTAAACTAAATGTGGCACTCCAAGCACTGACGTGGCTTAAGTAATGTTCTCTCTTAAGTACTGCCACTCTCTTCGCTTTCAAACATTTACCTCAGCCTGCATCTTTCTGACCTTACATCATCTTGTTTGGAATTTAAACAATCACCAGTGTGAAAACACGGTAAGAGAAAGCTCTGTGACATGCTTAAGGTGTACAGTAATGCATCAGGCTTGAGCGCAGTGCTGCACTTCAAACAGAACTGCACGGCTTTGTTTCAAGAACAGTTCTTTACTTCACAGTTTTTAGGCTTTGTATCTCTTCTCCTTCCCTCACCATGTCCTATCCTGTTGTTCCTTTTCTTTTCTCACAGATCAGCATCTGCTTTTTAAATAGATCCAATGGGCTACTGAGCTGCTTAAGGTTCTTTTTTGTTGTTATTTGTTTTTCTTTAAGAAAAAAAAAAAAAGCCACATTCAGGAAGCTATTCTGGGAGCTCATTCCATTTCCATTTTGGACTTTAAGAGAAAATACATTTAAAGCCGTCCAGCTGCCTGGGACAAAACACTGCAACGTGGTTGCTGGGCTTAGAGCAGCTGAGAAACAAGCTCACCATTAACTGCTATGCCGCATATACCGAGAAAGAGTCCCAGATTTTAATTTACCTACTATTCAAGTTAAGCTTTTTATAAAAAGCATTTCGCTGTTTCAAGAAAAAAAAAGGGTTTTTTTATTTTATTTTATATAGTAAGTTCCCTACCCGAAATAGTTAAGTAGCTTGCTCTCAAGTCAGCCAATAGATGCCATGTCAGTGCTTCAGTTGTTATATTTAAATGATGCCCTTATCCTATGAACTTTACTACATTAATAAATACTATATTGAAACAAACAATGGCAGTTGACACATTGGTTAAATAGACTTCCCTAAATTTGCAGGATAAAAAGCCAACAAGCTTATCTATGTTTTAATGCTTCGTTTCTAATCTTCCAGACTGACTTTGTCATATTTTAACGTGTTATACGGTTTTTACATTCAAGGAAAGTGGACACAGCAGTCTTTACCTGTCCAGGCATTTGTGGATCTGTAAGTATAGTACCATCAGTATCTTCCTTGTTTGTCCTAGAAGATGCCAGGTCCTGTGGTGGGTCAGGAAGAAAGAAATCATCTAGAGAACTAGAAGGGAGTTGAGTGGGTCGAGGTTTCTCCCATTCAAGAGATACAGAAGGTAGACTGGGGGTAACAGACTTCTCAGGTTTAGTTATGCTGGGCTTCTCAGCTTTTGCCACTTCCTTTGGAGCAGACTCTTGTCTGTAAAAAGAGGGAAGGGGTTTCTCTCCTTTCTCCATAGACTTGATCTGGCTGGGGGTCAAGGACTGGAACTCAGACTTGTCTCCTTCAAACTTGGAGCGCTCCGCATTTATCTTCCAGAATGAGGACTCCTCATCCTTCCTGGGTGTTATTAACCCATCAGAGCCAGGGGTCTTAGCCTGAGAAGATTTAGGGACTTGGACACCAGGTGCTGCTTTAAGTGGCTGCCTCTGTTCATTTTGTGTCTGGGCACCACTCTGTTCTTGTATGGACAGAGATGCAATGCTGAACTCCATTTGACTCTGTTAGGGATTAAAGGAAAGAAAAAGTATTTCAAAGCCCTTCACAAAGACACGTTTATGAAATTCTCAGCTTGATGCATATAGATAATATTTCTACCAGTAGCTGGGCAATTCTCATGCAGCAGATATCACAGAAAAGCCATTCAATTTTTTCCATAAATGTCTACCATTCTAGCTACATAATAATCATTAATAGAAGTCTGCAATGCAGGCAAATATAAGTGTCCCAGACCTGCTGAAATGGAGTCAGAGGGAAAAGATTGATTTGGTTGAAAATATGATTTGAGTTACCATCCGAGTCCCATCCAAGACAGCGTATAGAATCATATAATCGCCAAGATTGGAAAAGAACTCTAAGATCATTCAGTCCAAGCATCCACCTATCACCAATATTTCCCACTAAACCATGTCCCTCAGAACAGCACTAAAACATTAGAATAGATGTGGATGCTTCCTGAAAGCTATACATGTTTTACAAGAGAAGATTAAGCAAATGAAACCACAAGATGCTGAAAAGGCAGTCGTCCAGTACAGTCTTTGATACAGTTGGCAATACATTTTAATTCCATCTACTTCCAAGACAGAGTACTAGATGTAATGAGTGTGTGTAAATCAGTAGTTTTACAATTCTAATGCCACTCTGAAGTGAGAAACAACTCCAGCAGGGCCTGTTCAACACTCACCCCAGAGCTGGGTTTGATTTTTACTTGCAATTAGGATAGCTGCACTCACTTCTGAGAAATTACTCTGAGTCAATGAAGACCATGGCTAAGGGACGAAACACATCCTGAAAAAGCCACCCAAGGGTGAACAGTGCTACGAAACGTTCATTTGGCTTACCACCATGTCAGCACTCTTGGCTGTCAGCTTGATAGCCTTTAGGCCAGTAAAAGTTAAGCCTTACTTCACTCTAAGGAACGTTCAAGTGTTATTGTACATGGAACATTACAGGAAAAAACAAACAACAACAACAAAAGCCAGTGCATTTTCAGCTAATGCTACGCTGTTGTTGACTAGTTAGCAAAAATCATATAGGACATTTCAAACAGTAGATGTTGATACATCTGAAGTTCATTACTAATTTGTTAAGTTTTTCCAATTTTACCTCATTGTGGGACTCTCCTGTACCAAACTGCAATAGCATCCGTAGAATTAAGGTTAAAAGAAGTCCAAATTGCATACTGTTTTAATAGCGGTCTTTGATGCCAAGTTTTGCACTATTGTACACGTTCAGCTCAAAGGGACTTCAGATTCAGGATTTGCACACCTCATATTTCATATTCAGAACTTGCCATCAAAATGCAAATGTTAACAGAGCATCTGGTTATTTAGAAGCCAGATTTGTTTTGGCTTATACGGCCGATTTGTTTTGACCTGGCCAGCAGCTGGCTACACATAATTGACTCATGACTCAACACCTGAACTTTCTAAAGAATTGATTATATATTATTAGGTATCTTCCTGAGATTATAGGCAGGGAAGCATTAAGTTCCATGTTTCCATTGAAAACGTACTGAGTCACCAAACAATGAAGGCCATAAACACACTGCTTTATTTTTATTTTAAACCCAATTTTCCATTCGATGAATTCTGCGTAAACACAACGGTGCTGAGGATTATTCAGTCACTGCTATTCTCTATATTAATTTATAGAATTTGTTTCCCTAAGCTCACTTGACAACGCTACTGAATAGAGATCTACCACCCTGGAGTTAAGATGCTTTAAGACTTCAAAAATGACAGAATCCCATCTTAAAAAAACCCAAGCCACAATACAAAGTGAACGTGCCTTTCCCTAATATTCAAAAGGGAAAAAAAGAATCTTGCTTTTATTGCACCTTGGAAGACTTAATTCCTGTGTGAGAAGGTACTTAAACCAGTGCTATTTCCTATCCTTCTGTAGCTGTTTTTCTTCTCAGCCCATCACAGAGCTTACACTAGAGATGACGCTGGCAGAAGGCCACTGCAGGAGTACTGTCAGTAAAATGATCCTTTCCTACCTCAGCTCAAGTGAGAAAGACGGTCAGTGCCCAGAGCAGAGAGAGGCCACCCCAGCCCTGTGTCCGCTAGATAGACGCTGGAAACAAAATCTGGGCAAAACACCGATAGAAGAGAAGCTGGGAAACACAAATTAGAAAGAAGAAAAACCAACATGATAACTTCACATTTCAGTAGCACCGAGACACACAAAATAATGTCAGGTTTCCTTAAAACTTCTCATGTTGTGGTCCAAAAGTCACTTCCTGTGGTCACGTTTGATTTTCTTTCACAAAGGCCCTAATGTCAACCCAGAGCTCTGGTTTAGAAGCAGCAGGCTCCTGCTGGTGCAGGTAAGAGCGTGACCCTGCAGCAGAACTTCAGGCACTTTTAACCTTTCCAACCCAGAGAGGACACACTCTTTGTCCTTTTACAATGGAGAACATGAGGCGGGGAAAGGAGTTGCACACATTTTGAATTGTCATAGGGCTGTGGATGAAGCAGTCCTAATGCTCAATATATAATAATATACCAAAGCAAGACTACAGTTTGAGTAGCTGAAGCACTGAGATTAAAATCTGACAAAAAATAGGATCTTGATTAGAGAAGAAAAAACGCCTGCTCCTCAGTTTGGAAGCAGCTCTTGAAATTCTGCTCTCAATTCTTGGAGATTTTCACCTTTTAAGTGGTGAAGAAAGTTTCTGAATATTCATTAAATCAGTTCACTGTATAGATGCTTTGTCTAAGTTAAGCTGAATCTAGTTTATCTAGCTTGGAAATATAAAAGAGCTACTAAGCTCACCTTTCTTGGTCAGTATCTCCAATACTCTACTCAGTGCACCACTGAGGGTGACAAGTTGCAAGCCCTGTTTTCCCTGAAACACTTACTGTTTCTATTTGACTTTAAAGGTTATTTAAGGTACCTGAACCGCTGAGAAACGTTGGTGATGAAAGAAAGTGATTAATATGCAATATTAATATTAATATTAATATTAATATGCAAAATCGGTACTGTAATACTGAAAGAAACAAAAAAATCACAAAGCAGAGCAGCAGATAAATTCATACGGAGACAGAGAAGAACCATGTGAGAAGCCCTCAGTGTAGAAACCTAAAATGCAATTACTGTGTTATCAAATTCCTTTGCAAGGGTTAGAGTAAAGGATGCCTACACCTTGGCTTACCTTTCTGCCCAATAGATAGATAAAAGAGAAGCAATACGTAAAACAGGTTTTTAGGAAGCTATGTCTCCCTCTTTCCTTAAAAAGGCCATATTAGGATATTTATCATTTTGATCTATTAAAATGATTTAGACCTCACCTCAGTATCCCTCAGGAAGCAGAGATAAGTTATCCAATCATACTCCTATCTGCAGGTGCTTGTGGGAAACAACGTATTCTATAAGACAGGCAACACACACTTTAAGAACCTAACGATTAATGGAATCAGGTTTGAAGTCATAAATCTATCTTAAAAACAAATGACCGCAAAAACTCAGGAACTTTTTTTTTTAAGCATCTTATTCACTCATCAGGAATGTGTAGTATTTTACTCAACAGACACGCAAACACAGCCAAAACAAACTGTTTTGCTTGGCAGCCTGAAAAATCTAAATTGTTGAGACAAAGACTGTAGAAACACTGTCAAAAGCAACTCGTTTTAAGCAAAGCCTGATATATATGCAGAGATAAGAAAGCCAAGTTGAAAAGGATTTAGAAAATGACTTTGGTTTGCTGAACAGACAAAATCAGAATAAACACGGACACCAACTTGTTGCCATTTTTTGCTTTGTTTCCTGTGGGTGTTTTCAGGATCTTTTCAGAGACCCTTTGAGAAAGAAATCCTTAGGTCAGCAGAGTCCAATCACAATGATAAAAATAGAGCATACAAAAACAGTCTAAGTAATTTTAAACCATACCAAAAGACAACATGAAAGAGGCACAGCGTGTAGCTTCAGAGGAAACTTCATTATCCACTATTTGGTGATAAGAACAGTAGTCTGGTTCCGGACACAAGTTTGTCTCCTTTACTGGTGAGCCTGAGCAAACTCTTTGTATCAGTGTTTGGCACGTGCCTGGTTTTATGCTCAAAAACAGCTGTCCAAAGATTGATGCAGGTAACCGAATCCTTAGCTAACACCAGGCCATGCAGATTAAAATAAATCTTGAACACAGCTACAATTATCACAGTTTATTTCTTTTGCTCAAGAACTAGTACTCAGTAGCAGTTTTACGGCACTGATTTTTATAGATCTGTAATCTAGACCAAAAAGGGGAAGGAAAAAGACAAAATCTCAGGCATCCCTCTTCTTTCCTTCCAAGAAAGTATTGCCACTTATACCAAAACAACAACTGTAAGTTGAAAATTGTTTCTAATATCAGGCTATTGTGGAAGGAGGGGAAAATATCCTAAGTAGCATAAAAAGTAGCACAGAGGAGAGCTGGAGGAAGAAAAAGTAAACCCCTACAAAAAGGACTCTCCGAAGCTGCTTTCACAACTATTCTAGCTGTAGCAAGACAAACAGTTTTCTGATGTGCGAGAGTTTGTTTTAAACACCTGGAATTAAACTTATTTTAGTTAACAGTGTGGATTAGAAATAGGTTCCCCAAGTTGTCCCCATGCTGCTCTGCGCATTCAATGTGTTAACCAAGGTGGCAGCCAGATTATATTTTCTGCTCGTTAGAAACAAAACAAAGCTGTATTTCCAAAACCAGGCATGATTCCTGTTTTCCATTTATATCTTGAAATCCATGCTGTTTCACTCCATTTTTACATCAAACAGACCAAGAAACCTCAAAGGCTAAACTCAGCCAAAATGTCAGCTTTCATCTCACTTAAACCTTTAGCCATAAATAGAATGCCCTAAATTCACAAACCTGGCTTCGGACCCAGCTGAAAAAAAAAAAGAGTAACCCACATTGCATGTGTTATATTCATAAGGGCTCCACCCGTGAACCAAATCACTCCATCCAAGTCAGCCTCTCGTTCTAAAATGTCAGTTTATTTGCAGCGCCATGAGAACGTGTTCCTTCTCCAGTAATAATCCTTGTCAGAAGTGCTATGGTTTTCCACTAAAAATATTAGATCATTGACATGATGCCTAACTGCTAGCTCAAACATTCACATCGCGTTCCTGCTTCATTTGCAGCTTCAGCGGTGGAAACCTTCATGGGTGTATCTGACACGTTATGAGCAACTTAACCCTTATCTCATACTTGTGTTTAAAATGAGAACACGAAATTTACTTCAGACAGAAGGGAGGTCATCAAATCTGGACATTCCATCCAAAATGAAAGCAATTTATTATAGTATTTTAATGGCAAGTGCAACAGCCATGAAACTCGGGGATTCGTTCCATTAGCTACTGTTAAGAAAAATGTGTCCATGCCTAATCAGCTGGGAGCAATACTGTCACCGCTGCAACAGCTCCAACTTGCAGAAAACACAGCCTTGCCATTTCTCTGCTGTTCCCTCCACCTCCTCAGTTGTCCAAATACGGCTGTCCTTCAAACAACTACTGATTTTGCTACTTCGTATTTTTTCTTACAGACTAAGTGTTAAAATAAAAGAAAATGTCTATTGGCTTTACTGACTTAAATCTCTTTCCTCCTTCTCTGCAAAAGTAGGTTGTTGCATTTTCTTGTACATGAAAGCCAAAGCTCATTCATCCAAAGCTACAGAAGAATGAAGGTACTCTGTTGTAACAGCAGCGATGTGTAAAAAACAAACAACACAGAAGGAAACAAAAAACTCTTCATGAACAGGAGATAAGGAAAAAAAAACAAACTGTACAGAAAGAATAGCCCACCATGAGGGAAAGCTAATGAAACAGAAAGAGGCTGATAGCCTAAAATAAGAGTGGGAACAGATGTGGCACACAAGACACCAAACATGCTTTACAACATTGCAACGGCCCATTCAGGTTTCTTCACTGTTTCCCCGGGCTGGACTGATTGGGCAAGGGGATTTTCTATTCAGCCAGTAACTCGTGGAGAAATTGCATTCCAACATTTTCTTGCTGAAGTACTGGTTAGGGAAGAGATCAAAGAGTAAGCATGAAGCAAGACATCAGCCTTTAATAACCAGAAGACTCAGCAGCTGAAGGGTTGGGCTGGAAATCTGACACAATACGACGAGGCACTGTAAAGAAAACAAAAGGAGGAACCCACACAAAGCAACCAACCCACATGCCATGAAAGCAGTCTGAAATGGATTCCCCAGAGTTTTGCTCAAGGAAAAAGGTCATTTGACTTTTCACCCTGCAGCTGAAGCACAGCAAGGAGGGAGGGGGAAACAGAGAAGCACAGCTTAGCTGAGACAAACTCATATCTCAGCCTCCTCTGTTTCACTTTTCTTCAGCAGTCAGAGGAGTAGAGGAGTGTTTCCATGTCATCCTGCAATTCTCCACGTTACAGAAAGGCATGAACCTGGAACACTGATCCACTGAAGACCTTTATTCTGAGACACCAGAAGGACAACTATTCTTGACAGCTCCATCCAAGTGCTCTCATACTACAAGCCTCTCTGGTGTTATCCTAAAAGTCAGTGGCTTCTTTTTCCAAGGGTCCTGAAAGACAGGAGGGCTTGACTGAGCAAGCTGGTTTCTGCTAAACCACAGCAGTGTGGGCTGCAGGGATCCAGGAGCCACATCAAGTTATAGGTTAATCTACATCTGCCGAGCACAGATGGGCTGCTAGTTAGAGGCAGTGACCTTGAACAAGGAAAGCTGACAACAACTCGAGGGTTAGGTCAAATGGATTAATTTAGTATCCACTGGCATTTCCAGATAATTACTCTGCATCAAGCTGAGATTATATCCATAAGCTCATGCATGATATCTACATAGTTCAAGGGCAAAAAAAAAGATGAAGGTGGGAGAAAAGCAGCTTTCTCTGGCAGATAAATCCCGAAAACAAAAAGTCTGAAATATGATGAAATGACCATGGTAGTCATATCCCATTGAGAA
This sequence comes from Excalfactoria chinensis, assembly GCF_039878825.1. Taxonomy (NCBI): domain Eukaryota; kingdom Metazoa; phylum Chordata; class Aves; order Galliformes; family Phasianidae; genus Excalfactoria; species Excalfactoria chinensis. The sequence continues at coordinate 66,960,992 of NC_092827.1, read as the reverse complement.
ATGCAACGAGACAGGTTTTTCCCAACAGAAACATGGTACAATTGTATTTTCTTACACCACAGGTTCACAAAAACAGCAACTCCGTTTTAGCCTTGAAGAGAATCCCATTGTAAATAATGCTTTAACAAAATATCAGGGACAGAGGAGAAGAACACAATGATTCCAGCATAGCACTAACAAGCTTCCCAGGTAAACAAGATTCATTACACTCTAATACACAACAAAAAGATGAAGCATAAGACAGACTTCAAGAAATAACAGTAACTAAAAAAAAAACCAGCAATGGAGCTTATTTGTACCTTTCTCACCCCATTCCCTGACTACTTTTCTCCTGCCTCCAAAAGCAGAATGTAACTATGCTTACACGATAACTGATATACATTTATTTCCTGTCCTCGATAAACATGGAAAATTGTTTTGAAAACTCAACGGTGAAAGAACCAAATAATTTGGAATGAATCAGGTTTTACACCTGCACTTGAAGTAGGAACACTGGTTCACAAAGTACACTTTGTGTTTCTGCTGATGTAAACCGAAGTATACCAGCTCTGTTTCATTTGCGGTATGGTCACTGTACACAGCTCTCATAGAACAAAGGCACCATTGCCTATCAAGTGTCAAAATATAACTGAAAAGCAGAAGGAGCAGCATCGAATGACGATCCAACATTAAAAATAAAAGTGACGCATATTTACCTTTGTTTCCCAGGAGAATGGAGCTGAGTGCTCATCTTGCCAAGTTATATCCTGAAATAAAAGTCAAGAACGATTAAAAATCAGAACAGCTTTACCTACATAGAGCATCATTCAGATAACATTATATTGCACTGCTGGAAGTATAACCGCGACCAAAGAAGTAGTTAAAAAGTGAGAGCTCTACTTCTACATGTCACTGATTACATATTAAGACTGACTGAAAGCAAGTTCTTTAAGGGAAGGATTACCAAACAGTATTCCTATTTAACCTATAAATTATATGAAGATTTAACTTGGCCTAAACTTCCTGAAACGTCTTCTCTACAAATTGCTTTAAAATCTCCAGTTTTCTACTACCTACAGTCCTTGATAGCTGCTAGCAACACACAAGAATATTACTAGAGGAGCTGGGGCCTTAGGGAAATAAAGTTCCATTTCTTCCGCCCCACGGACTGAAGAGCACGTGTGCAACCAGGCAGCAAAAGAGCTGCACACCTATCAGCACAAGCCACAGCTGAATCCTGAATCCAACAAAACCCAGCATTATGCACTTCGAAGACAATCAGCTTGAAATAAGTATTTGGTGCTTTTTATGCAGGAGTAAAATCCCAATCTGAATCTAAGCAGTACCATTCTGGGAATGCACTGCAAGGTCTCACAGCTTACCAAAGACTCCAGTCATATGTCATGCAGAAAGACTGGTGCAGAATGTATCAACTGCTGTGCATGGCTGTGTTCTGACTGAACTCTGCTGTTTTCAATTATTACTATATTTCACTTTTATTACTAACAGAAGGTCAGTATCAATCATAGAAGAAAAAAGAAAAGAACCCCAATGAGAAATTTAGGTAGTCTCTTCATGCATAGCTTGGCCTCCAAAAAGACACACAATCCACACTGAGAAGGAAGGGATGACAAATAAACAAATCTACTACATAGTTCACGTCTCTACATAACTTGCAATAAAATCACTGCACTTTCAGTTCTTATTTTTACATTTTACCAGCATGAGCTGGTAAAGCTAACAAGTTGCACCCTCTATGCCAAGTATAACGTTGCTTTGCCACCACAGTAAGTCAGGGGAAAAACAGGAGCAGGAATGATGGATGGATGGATGGATGGATGGATGGATGGATGGATGGATGGATGGATGGATGGATGGATGGATGGATGGATGGATGGATGAAGGCCTGGAGAAACTATGCACTACAAAAGAGATGACAGGACAATACCAGAAGTGCTTGCATCACACTCCTGCTTCTAAAGTAATAACAGTGAAATATGATTTAAGCTAACTACTGCACAGGAATCCCCCACCTTACCACGACTGCCCTTTTCTTCATATTTTTGATCTCTGCCTTTATGGAAATGCGTTTCCCAGAGACATCTGACAGCATTCTCTTGCTCTGCCACCTCTCATTTCAGCCCAGTGAAATTCTACTGGCCAAAGGCTATGAAAATTACCATTAGAAATGTCCAACTCCTTAATGCGGAAACATGTCAGTCCCCAACTGGTTCTCACCTGTGAATTGTACAGTATTTGAGGTATATGAAAGTAATCCCACACTCCTTTATGAGGATATGGAAGCAAGATTCTCCTAACTAATTCTTTACTGGCTAATATCTAAGTATCTAAGGTGAGGATGGATGAAAATCATTTTGAAAATTAAACAACCTAAAGGCTTCTTCCACCTGAAAGGAAAAGCCTGGGCTCTGCTGGAACACGTGTTCTGACCAAAAAGGTAGCTTGGCACAGGAAGTTATTGCCCAGAACACAAATGTAATACTAGACACACTTGTCTATGGTTGCTTTTATTTATTACCATTTAAGGGAAACAGAGTAAGTCTGTTATTACTATCTGTTCTGACTTCTAACAGTGGGGTGCTGCTGACCACACAAAAGCCATACGAGGCATTAGATGGGATGCCTTGAAGCTGGTGAGCTGTCAAATTATTTCAAAGCCATTTTCAGACTGTACCTTTTGCATTTGAAACTGGCAAAGTTGGAACCCCGTTTCTCATGGACATATGACAGGCATCACAGCTCACTCAGGTGGCAACAGAGGTTAGAAAGTGCCTTTTGTGGGCCCAGCCACTGCATTAAGTCACACAGTTTGACTACAGGACTACAGCTCTTCTGTCTGCACAAACTAGTACTGGACATCAGCCATAGCATTAAAAAACAGAAGCGAAGTCCAGCAAACTCCCACATGCTGTCAGAGTGCCTTAAACCTCCAGATATGAAAGCAGAATCATCAGTGGATTTTACCTCAGGAGGTTCTTGTTGATTTAAGTGACTTCTTGTCACAAGGCTCTGGCTAACTCATTTGCAATGGCAGCCGGGACAGTTTCTCATAGCTCACAAGGATTACTAGCTGAAGAACTTAATACGAGACTGATCCCAACAATAAGACAGGTTACAGGTTGGCCATCTGTGCAGGTGGTTTAAATAAACTATTCACTATCTGACATTTCCAGTGGAAAATAGCAAAAGAAAAACTTGTACTGGTAGTATGCAGGGTGCAGCAAGCTAAAATAGATGAAGTGTACTTGAAGATAAGACAGTTACCAGGTTCTGCCCATTGTCACAGAAGGGAAGTTTGTGGCCTTCACTTCTTGGTTCTCAGAGGACATGGAGAGAACCAAGGGAGCAGCAGGAGAATAACAAAGTTCAGCTGTTTTCTGCCCGATGCTCCTGATTCACGTTAGTCACCAACAAAATCTGAGGAAGAACTTTGTTTTTGCCAAAATAAACAAGTTCTTACATGACTGAAGAAAACAGAAGCAAAAACCAAACAGTTTTAAGATTCACAAAAGGAAATGATGAGTGAGATTTAAAACAAGAAAGCAGCTTTGAGGCTTCTTATCATCAACACAGATTAGAGGAGATCCATATCTGATCAGCTTTTGTTTTCACCACACAACAAAGCTTTCATCCAGAAAGAAGGCAAACAAATAAACTTCTGTTCCCCAGCGTTCAAGAACCTTTTTGTAAGAAAGTGAGCCTCATAAAACATATTTCACGACTTAAAAAAAGAAAGAAAAGAGAGAAAAAAAGAAGGAGTTGGGGGTATGGGGAGAGAGTGACACAAATCTGGTCATACACTTCAAGAACCAGCTGCAGAATGTATTAATCGTAGAATCCTTTGATTCTGTTAAAAAGAATCACAAACTATGCCTGCCACACGTAGCCAGCTTGTTGCCAAACAGCATCAGGGCTTCAAAAGGAAGGACAGTGGGAGAAAGGTTCTGCCTATCTGACAGAAGCATTGCTCACAGCAGCTAACAGTGACTGTGCCATCACAAAACTACCAACAAATGGATTTCTGTGCTGGCAAATGCATTTCAGAAGCATTGTCAGAACAGGACTTGCTGGTTATTGTGGTTTAGCTGCACTCCAAACCACAGTGCATTTTTTATTTTTTAAAAGCACAAATCTATAGCAGGCCTGACATTAGAGCTATTGATATATTAAACATTTGCTGCTTCAAAGCATTTATAAGTAGGAGATAAAAGGGTCAATTCTTTGGCTTGGCTTCAAAGTTCTTAAGGCAAAGCAAAATACATATCGTATCCACCTTCAGGTAGCTTCCCTTCCAAAAGATGATGGATGAAGCTAAAAAATTCCCTTACCCATCTTTCCTCCACATAAACTGCTCAGCATTTTCTAAATCACATGGTACTTTATTCAATAAAAAAATTCATTATTGTGATTGCCTGTCAAATACTCAATATCCCCCCCAAACCCCCAGCTCTCTCAGCCTTCTTTCATAGCAGAGGTGCTCCAGCCCTCTGAACATCTTTGTGGCCCTCCTCTGGACTTCTCCAAAAGTTCTACATACATCTTTCCCATGCTGGGGGCCCCAACCTGGATGCAGTACTCCAGCTGGGGCTCCACAAGGGCAGAGCAGAGAAGGACAATCACCTCCCTCTCCCTGCTGGCCACCCTTGTTGTAATGCAGCCCAGGATACTGTCAACCTTCCAGGCTGCAAGAGCACACTGCTGGCTCACATTCGGCTTTTTATCCTCTAGGACCAAATCTTTCTCCACAGGGCTGCTCTCAGTGAGTTCCTCTCCCAGTCTGTATTCTTACCTGGGACTGCCCCGACCCAAACGCAGTATACTGCATTTGGCCTTGTTAGACCTCATTAGGTTCACACGCTTGTGTGTGTGCATGTCATACGCTTGTGGGGAAAAAAGAGCACCATTAGGAGACAACATAAAACTTGTTGCAAGCTAAATATCTCAACTGTTTTTCACTGAACTAAAAGGGTATCAACTAACATCAAGTCAGATGTTGCTGCCCACTGCAGCAATAAAAGATGATAGTTTTTTTTTTTCACACTGCTGTTTTTCCACTGTACTCACCCAAAAGGTAGCGTGTAATATAAGGTGCTTTTTAAAAATAGCCCCTTTTTATTCAGTTCCAAATTCTGTTTCCAGATTTCTCTCTGCTCAATTGCTTTCCACTAGCTGGAACCTTGTTAAGGAACACAGATCTCTTCTTGAAGGTTGCAGAGTCCAAAAGCCCTTGGCTAGTGGCACTCAGGTGACTCGAGGCACTTGCCAGGAGTCACACGTGGTGCTGCAGCACTCCAGCACTATGATATGGGCAGACCGTGGCTGCAGCGTGCTGCGGTCCTGTTACTGCACATCTATTTTCTGTTAGAGCCTTCCCACGCAGGTAACATACTGAAAGATGTTTTGAGAAGCACTTGTGCTTTGAGAACTTGCACAAAAAGTTCAGCAAGTCGGTTTGGTGTTAGAAGATGCACGGGGAAAAAAATGGGAGGAGAAAGAGAACCACCTGCCCAGAGCTGTGAAACTACTAAATATATGCTCTGTACCAGCTTACTGAAACAGCCACACACATTAAAGGGAAAAGGAAGCGGTGAGGGCTCTGGATGGGTGAATCAGTACGTTCAGCATCATCCTTATTCTGCTTTCTCCCAGGTCCTCTACAGAACATAAAGAGAAAGACATGAACTTCCTATGCTTAAGCAAGCACAGGTAGATCGCTACAGAGTTCAGCATCAGTTAACGTAAGGGCTGAGCTATGCTCCACTGGATGCAAATGTGATGCTTACATCGCAGGTGTCAACAAGAACACTGCCAGGACAGCACACTCACACCGAAAGAACTGCAATACCAATTAGAGATTTGGGGGTACGCAGACTTATGGAGGCCACTCTCAGTGTCCTTGCCAGGACCAATCTAACCACGACTGCACCAAATACAGCAGCTACATCTTACACAGGCAACAGCAGCACAGCTCAATAAGCTGTCAGGTCTGAAGGCAGCACTGTAACAAAGCTCTGTAGGCAAAGCATATGCAAGCCTGGAAAGTCGAACCGAAATGGCAAGAGTGGCTGCAGTGGCTCTGTAATAGCAGGACAAGGAGGGAGAGATTAGCGAGCCAGGGCAGATGTCCAAGAATCAGGCTGAATGCCAGAGAGGGAGCGGAGGGAGAGGAAGCTATCAGATGAGGTGCCAGGAAAAGCTCCAAGGCTCAACAGTGCGGTTGGAAGAACTAAAATGGAAATGCAGAATGCCAAGACACGTGGAACCTCTCTTCTTCAAAGAAGCATTTTACACGACTTCAGCTTGGAAGTCAAGGAGGAAGTCAGTTGAGGCAGATGCTTCCAAAATTAAACACTTTGTATTCCATGCCTTCATCAGTTAGAGGCTGTACAGCAGCTAAGAACAACGCTGTATTACAGCTGCATTTGGGGGCAGAAGGAAAAAGACAATGGTGTGCAAAAGTTTCAGATGGACGCTCTAGCTGTAATGCGGATGAACAGAAAATGATCGTTTCCATATGGTGCAGCACAACCACCTACAACATGCCTTCGTCCATTCTGGATCCACATAATTCAAAGCAGAAAGCCCAGCAGAGCTGTCTGAGACCAGGAACGCCGAACACACTGTTTCCACAGTCATTCACCCAAATCCTTTCAGAAATAACTTCAAGTCTAGGTTTCAAGGACTGCTCATACAACAAGATTTCTGCCTGCGTCTTTACACTCCTTTCCACCAGTAGCAACAGCTTATTACTAGAGGACACACAGAACTCCTGCTATCACTGACTACATAAAACTAAGCTTGAACACACCTTGTATGGCTTGTAGATAGGATGTGTGTGCAATGTGGTGCCGTTCCTTTCTGCCACAGGAACCACAAAGCCAGGCAGGAGCCTCGATGCTTCACACACCTCTTACAAATCCCACTGCAGGGACTCTGGCAGGCCTGCCGCCCTTCTCCACTAGACAGGGGACCCTCAGAAGCTCTAACATCTACATATTTTTGGTCATCTACTCTTTCCACGCCCTTGTTTTTCTTGGCAGGTAACATGGGAACGACTGTGCTTATTTATTTATTTACTTTAAGGCGTCAAAAATACCAACAGCTGGAATGTCTTCAACGTTTTATTTTTAGCAGAGCCTGAAATTAGGAGCAGAGAGGAAGAGGTTTAACACAGGGGGCACATTCCGTGCGGTCCGAGCCCAGCGAGGGGCTGTGCACGGCCTTCGGCACTGTAGGACCGGGAGCGCTGACAGCGGCCTCCTCACTGAGCCTCTGCTTTAGGAATCCCGCATCGGGATCCCTCCCGCTTCTCCCACGCACGCCTCGGTACGCCGCCTTTCCTGTTTTTACGGTCTCACCGAACGCAGTACGCCATCCCGCCCTCCTGCATACGCTCTCCATCCATCAGTCCCTCGGCTGTCAGGGACCACGAGTGCCCGTTCCTCCGCGCAACCGAGACACGCCACCGAGCCCCGTTTGCCGACCAGAAGGGCCCACCGCCCGCTCACCCCCTCCCGCAGGCCCCGCCATGGCGGACCCCCCTCAGAGAACGGACGGGCCGCGCCCACGGAGCGCGGACGGGCGGCCGGCGCAGGGCGCGGCTCCGCTCGGTACCTCGTCTCCGAAGCGCACCACCTTCTGGCCCGTGTTGAGGCGCAGGCTGGGGTAGGAGGCGGGCGCCGCGGGCGGGCGGGCGGTGCCGCGGTGCGCGGCGTAGCGGGCCTGGATGTGCGGCTCCACCAGGCACTTGTCGATGATCTCGTCCTGCTGGCGGGGCGGCAGCCGCTCCCATTCGGGCCCGTAGCGCTCGCGGATCCGCTCCTTCTCCGCCATGATCTTGCGCGCCATGGGGCTCAGCGAGGAGAAGTAGCTGAACCGCTTGCGCTCCCGCTCGTCCAGAGGCCGGTTGCCGTTCATCACCGCCGTGCGGGAGGCGGCGATCGCCGCCGCCATCGAAGCCATGGCCGCCCCGCCGGCGCCGGCCCCGCGCGCACCAAACCGGCCGCACTGTACGGCGGAGCGGGATCCGCCTCCTCCTCCTCCCGTCCCTTCCCTTCCTCGCTCCGCTCCTGCAGACGCCGCCTCCCCTCGCTCTCTATAAAAGTGGCCACCGCCCCCAACCCGCCTCCCACCCGCCCAGCGCCCGCAGCAGCCCCTCCCGGCGCCCGGCTCCAGCGCCCTCCTTGCAGCCCCTCGTGGCCGGTCTCTGCCGGGCTCCTCCCGGCCGGCCGAGGGGAGAGCTGCGGGCGATCGTTCTCTGCGCTCAGAGCTGTACTGTCTCCCTCACAACCGTACTTTTTACCCCGTGAAGGAGAGGAAGGAAGCCAGGCTGCCACCTGCCATCCGAGTTCCCGCACCCCGCCGGCCTCTTCCTTAACATTAGGAGTTGTTTCTGACAACTACAGCTCCTGAGTTTATAAGCCAGAACAAGAGTGCAAGCGCAAAACCAGCATCTTAAAAAACATTCATTACTACCCAACTGCAGCGATCTTCTGAAAGCTGCTGCCAGCACGACGACGAGCTTGCAGCAAGAGCACAGTTCTCTGCAACCTCAATTCTTTGCTCTGAATCTGTTTTTCCTAGTACTGTAATTACAAGGCAGATCTTGTGTTGCATATGCCTGCAGCTAAATTGGTTTGGTCTTTTATCCTTTCTAGTTGCACAAGCCCTTTTACGATCTTCATACTCTATTCTGAAGTGTCACAAATATTAGGAGATCAATAGGTTTTAATTACTCAGTCTATTTTTTCCCCTCAAAACTTTCTCTAACATGAATAGATAAAGGGCTGGGCCTACAGTATGTTAGCAGCTCCCACTTAAGAGCTCAAATGAGATGGCTAGACCAGTTGTCTGATGACACAGAAGGGGATGGAAAACGATAATTACATTTCTCCACATCTCTAGTTCTTAAGAGGTAATTACAGCTCTCCCAGTCACCACATGCCAGTCCAGTTATATAATCCTGCTCTGTTTGTCAAACTTGTTTGAGAGCATTGTTTGACTCGAGCTCACTTTCTTAGTCACACGTACTGCCCAGAGAACCACCCCTTTGGAACACATCTACACACACACACACACACACACACGCAGGTGCAACAGGCACCATACCCACACCAGACAGTGTGCTCCTTCAATGCTGTCAACCTGTTGGGATCTTTTGCCAATTGCCACCACCAATGGAAAGGAAAACTCACGTACTGTTGTGTTTCTGACATTTACTCACCGAGAAGCTAACCCTGAATACGTCATTTGTTTGGTTTTATTTCCAGATTATCTTCTCACGATCGCTGTTCTTTTAAGCTGACATCTGTTCCTTCCCTGGATTACATTACATGAAGTGTCTGCGTATTTACCAATTACTTACACATGTGTGTGGCTTGAAGTTTTCCATTCAGAAGGCAGAGGCTTTGGAAAAAAGAATAAATGGAAGTTGCATCATGGGATTTTCAATGCACTTTAAAAACAATGTTTTTTTTTTAAGTAAAATCTTCACCTGCAAAATGTCCAGAACGTAACTGAGATGGGAATTCCTTATTGCTCTTCATTTTGGCCCCTGAACAGCTGTATTCCCTGTTAGGGTATGTCAGAATACAAGAAGTTAACTGTTCTACCTATTCTTTCTTTCCCTTTTAATTCTACTGGTCACAAAGACTTCTTTTTGTAGTCATAATTACTCAAATAAGTTCACATACTCTATTTACCAGGAAAAAAAAATGTAAGTAATAACCCACTTTGAACACATTTTCCCTTTTAAAATAAATTAAGAAGCAATATACTTTGGCTTTTTATTTGTATAAATTACACCACCACCACGTTTTTTTTTAGACAATGAGAGGAGTCTGTATTTAGTACTTCAATCATGGTTCTCAGGGTTGGAAAAGTCTCCGATACTGACGGTAGGCTCTTGTAAGAAGGTGAAATACTGAAAGAGGAAGAAAAAAAAAGGCAATTATTCACTTATTCTAAGTTAGGAATTATTTACCCAGAAGGTAACACATTGGCTTATATTTCTGTTCATCCCCTTCAACAAATGTGAGATTTGAAGTTAAGAACATGTTTCCAACCCTCTCAGCTGTACTGCTGAAATTATCAGTGAGATCCCATAGCAAACCAGATCAGGGAACTGATCTGTTTTAAACTGTGGTTTTGGCAGGGTTATTCGTAACTGAGGCTGTTTCGTAGCACAGGTTTTCCTGTCGCAACCGAGAGATGAGTGAGGAATGAGCCAGAGAGAAGAAAATGCTAAAAGCTGGCTTTGCTTGATGCTAAGAAAAATATCTGTAGAACCACCACTTAAAGAACATGAAGCAATAACGTGCAGGTAATTAACCTGAGTAGCTAATTTGTCTGTGGTATAGAAATAATAGTGCTTAAGGTAAAGAAGTCTCGAAGACTTTAAGCTATAATAATTCTGCTTTAAATTCTGCCATTTTGAAAGGCCCTTTTATTTAGCGATTGTTTTCATCCTATTTAGTGAGAGCAGCTCTGGATGTGAGGGGTCACGAGAAGATAGAGCTGGTGGTGGTCAGCAGGCTCTTGATTTGGTTGGGATAGCATTAGCTGACTGTGCTCCAAAGAGAAAAGTTCCCCGATGAAGACATGTCAATGTGGGATTTAAGAAGAGGTTGCATACATAAATTAGGGAATGTACAGGAATAATAATAAAAAAGTGGGAGCTATAAACATCTGGTATTCCTAAGACAACCAAGTCACAATATTTGCACAGACTACTTTCAGCAAAAATCCACAACTGCAACTTGCTACACTCATTTAAAAACATCACGTCTTAATGAAGGCTGAATTCGACCACATTTACATGTAGAATTTTAACCCATGTCTGATAAAGGCAGACTTGATTCTTCTTAACAGCATCCCTCCTTTACAAATACATTTTACAGTCTAGCAAAATTCAAACCGAGGACCAGAGATGAAGTTAAATAACATTAAGCAGTATGAGACATTTAGCACTAACAGAGCTGTGGAGTTCTATAGCTTCTCATGATCACACAGTAGCACAGGAGATCTGTGATCCAACATCCCGCTCAGAGCAAGGTCAACTGCAAAGACAGTGCAGGCTGCCTGGGGCTCTATCCTGTCAGGTCTTGAAAATCTCCAGGGATGGAGACTGCACAGCCTCTCTGGGCAGCCTGCTCCACTACTTGATTACCTTCAGGGTGAAAAGATTACGCTCAGTCTGAACCTTGTTTCAACCCATATATCTTCCTTTTTATCCTCCTACCAAGCACTGCTCAGCTCTTATACACCTCATAGGTATCAAAGCTGCTGTTAGGTCAAAGCCTTCTCTTCTCCACGCATATAAGAAGCGATGCACAAGTAATTGCTCATCATCCCTTGACCAATGCTCCGATAGCCCCCCAAGCAGTATGAAATAGTGAGATGAACTCCAATTCCCTTCAAAAATCCTTCCTGTCCTAATTCTGCTCTCTCCCAGCTCCTTAAGCCCTTCGCTGAGAATAGCCTTGGCTCTGTACAACACTGCTTATCAGAAATTATAAACATCAGTGTATTATCAACATTATTTTTCTTCTATAAGCAAAACAGAGTATCATATCAAACACTCTGAAGAAAACAGTTCAGTCCCAGCTGAAACTAAGACAGCTATCTTAGTACAAAAATACTGTGGGAGACAGTATCAAATACATTGCTAAAGTCAAAACAAACAACATCAATTGTGCTCTTCCCATCCACAAGCGTACAGTTCTGTCACAGAAAGCATCAGGTTTACCACCCTGTCTTGGAATAGGAAACAGTCTAGGAAACAGGTCCCAGGAAATAGACAATATGGACTTTCACATATACTGAAGTGCTTTGCTACAGGAATGACTTCATGACTGACATAGCAACCAAAGCATGGCTGACAAGCATCTAGTTTCCCTGGATGGTCCTTCAGACCTTTTGAAGACAGGTTTCCTTTCCTTAAGTCACCACAAACATCCCGTGATCCGTACAAACTCTCAGAGATTACAGACTAAGGACTTTGGTCAGTTCTCTCAGCACCATTAGAATGCCTTGACCCTGATCTGAAGGATACTAAAACTGTTTTGCTGTTGGGTTGTTTGCTTTTTTTTGTCTCTGACCCCTTTTTTCAGGGAATAATCATTAAGGGACAAATCAAATGCAACAATCTTGCAAAATGACAAGGAATTAAACTGTTTATGTGATTAAGAGCCGTTTGGATGTGGTACTCAGGGATATGATTTAGCAGAGGGTTGTTAGAGTTAGGGTACTGGTTAGGCTGCGGTTGGACTTGATTATCTTCAAGGTCTTTTCCAACCTGTGTGATTCTATGATTCTATACTAAAGTCACAGTTGTACTAATGCAATTCTCTAGAATCAAAACTTCCATCTACTCTGCAAGTACCTATTCTCCAAATTAAGATAGTATAAACGGGTAAGAGCACCGCTTCCAATGTGTAGTTTGAAGCGATTCATAATAATGGAAAGAGCAACCAAGTTGCATCTTTTCCCACTTGTTTTATTTGCTCAGTCACAAGATTCATTAATAACAAAAACAGGAAAAAGGGAAGTTAGACCAGTTGACAAAACAAAACCAATATCAAATCAACAAATTCTCTCAGACACCAACACACAATGACTGTGTCTAGACATCTGTTAAACTAGAAATGTCTTTATAAATTAGGATTTGATAAGATATAAAAGAGTCATTAACTAAATTCATCATGTCTAAGTCACTTCTTTTAGAATGGGCTTAAAGTTGACCTACAGAGTTCCCCATATTTTATTTCTCCGCCCTCATCCTCCTTCTCTACCATCCAAATAAAAAGACTCACCTCTTCAGATTCATCCAGCTCCTGGCTATTTTGCTAAAAGCTTCAGATCCTGGTGCTGTCATTGCTTCAAAATCAACAAGCTGAAAACGCAATAAAATTTAAAAGATCTTAAGAAATGGGAGGAGTTTCAAGTTCTCTAGTTCCAGGAAGTTCATCCTTGAACATTCTTAATAGATAAATTCAACTTTAAAATACGTACCCTTCTTTTTGTGACTAAATTCGGTTTACTTATTATCTTCTAACAATGTATCTGTGCTATTGAGCCAGTGCCAGAAAATACTGTCTTTAGCTCTTCATTACAGCATCCAATTAAACAATAATACCAGAATATTTCTCATTTCCACATACTGTATTCCACAAAATACTGTGTCATAGGAATGGCATGGCAAATTTTCCACAGTGAGTTTTCAGACAAGTTTAACTATACGTAGCCAAGAACTATAGGAAACTTCATATTTACAGCTAATAATAAGTTTTAAGTAAAACAGCGTTCAAAACACACTGGTTCATCAATACTGATATATTTAAGTTGAAACTTTTGTGGTTTAGTGAACTTTGGCTGAATTCAAAGAAGAGTTCTGAAAGAATGTTACCTCTATTTCTGGTGGGACAGGAGGAAGCTTATTAACTAATCTGTGCACAAACCAGCTTCTCTCTTTCACCACCAAACAATTTGGAAGTAAGTACACATACCAGGCACTAAAACTGTCTGCAGCTTTGAGCATTCCACCACCACAAATAATATGTGGCTGTAGCTACTGACAGATCAGCCAGGAAATAACAGGACTCCTAATAACTGGGCATCTTTGTCTTCAGAGCAGGCTGATAATGCATGAAAAGAATCTGTTTTTAATATAAGCACTTGTAAGCTACTAGGAGTCCAACATACATTCTCTTCACGCCCTTGTTTCTTCCTTTTTTTTGTATTTTTTTAAATCTTATCAGCCTTCTAAACTCATTGTACTGAAAGGACAGACTTCATTGTTTTCAGGACTTCATAGAACAGAAGGGAAAGTCACTCTCTTTTCAGTTATCCACACAGGATATTTTCTTCAACGCTGATTCTGATTGGAATTCTGATGGCTGTTTGATAATACATTAAAGAGACAGAGGTGCTCTCACTCCTTTCATGCTGAGGAGGTGATACAGCTAACAGACAAACAGCTTAATAAATTGAGCAAGATGATATAGTATTTAAATGCAGTCACTTCAAAACAAGGATATTTCATATTAAGCAGAATACAGAGGTGAAGGAGGTATTATGAGAAGTTGCAAATACATTTCTGCTTGCCTAGACTTAAGTGCTCACAAATACACTGATGAAAATTTTCACCATATGTCCAATCTACCAAAGTGTTCTCTGTGCCCTTTTCAAACAAAGCTGGAAAAAGCAACGCAGAACCAAAGAATTGCTTCCATTAGAAAAGTGTGATCACTATGGGACACAATCTGCTGCAATTTGACTAACCAGAGGCACTGCATACATTATTTCTAAGTCTTATTTGCTCTCTAAGGCTGGAAGACACACAGTAAACAGCTCCCTCTTCTCCAGCACACAAATGTGCAAACTTCAGTTCATTCTCACAGCTCCTTCCTTAAATTGACACCCATCCCCAAGGCCTTGACACTTACCTTTCCTTTAGGGATTTTTCCTGATACTTCCTTTCCACTTGCCATTAGAGCTCCCATGATCACCGAATAAGCTATCACACTAAAACAAACAAACGATACCCACAGTAAAAGTCCCTCCATACTGTTACAGTAAATGGCAGCATTTAAACAGCGTTATTTCAGACTACACATGCAAAAAAAAGAATACATTGTTGGTTCACAAATGGTTTGTAAAACAACAGTGCTAGTTATTTGATAAAAAAAGAAAATGCAACACACAAAGTGAAATCACTGTTACCTTCACACAGCATTAGTAGGAAGCTATCGTACTATAAAGCTTAACTACTGAAGAACACTGTTTCCACAGTAGTCAGACTTGTAACTTCAGGATTGGTAGTTATTAAAGCTCCATGGAGCTGAATACAAAGCAAACTACTGTTTCCAAGAAGCTCAGCTATAGCCCAGATGAGTTTATGAACTAGGCTACAGACACCAGAGAACAGAAAGAAATTCCCTTTTTCCATCTGCTCCATACATATATATTTTTTACATTGTGAAACTTAAACAATTTATGTTAATTTTTTCACTTAGTCAGAAAATTAAAGGCTTATTATAGACGCAAAAGTCTCTTGATTATTTATTCACTGAAATGAGTTTACTAATAAACTTAAAACTTCTGGAAAGACATTAACAGTAGTCTTAGATGTAGGCAGGTTGGCATTAAATTAGAATTTCAGTTGCAGAGATCTGTGAAATATGACAGTTTATGCCAGGGTTTCATTCAGTAATTCTAACAGCTGCAAAAACAACCCCACTAACCTAAAATAATATTCGCAGTGTGCTTTCATAAATTAAGTTACACCAAGGTGTACCTCATCTAAAATATGTCTTTCACTGAAGCTCTTTGACTCAAATTAGAGCAGCATAACATAATATGGATTAGGAACCCAAATGTTGAAACTTAAAATAACACTTTTCAATTCACAAATTAAAGGCCATAAATACAGACTATTCATCTTTTTCAATGCATGTGCGGCCATGAATAGTTACTATCAACAATTACAAACTAGCTTTTAAAACAGTATCAAATCAGTGTTCATCATAAAATGAGGAACTGTACAGGACAGACAGCTTAACTCAGAGATTCCCAGTTCTTTCAGATAGTGAAAAACCTGTAGCTGATACCATACACATGGACATTTTATAGAGCGTATCCAAGAAAACAGATATGATAAAGACAATCACTAACCTTGATCCTCTTGAAAGTGGCATTAAATTATAGAAGTAATAAACTAATGACAGGATCAAGTTGCACACAGCATCTGCTTCCTAAGCAAAGGCAAAAAATCAGGATGGCTTAATATCCAGATGTTACCATATACATAAACACATGTTGGAAAATCTTACAGCACAATAACCATTTTAAATGTGAAAGGCTGAATTTCAATTAGTATATAAAAGTATGATGCAATTATGCATTTTATATTTAGGCTACACAGTTCATCTATACTGTGTTAAAGGATGAAAAGTGCAAATCACAGGCTCTTATTACAACAGAAATGAACATGAATACGTGAGAAAAAAACACTAGAACTGTGTTCATGTTACTTCTCATCCTGCATCCAGCCACTATTAACCAAATCTTTGTGTGATCTTAAGCGGTGCTTATCAGTGAAATGACGACCACAAACTCATGCAAACAAAAAAAGGAGAAAAAACATGTAGCACTTCTATAGCAGAGCATTGTGATAGCAAGAGCTTGTCTAGACTCTACAATTACTGCAGCAAAGCAGAGCAAATTTCATTAGCAGATGGAATTACGGCAACTTCTTATATTATTTGACATAACTAGGTTTAAACAAGCAGTCAGTTTTATTACTGAAGATCTCTGTCAGGAAGCATTAAGGCATTGACTGTTATACACAAGGTATAAAGACATAATAGAATTTAGACAACGGACTCACAATTGTCACTAAAACAGGCTTACCCCCAGCTCTGCAGAAAGAATTAAGATTTTTCCTTTAGCTGTTAGATCCTTATAAAGCGCATCTATTTCTGCATGATAAAGCTGTGTTCTTTCTTCTGTTGTCTGAGTTTCAACTGAAAATAATATGTTTCCAACTCTATCAAGCAGATTAAGCAGAAAAGGAGATAATCATTTTTTTTGCACATACTCAGGCTAAGTAACAAATGCACAGCAGTTAAATACCACATGATCCACATTTTCCCATTTCTTTTTCCTTTAAGCAGGAGATTATGAGGATTACCTTCACTTTACTAAAGGAAACAAAAAAACCCCACTTGAATTTAAAAACATGATGTCATGCTGCAAGTGTCATATATAAGATTGCAATCTAATTTAAAAGTATCTTTTCGGCCTTGGGAATGTAAAATATAGTTAACATTTAAACTCATCAAATCTGAATTGCTTTGGAATAAAAGTGTAATTACAAACTATGGGTCACAAACCATTAACATGGACCAAAATTTGCACAGAGTAAATCGCTGTATCTCTTTACTAACACCAAAATATTTTTCCAAACTAGCAAAGACTGCATACAGGCATATGATTTAGGATGTACGATTAAAAACCAGTAGGTATGTTAACACTTCAAAAGAGAAGTTCAGAATCCGTGCCTCACATTGGAAGCACACACACTTTGCAGAAATTCCCAAGCATGGAATTTAGAAGCCCATAATAAACCAAAAAAACCAAAAGGGAAGAACTTCAGTCAACTTTAGTCAAACTTTGGCACCTGGAGGGGGTTTCTGGTTTCTCCTAACTAGATTCAGACAAATACTCTTTGAGAGGATAAAGAGCTAGAATCCATAAGGTGAGAAACTTGCTATTCCACTCAGCGAGCAGCCCAAAGTCCCATCTGAGCATGTGATATAGTTCAAACTGGTAACTGCAGATACAAGATCTGCAAACAACTCAACGAACACACAGAATTAAAAGGCCAAAATCCAAATAGGAGAATCTTTTCCATTCTCTTTTCAGCTTAAGGCTTGTAACAAGAAGAGTATTTTGTTATGGATAAAGACCAAGTCTTTTACTCCTTTTGGTATTTTAAACTGAAGAATATCGAAGACTCCATTTATATGCTGTCTGTTAGAGAATAATCCCAACAAGATGATCTCCAGAAATAGTATCCATAACCCCTCTCTGTTAGGGAACATGATAGGAAACAGAAGCGCTGAAATAAACAAGTGGTGGCAAAAATGTCACAAGAGAAAAAAACAAAAACCACTTTATACAAGTAGAAATGGCATTTGAGAAGATTAATTGCCAATACTTCATCATTACTTAATGCATATAAGCCCCTGAAAATAACAAACATACTTATCTCCTGTTATTGTAATTGTGAATCCATCATATTCTTTCCCTTGATCCTTGAGGCTGGGGACTTTTGTGTTCACAGTAAACCCATCTCTCGTCTTACTATTAAACTGCTTTCAAAAGGAAAAGAAAGTTATTATAGAGTGAATGCAAAGAGACTGTCCGCCTCTATTGTTCTCAAACACCTGAAACTGAAGCAGACATGAAAGTGAACAAGATGGGTGAACAGTACAAAGGGTTAATGTTAATGACATTATTTTATTCATTTTTTTCCTTCTGACTTAATGGAAGTCTGAAGTACTGAATCAGGCATATTACCATTCAAATTTAACTATATAGCATATACAGTTGTATCACCTATGAAAAGCAAATGCATACAGCAGTTTCAATAGCTCTGAATTTTCCCCAGGTTGCATGTTGACAATAACCATTTAGTGTAACGATGTAAAAGCAAAAGCAGAAATCTGAGAGTCTGCTTGCTATGTTTATACCAAGAAGCAGATGCATTAGCTCGAGGCATGGATTCCAGAATACAGCTCATAGTAACAACTTCTTAGCTGTGATTCAATTTCAATTAGTGCTTATCCTCAACAGAAGGAAAAATGTATAAGAGCTTCAGAATTTCACAAAGCTGCGTGATCTAGCTGTAATACCATAGCTGGATTGTATAAATCATGCAAAACTCTATTTAAGTAAAGCCAAAAGCACAGCTTTTGACATACAACATTCCCCAGCTACCCAAATAGCCAAACTGTGTCATTATTAGCAGGCATTCCTTTTATACAGGCCCTAATAGTGACTATTGTGCAGTAACACTGAATTAATTACTACGACAAATTATTTACTTTAAAATGGAACTTATGATCTGGGATGTTATGTTTAAAAGAGCATCGACATTTATTCTAAAGAAACAAATCTAAAAGCCTCTAATGAGAAACAGCATTCTGCTCAGTTACAATTCAGAATAGGATACAGTTGAGTTAAACCAGACAAAACGCACAGGTTATGAAAACCAGGAAAAATACTTGCTGCCAGTTCTAAGAAACTTTTGAGCTGAGCCAAATATAGTCCACTATGTTTATTCATAATTTTCTTCATTGTCTTGGAGTAACTTGTACTTTTAACTCCACTAATAGCAATTCTCTTTTCTGGTCTGTGATTCTGCAGTAGCCATAAGAGGCATACTATGGGGCTCTGTTTGCATATTCATTTGTCAGTAGGGATGGCTTAGGCTGCCTCTGCACCCCAACATCTATCATCTCTTCATCTCAAGTGTTTGAATTCAGGTTCAGCTCATATTCTCTCAGTTTCCTCTTCAAAGACCAAAAACAAGACAAGAGTATAAAAAAGAACTTCCAAAACGATGACACAACACTCATATTTGTAATACCTATTAAAAACACCCCGTAGAAAAACTCAGAGCTTGAGCCACATAGCTTCTGTAAAGTTACTTATAGAGCACCAACAAGTAGGTGCTACTGCAAGCAAATTCAAAACCAGACAGTGCATCAGCAGTAGCAAGGTAAATGCATCATACAATAGCTGTTCTATAGCAATCAGTCAGCATTGCTTAGAGATAACTTGGTATCTATGATCCATTCATGAAACCACAGTGCAGACATACTGACAAGGAAATTATGAGTTTGTCTCCATTTAGAATGGCTACTCCTTCCCAAATTTTATTCGATTCTAAATGAAGTCTTGTTCAGTGCTTACATACTGGTCATGCTAGATTAATTCGGGGTAAAACCTCTGACTTAAGCCTAGCTTAAGCCTCAGTGTTTCAGATAAGAACACATAACACATTTGGTATGTTTCATGATCCACAGCCGTCATACAGGGACCATCACTAGGAAGTAGAAAAACTGCAGATTTTAACAGCTCCTTATTCGAGAGTACTAGAATGCAAAGCACAATTTCAGGTTGGTGATCAGTCAGCTAAGGGCAGCCACTCCCCTGTGTTCCCCTCTGCCAGCCTCCACCACGTGCTGACCTACATGAATGGTGCTAACACAAGAAGAGCTTACATGCTGCTTCTCCTTCAGACCCATCTTCAATTATTTTCTTCATACTGTATATATACACACACAGACACACACACAGTGAGCCCATTACAGGAGATCTAACCACCGACTTTTCTGTCCGATAGGGCTGGCTTCAATGAATTATATTCAGCATTTTGTTTTCCTGTAGTTACCATAACCAGACCAAGTCTTTCAAATATACACCACACATCTGTATTTATCAAAGGGAAGGTCACACTTTCCATATGTAGATTTGAAATAACTTGAGTTAGTGTCTCGTGTTCTTCATTTTAAATTTACACAATTGTCATCCTCGGGTGAGCTGGATGTATCCCAGAATAAACTGTATTATTTTCAGTGTATTTTGAAGTGTTTTCTTCAAGTTACCTTCATTATTGGAAGAAGATCTTCTACTTTATGTACTTTTTCCAAAGCTTCTCGAACCTCTGTTAGCCCTTTTGGATTATTAGCACTAGAAAAAGAAATAACTAAATATAGAATTGCAATAGCTGAACACTTATAACAAATCCACCTCTTTAATCTAATTAGCTAACCAATGCTTAGCTGCATGAGTTATTGAAAACAACTCATTTTCTGAAAGAGTTCCTTCATACTTGGCCACACGCTCACTTATTCTAGCACCCTTTCTAAAACACAAAACAAAACCTCTCCGTCCCAGATCAACTCTGTTTCTTTTTTCCCAGCTTCATAATTTAACAACATACTTCAGATTTATCTTATTCATTTGCTGTTGATCACTCTGAAGCGTGGAACTGTTTGCATGATTGTGTGGGCAAAGGGGTTGTTCTGTGTGTTCCAACTCTGAAATGTTTCCAACGGTTTCAAGACTTCTCTGCACTTTCATTTTCAATATTTACATTGCAAAATCAAACTGAACAACAAAACTCTTTATTTAACAAAAATTATCAAGTCAAAGAAAAAATGAGAGGACTTGGGAGTTTCTTAATTTTTAAATTTACCAGAACACTGTCACCACAAATGAGCTGTGGGTTGGGAAGATATTTTACTTATTAGAAAGTGATCAAAGTTTGCAAAAGATAACAACAATGATTTTAGAATCCTTAGTCACATCTTCTGTTTGAGATTCTGCACTGAAGCAAGAAGACGGTTGCAAAGCCTACAACCCATCTGCGTAACAAGTAGTAAAGATTCCCTTTTTCCCTTAAAACTACTTGTCAAACACCAGTTTCATATAAAATTACCATCCATAACTTCTATAATCCCTTCTCTTCATTCACAAAGATGGGATTTATCACTCTACTGTTCAATAAATTATTCTCAATAGTTAATGAAACTGTATTCTGTTCTACCTGGAGGGAACATGACGAAGATCTTCAAGAAGTCAAATTTAGAAAGAGTTGAGACCTATACTCAGGCCAAAACAGCAGGTACAAATTCAACAGATTTTTTTAATCATAAGCATATTGTAATGACTTTTCCTATTAGTTTAAATGGCAAATAATAGGAATTGCACTTCCATTCAGAAATACAACAGAGAAAACTAGAAGACAGTAGAATTAAGAAAGTACCATAGAATCACAAAATCACAAGGTTGGAAAGGACCTACAAGATCATCTAGTCCAACCACCCTCCCATTACCATTGCTATCACAAGCCACTAAACCACCCTCTTTCAGACTTTCTGAAATTAGCTATTACATAAATTTCAAATCAGTATCACCAAGGGAGTGAAGCAGCAGGTATGGGGACAGGGAAGATAGTAAATAAATAAATCAGTAATTTACCCATGATAAACAAGGATCCTATCTTTGATAAAATGAAGAATTTTCTCAAAGTACTCCAAGTACCGCATGTTAATCACCTGTCCCCTACAAAACAAAACAGAGTTTCGAGTCCTATTTTCCAGACCAGCGTTCCAGGATAAGACACAAACATTACTCATTTAAAGTTTGACAGAGTTTTATCCACAGATGCTTTTAGATCGAAGAAAAAGACCAGAGGTGTCTCTGAAGTACCAACTGTCCATTGCCAATTTTGAATGCAGATTCTAAGATGAACCTACAAAAATTCACATACCATTGGAACTGTTCTCACATAAACTGTATTTCACAGGTATTTTCTTATTTTCTGCATATCCATTACCTGTATGATAATCATTGATTCTTAAAAAGATACAATAGTTCTCAGACTTTTAGACGAGTAGAAATTGAAGAACTAAGAGAGAACTATGAATCTGCATACTGACTTTGAGAGCCAACAACTCCCCAATTTATATATTTGCCAAGATATGAGGCTGATACACTCTGACAGTCCACATACAGTTTTCTTTATTCATCCGAACCTCTACATGTTGAATTAATTCTGCTTTGTCTCCTAACAGCTAGGGCTTCTAACTACTGAAGGAAGAGAACAAAATAAACACATTTTCCCCCAGAGAACACTATGGAAAAATATAAATAAAAACTTGGTAGAACCCTGCTAGGATACTAACCACTCTGAGAGGAAAAATTACATACCATTATTGCATTTGTAGGAGTCCTTCCTCTTCTCCCAGTCTACAAAACAAGATTTTATAAAGCAAATGTTATCGCTCTCTGAGGAAGCAAGACCACTGTCAATCACAGGAAGGTGAATCACAGAAGGTGTATACACTTGGCTTTTATTCACTTTAAGTTATTTTGTCAGCTTAACTCCCTAATGTCTCACTCCACCATCTCACTCTTCAGTAGGTCCTCTCTCATAGTAATAGAAGAATCTCTCTTTAAAAACTGAACAGAATTAGAGCACATACAAATCTGCACAAAGTAAAGGGAGGGAGGGAGGGAAGGAAAGAAAAGAGGAAGGACAAAGATAAGTTTATGCACATTATTTGCCCTTGTTGTACGTCCCATCATTTTCCATTTGTTTTTAAAATATCTGTACAACAGGCAGAAGCACATCAGAATAAGGAACTGGATTTTCCCCCAGTGGCATCTCAGAAAATACATGCAAATCAGACCTGTCTGTAAAGCTATCTAAAAGCAGTAGAAGACTTTTACTGGGTGGTCAGACACTATTTTGGTTATTCCCACTTTCTCCTTGTTTGATGAGCACTACCATCAAAAGATTCAATAGTAACAGTGTTCCAGAGAGTGCCTTGATTTTTTTTGTAAACACACAGAGTACACCACTAATGTTTAGTTGATCCCAAATCCTTGTTTTGCCCATGGAAATAGCTCAAGCTTTCAGAAACATCTTCTCTAATGTAAATCACTGTTACCAAGTTTCACTGTTTGCCAGAAGAGAAATAAGCCATAGTCCTACTTGAGTACAGACCTACAAATTAGTAAGGACAGCCAATACAGCTGAATCTCAAGACTATTCTTAGTTTTCACGTATACATGCTCTAAGAAGTCAGAATAATTTTCAAATCTTAAGCTTAATATAAAGCAATGTTCCTGAAAAACAGTTGAAATACCATAGAATGATCTCACTTATCAACAAAAAAGTGATAGTTCTGTAGCCCACTAATATCTTCAATTAGAAGCCATTTTTTTGTTGAATAGGCCTGTCTGATCTCCTTGTGTTACTTTATAATGCACTACATTTTTGTTTAGATACTATAAAGAACTTAAATATGTTCCAGAAGTTTGTGGTTTTGTTTCAAATCTATAGTTCCTTCCAAAAAAAAAAAGCCCCAAAAGAGTAACTTGCAGAGAATCACCCATTTGTTATTAAAACATATGATAAAAATGGTGATGAGGTCTCCAAAAGTCAAGGCTGATTCAAACACGAGACTAAAGTTTGATCAGCTGCAGGCCTTCCACAAGGCTTATTTCAAATTTCTGCAACACAGACATAATAACCAGACCAGTGAATTGTGAATTCTGTTTTTCTCTCAGCAGAGAACACCAGCAATTAAAGTACTTTGGCCAGTGAAAAACAGAGTTGCTAACAGACATCCTGTACAGGGATGCACTTCTGCAGATTAAATGATCAATATTGATTTCAGCATAGTAACCCAGTGTTGTTGTGTGGATGCCTTTGTCTTCTGCAAGTTCAGACCACATAGGAATTAGGCTCTTCTTCTCCAATTTAAGATAAAAACAGATAGAAACAGACCCTTGTCTCAAAGAACAGCTTGTTATTTGAGCTGGATCATAGGTGTGCGGAGAGAGGAATGCAGCAACTGCAAAGACAGACAGTTTGAAACCCAAATGTAACACTTAATCTGAAGGAAGCCTAAGCGTAACACAGTCCAAAAGTCAGCAGATTGTTAGAACAAACGCTGATTTTCACGTGGAATTTAAAACTACACTGTAACTGCTCCTTAAAACAAAGGACAGCCTGGTAGAATGGTAGGCTTTACTTCCCCTGTCCTTTCCCAGATGCTTTCTCAAAAAGGAAGAAACAGATACAAAAACAGAATGACAGATCAAGGATTCAATACTTCTGATAGTAGGGGAGAAGAAAAGATGAAGTCTAACTTATGTATTTACTTACAAACACCCTCTACTCCTGTGATTGACAGTGATGTTGCCACATCGAGTCTCTCACACTTCTACCACTTAATGGGCAGTAGCGCTGTCTTGACTACAATGTTGAGTCTTGCAGCATGGGAGAAGATGGAACGTACAACAGTGGTTGATTCTTAAATTTTACCTTGGTTTGAAAGTACACCTATTACTCTCGTCAGGTTACTTATTTTGTCACCTATGCTTTAATCTGACATCCTCTGAGACTAAACAAATACTATTTTGTTCTTCTATAAGTCAGGAACAACGGTAACAGAACTGCTTTGTTTCATAATCACTGCCACTGTCTTCAAGAAGCGATGTTTGTAACAATAGAACTGTGATGAACTCTACCTTAAATATAAATCTTAGATCGTTTGGGAATTAAAAACAGCATGTAAAAATATGCATCTTCCAGTTACTACTTATCCCTTGAAATCCGGGAGAAAGAGGAATTGTGAGGGAAAATCAGGAGCGCGTACAATAAACAAATGATCCGTTAGAAAATAGAAAATAAATACTGAGGCAAAACAATATGGACATGTGCATCGATTCTTACAGCACACTGTTTCACAAACAGTTTCACAACCAGTAAATTTCAGTTCTTCGGTGTGTACGGAGAAATTTTGGAAAATCTCATACCTGATTAAATTAATGTGGTTATTGAAACCTCTGCTAAGGCTTCGTGCAGGCATTTGGTCCAACCAAAGTACAGGCTGGTCAGGGTCTGCTATCCTACAAAGACAAAAGACGTTATTGACACACGTTTCACTTCATGTAATATTTCTAATGTAACTTCATTCTTACACTAATTTTTTTGCTAAATAATTTTAGTAAAAGCCAGAATTAAGTGGTCACAAAGAAGGGAAACATACCTAGGATGTTCCTAAGAATATGATTGAGCATTTCACGTAGCTATGGCTCACACAAAATAAGGGCTACAAACTAAGTCACGGCGTATCTTAAGGTCTTTCACAGCTTTCAAAAGCTACTCCAAACCTTTCCCTCACTTTTTAAATAAGGGAAAACTGTATTTTCAAGTGCAATCCCGACAATGCTTAAAGCATCATTCTGTTCCACCAGAATATTTTTAGTCATAGAGAGGTAGACAGCATTCATTTTCTCCCCTTTTTCTTGCTTTTGATGTCTTTCGTTTAATAAATCAATAACAGTAGCCCAGGCAATGGTAACAGATGTTTCCCTAGTGCTGTCCCGCTGATACACTTCAAACATATTTTGGGTAGATCTGTTTTTAAGGAGAGGCTATCACTCTGATTGCTGCTCCAAATTGGCCTACTATATTTAGTTGATCTGCACTATTATTATTAACACTATGATATTACTGTATTTCTTCTCATCCTTGTTTGTTTTACCTATATACTTTAACTTGCTATCACACAATAGGCTCTTTGCTACACAAATTGCCTTTTATTTTGCAGAAGAAAGAAGCATAATAAGGACACAATTTCACTACAGCTTCTAGACGCTACTATCACATAAACAAAATCAGTTAGCCTACAGTAATTGGGATTCTTCGGTCAAATGTGCCCACGATTACTCCATTTTTAGGGTGCTTTGGACAAAAGAAAAGATCTCTCATTGCCAGCAGAACCCACACATAACAATGCCATCCTACTGACTAAGGTATATACTGGATTCCTCCTATGGTAAGTTTCACTTGTTCTAAGGGAGAATTTTTTGCTCTCCTCAAAAATTAAACACAATGGTATGATTGATGTCTTATGCCAATGCCAATACCCATACAGAATTAAAAATGAATGAATCAAACTCCTGAATTGGGAATCTGACTTTGCAGCATGCCAGTTTGTAGTGGACTAATATTAACTATTATGAGAGATATTTTACAGGTTTTTGGTTTCTAAAGAATTAAACCAATATAAATGCTGTATTATGACTTCTTGGTCTTAAAAAACAAAACAAAAAGCCAAACATATGCCTCAGTTCATTCTTACACTTAACTGCTAATGTTACTGCCAGAATAATGACAGAAAAATGTGAACTCTGACTCAGGAAATGCACAAGCCACAAAAAAATATGGCAGGTGGCAAAAATATTCTTGATGACTGTTATGTGCTTGTTCTACCTTTCTTAATTACCTATAGTTGGCCCTTGCTGTTGACAGGTTGCAAAGTTATATTAATCACTGGGCTTAATCAGTGCAGATGCTCACCTATGGACCAGATGCCCAAGCTGGTAACTTTTTCCACTAAGGAAGCTGAAGTGATGAGACCAATGCGATAATCATCACATGGATATGTTGCTACAGATTTTGTCTATTAACAACTCTAAAGAATTTGCTTTCAGTGTAACTTCAGATGAGAATATCCTATGTTTTTTATTCCTCTCTCTAAAGAATTGGACACCAGAAAGGTCCACCGATACCAGGCACATACTGTGGTATGGGCATGACATATACAAATGGAGTATTAAAAGACAGAATTTGGCTAAAAAAGGATGTCCTACAATAGAAAGCAGTAAATGATAATAATAACTTCCAAATAACTGGCTACTCATCTAATTAACAAAATTAGAACAAACAGCTCTATTGGTAGTAGCTCAGTGCCAAAAAAACTCTGCACTATGTACTTCTTTACAAAGAGAAAAATTGGTTGAAATGAAAGATATTCTTATGATAAACGTTTTATGCACTGGGAGAAGTGAAAGAAAAGCAAGCTGGGAGACATGTTAAGAGAGTCCCATATTCAAATTTTTCAGATGAATCCGATTATATAAATGTGTGGATTAAGAACTGATCCAATCCATGTTTGTAAGACATCTTTGTTTTCATCTACTCTGTTTACATTACAAACTTCAAACAAAAAACCAAACCAAGCAAACACTCCTCAAACCCCAGAACTCCTCAGTCTAATCTCTTTGTTTAGATGATGTATTGTTACAAAGCCCTTCAAGGAATGCACTGGACTTTTCAGACTGGATGAGGATATTCACAAAGATACAATCAAATACATAGGCTAACATCCATCTGTTTCTAGCAAAGAAAGAATAATTGTTCTACCTGTTCTGATTTCAGCCCCTTGGTTAACTGAAGCATGCACCACTGTTAAACTTAAGGCTTGTTTTCTCTCTTCTTTTACCATTACCTTCGCCACTTCACAGCAATATCAAACATATCCCTCCATTGCATCAGTCTTGTTTTCCCATTCATCCGAACTTTTGAGTTTGCCCATGTTCTCTGCACAGCTTGCATTACCTCTAAAGTAGCCAACCCCATTGCTGGGAGATGGGAGGAAAGAAAGACAACAACAGAAGCAGAAATTCAATTAGAACCAGAATGCTTATTTTCATACAGACAGTAAAACCAAAGTAGGGAAGTGATGCATATAGAGACAAAACTGTCAACATCAATCAGAATGGGGATATCATGATTTCCAACCAAACTGTTGATACTGTTATTCTCATTTTAAAACTATTTATTTAATGATATCAAATGCATAAAGCTTAAGATAAATTTACAGACAGCAAAGGCAGAGCATTAAATTGTAACTACATTAACTTTTTATTGTTCAATTTTATAGAGCTTTTCCAGTATACCTCTGTGTATTCTTTTATTTGGAAGAAATCCTGGTGTCTCATACTGCATCATGGAACCCAGATGATCAGCTACGCATATGAGTTCTTGCACATCAGTCCTATAGCTTTCAAAATTCTGAAACAATACATCTCTTACAGAAGAGAAAAACATACATCAGACATAATTTGGCAACATAAATCCTGAAAGTTATAAAACACAATTTGTTTGTGTGGTAATCCATATAGCTAGTGTGGGAAATACTCAAAAGCTTTACAAAGAACACTCATTTCTCCTCACCATCACCAAACATACACACAATATGGCAGTTATGCCCCATATCTGAAGTCAAATCCTGGTCCTACTCAACCTATTATTGTCAAAAGCTATTTTGCCTTCAGACCTCTCATATTAAGTGGCACTGAGTTAATTGACAACACGCCATCCTTCAGTGTTACATACACCCTGAGGAGCATCAATGCTAAAAATAAGGAAAGAATACATACATAAACTGAAAGCCTTATTCTGTGATTTCTCTCAATTCTGTAAAATACAAGTTTTGCATATGGAACAGACCACACCAAAGCCGAACACTTAACTCAGCATTATGCACAGACAAAAGGAATACATGAGAACACATCTAGCAATGCATTTATAGCAGGTGAAATTACTACCCTTCATTTAGTTTCTGAAGACAAGCCTAAAACATCTACTTTGTTGACTGAGCTCTTTCTAAAATACTGGTTACGTAAATTATTCTAGAGAATGCTTTTCCCAGTGAAACTCAGCTGTTACTAAAAATCTACTTAATGCCTGTGAAATTATACCTGTAACAAAATAAAAGCATACAGGACAAAACTATAGCAAGGGTGCTACATAATGCTGCACTGAGGATCTCAAACTTATCAATATCTTAACATTATTTGCAAAGAAGACAAAATAGAATTTTAAATAATTAAAGGTGTGTAAAGGAAAACAATATTACTTGATTATGTGAAGATCAACTTGCAAAACCCTGTCTTAAGTTTCATTCTTTCTTTCTTATGAAATAGATCAACTCCAATCCCAGAGATCTTGGAAAGGGCTTACACACAGAAAAGGCAGGTCTAAGTGTCTCAGAATGACATTTGTAGAAGTCAAGATTTTAAAAAACATTGGAGCAGGCTTAAAGCAATAAAAAATACTCACTTTATATGTGGCTGTAACCCTGGCTGTTCTTCATAATTTTCTATGAGAAAAGGAAGATTTTTGGCCCAGTGGTCCTTGAAGCTTCCAGGAAGATCTATATCAATATTATACTCTGTAAGAGGGGTATCCAAGTGTGCATGCAAGTATCTAGAATACTCTGGAGGAAAGAAATGAAATTAAAACCCGGTTGTGTACCAGTTTACTTCTGTAGTTATACGAAACCACAGATTATATATTTGTCAGTTACTCAATACAATTTTAATAAGACGTTGCTTTTAGATAATAATATTTTGCTATTAGCTAATTTCCAAGACAGAAATACATCTACTTCAGCAAAGTATTTACCAGTACACAGAAAAACACATCTGACTTACGGTGCTG